>NC_050573.1:203393842-203703483 GCF_011100635.1 Trichosurus vulpecula
GATTTTAAGCACTCTGCCATGATGAGACCACTGGGACAACCCTTCTGGATTTGTGTCAAGAACCAGAAAGACTCTACCAGATCCCATCAAAAGTTTGAATTCCAGGACTGTTTCTCAGTCCAGACCCAAAACAAATTCCCTCATGGCTAGCCAGAAAGGTTCTACCAGATTCAGTCAAAAGTTTGAATTCCAGAGCCATTTCTAGGTACAGCCTAAAGGCAAATTTCCTTGTAGCTAACCCTGATGGTTCTTAAGGCCTGTGTCAGAAGATGCCTACGGTTTGGTGTCTGGGAAAAATCTGTCAGGCGGATAGGGTTTTGCAGCATGCTGATGAGCAAACCAGTGCTACATTTTAAACAAGGCTGCTGCACACAGAGCTACCCCAGCACGGTAATTTAATGAATCTACATTTCATGACTGAAGTGATAAGGATGAAACATTTTAAAATAACCAAAAGGTAGATACACCAAAAAAGTCTGATGAAACATTAAATGAATGTAGTGTAACACATTATCTTTGCTTCTGCACATCCAAAAAGCGCAATGAACTAAAACATTGCATTAAGCCAAGAATAAAGCTAAAAATTAAATTGGCTCCGAAAGATCTAGTGTAGTGGTTTATGCACTAAGAACGCAGTAAATTTGGTCATTTAATCTCATTCTCTTTACCTCTGATATGCACACTTAAGAAGAACCCAAGACTCATGGGGAAAAGCCCAGGGAAGGGGGCTCGGATGTATCCTTTTTCTTATCTGTTTACCTGCTCTCAAAATGTGGTGGGTGGGTCAGATGAATGTTGACTTTTTTTAAACTGTAAAATTGCTTTCATTTTCCAACATTTAAGTGCTTTGAGTGTCAAGAAACATAAAATATGACTAAGTCTGTAACAGATAAAAACAAGACCCAATAAAGAAGACATATTCAAAAATATAATACTGCCCCTTCAAATCAATAAATAAAGACAAGCATTTCATACACTAATGCATTTATCTATGACCATTATAAATTAGTTGCTTGCCAGAAAATACACTTCTTAGCACAAGTGCCATTATTTAAAGTTGTCTATTTAATGCACACTTAGTATATTTTCTCATCCAAAGCTGCACTGCATAATTAGACAACATCCATTCTTAAAAACTAAAGTAGATGCCAAAAATGCAATACATAAAGCATGACGTTTTACAAATTTACATCTTCAAAAGTTATGTGTGGTTTCAGATAGAAAAAAAATTGCAAAAAGATCACTCACTATATTCTAATGGCCCCGATTTCATCTAAGTGTGCTTCTAGTATGAGCTGGCAGTAATGTAAGTTATAATGTAGTCATTCTTATTCAACTTCAGCGAATGGGTATTTTCCAGAGTGATTCTATTAACTGGACGACTGGAGAGTTGGCCTTGAATAGTTTGCTCAATTGTCACTGATCATCCCTCCTCATGTCCCTGGGTCAGTTGCTTTTGAGGTCAGCATTACAGTGTGCCCAGGGACCATCAAGGCCTTCGCTGACTTTGCTGCATTCTATCATTGATCATTCTGGATCAACACCCATCTGATTTGCAGGCCACTGGAGATGATTTTGCTAAGCAAGTCTAGGAAATGTGTCTCAAACCTCTAGATCCCTTCTGATATCCTCTCCCCAAGCATTTTCCCTTCCTCTCCCTCACCCAATCTTAGATCTCTCTGGCAGTACAACACCTCTCAAGTATAACCACATAGCCCCTAGCCCTGGATTGTTTGTTGTATTTCTGTTTTATGTCTTCTCTAACAAGTTGACACAACATAACAGTGTTTGTCTTGTCACCAGATTATTACTCTAAATACGATGGTTATTCACAGTGAGTCATTGAATATTTTACCACATGGCAACAGAAGCAGCTTAGACAGGCACCTGTGCCTAGATGAGAGCTAACAGGCTGTCACAACACTGTCAAAATAGGAGATGGTACTTTTGGAGAAATGCTCTTCTCTTTCCTTTTTTTTTCTCCAATTCTTGTACGTTGTCTCTCATTCCCTTTTCCTTCTTCCCTTTAAGAAGGATCAGTTTCATCATAAGGAGGTGACAGACGAAAAGACTGATAAAAGATCACAGCAAATGGTGAGTGAGAGGGTTGCATGTAAAATGGGATTAGCCCCTTGATTTGAGAATTGAGGGGTTTTACACAGAAAGCAATGTTTCTTTCTACTTCTGATCCAAGGAACTGTCTATACACCAGAGGAGAGTCCTGAACGCTACCCCTCCTGTGGTTTCCACTTTCTTTGCAACTGATCCAATTAGTACAGAAAGGGCTTCCCAGTAAAGAAGAGACAGGAATGGTCTTTGGGATAAGTACATTTTGGAGTCAGACTGGGGAGAGTAGGGGAAAGGGGGAACATCCTCACAAGTAAAGTGAGGAACTATGCTTCCTATTTTTGTCATAATCAATCAGTCAAAGTTTATTAAATGTGCCAGTAAGCACCAGGGATACCAAAAGAGGCAAAAGACTGTCCCTTGCTTCAAGGAGCTTACAATCTGATGGAAGAGCTTACAATCTTACAGGTCTATAAAATTCCTTCATGGGCCCTTGTGGATAAGGCAAGAGAGATGTGTTCAGAATATCATTTCCACTGCTTATCTTGACACATCAATGAGATCACACAACATCCTTTGTCACCGCCAAAGGCATCCTGCCACCTTAAAACTAAGATCAATCAAGACTTTTCATGGCTCCTTAGACAACCTAAACTCTCATATATACCTTCCATTACAAAGACAAGTCTTCTCTTTTTCCACTCACCTTGATGCCTTCCTTATTTTCAGCCCTGAATCAGAAATACCTTTCTGCCTCTTCACCTACTTCTACTTAGAATGTTTTTTCTGTCATTGTCACAATAACTTTTCTGTAATTCGTAGAGCGGTTCCTCTTATTCCTCCTTATGCATTTGCCCAAACTAATAAGAAATTTTTTAAAAAAAAGAACCAAACTATTTATCTTTGCCTTTTAGTTTCCAGATCCAATGGCTTTTTTCTCAATCCTCATTTTCCTTGACCTCTCAGCTGCCTTTGATGCTATTGATCATTCCCTCCTCCTTGATACTTTTTTCTCTCTATATTTTTGGAAGACCACTCCCTCCTGGTTCCCCCACCTATACTGACCACTCCTCAGTTTCCTTGGCTGGATCCTTAATCTAGGTATCTATCAGGGTTTTGTCCTGGGCTCCCTTCTCTTTTCTGTCTGTACTATATTACTTGATGATCTCCATAGCTCTCATGGAGTTAATTGCTGTCTCTATGAGGATGATTCTCTAATCTATGTATCCTGCCCCCAACTTTCAAGCTGACCTCTAATCTCACGTACCCAGCTGCCTTGCAGATACATTGAAACAGATGTGCAGTAGATATCTCAAACTAAACATGTTCAAAATGACACTCATTTTCTTTTTCCCTAAACCATCCCTCCCCATTTGTATCTTCCCTATTCCCATAGAAGTTACACCACCCTCCTAGTTTTTCAGGCTCCCAACCTGGACCCCTCACTATCTCTCCCCCACTATATCCAATCTGGTTGCCAAGGTCTGATGATTTCACCTTTGCAACATTTCTCTAATACCCTCTCTTCTTTCCTCTGACACTGCCATGACTCAGGTGCAAACCTTCATTACTTCTCACCAAGGGCATTGCAACAGCGCTGGCAGGTTTGATTGGCTCAAGTCTACCCCTGCTCCGATCCATCCTCCATTCAGCCACTAAGGTAATTTTCCAAAAGATCGGATCCAACCATGTTACTCCCTCTACTCAGTAAATTCCAGTAGCCCCTTATCACCTCCAGTATCCAATGCAAAATCCTCTGCCTGATAGTCAAAGACTTTCATAACCTAGCCCCTTTCTACCTTTCTAGTCTTCTTATACCCTACTACCTGCCATATAATCCTCAATACAATGACACTGGCCTTTCTATTGTTCCATGAACAAAACATCCCATCTCTCAGCTCCTTGCATTTTCTCTGGTATCCCCCATGCCTGGAGCATTCTCCTTCCTCATTTCTACCTAGTGACTTCCCTAAATTTCTTTAAGAGCCAACTAAAATCTCACCTTCTACAGATAGCCTTTTCCAACCTCTCTTAATTCTAGTGTCTCCCATTCTTCCATCTTTTAATTATTTCCCATTTAGTTCTGTACGTAGCTTATTTGTGTGTGTGTGGGGGGGTATGTGCAGGGGGTGTGATTGTGTGTGTATAGATATATATATATATATATATATATATATATATATATATATATATATAGGTATATGTGTGTGTGTGTGTGTGTGTGTGTGTGTGTGTGTGTGTGTGTGTTGTCTCCAGAATTAGATTAGGGTTGCTAAGATTTCCAGTACTTGTATATGTCCTTTAGAAGAAACTACTTGAGGAAAAGGATTGTCTCTTCCCTCTTTTTTGTATCCACAGAGCTTAGCACAGAGTAGGGATTTAATAAATATTTATCATTTGATTGATTATCTAATTCACAATCTATACTAATGTTATATCTACTACATGACATGACTTGCTTTTATTTTTTTATAAATTGAAAAAATTTGATTTCTTTAATTCTTTTATTTTCAGCTGGGGGCCACATTATGAAAAGCTATGGAAAAGAATCTCAAGGGATAAGAAGGAAAGGATAAGTTGTGATTTAGGGTTATTATCTTTACCTGTGAATAGGATAACTACACTAATAAGACTGCAGATTGATTGAAGAATCAGAGATTATAAGTACTTTCAGTATGACCCAGAGGTATGTATGTCTAGGTGTTTTTATTCTCCTTGGCATCATCTTACTTTTTGAAGATTTAAGCTACTAGCAGATGCTTAAGGTATCTTTGTAATTTACTTGATGAAACACTTCCATAACTGAATGAAAATATACACAGTTTTATGGGACAGTAGAGGGCATCGACCAATCAGCAAACATTTGATAAGTGCCTACTATATGCCAGACTCAATGATAATAGTAGAACAATCCCTATCCTCAAGGAACTTGGCTGCTATTGGAAGAAATAATATATAGGGACTTAGGTGACATAGTGGATAGTGTGTGGGACAGGAGTCAGAAACACATGAGTTCAAATCCTGCCTCAGGCACTTGCTAGCTGTGTGACCCTGGGCAAGTAACTTAATCTCTCTGTGCCTCAATTCCCTAATCTATAAAATAAGAGTACCTACCTTATAGGGTAGGTACAAGGATCAAATGAAATTAATATAGGATCGAATGAGTGTATATGCATATATACACTGTGGTATATATATATATATATATATATATATATATATATATATATATATATATAAAACACCATATGAATTCCAATTATTATTACACACAAAATATATAGAAAAAATATATAGGAAATAAATATAAGTTAATTTAGTGGAAGAGGAAAGGCACCAGCAACTGTAGAAGAGAAGTTTTCACATAGAATATAGTACTTGAGCTGAGTTTTGAAGGAAAGTAGGGGTGCAAGTCTGTGAGCTCTAAACATCTGGGACATTTTGTATCAGAAGACCTAGGTTAAGTCCTGGCTTGATCCTTTAGGAGTTTTGTGACCTCAGTCAGTGAGCCTCAGTGTCTTCACCTACAAAATGGGAATAAATAATATGTTTTACTCACCTCACGGGATTTGTTGTGAGAACACATGAGGTAAATTCATGAGCCCTCCAGTACTATTCAGCTATTCAGAGGCTCTCTGTGTCCAGCACTTTTTAACCAGCACCCATTGCTTTTGGACTCTTCCTCATCTTCTTACGCTGCTGGCAACAGATTGCTGCTCACAGTCAGAGTAAACAGTGAATGATAACTGAAAGGAATGGTGTCAGACACTGGCTCCCTCTCATCGTGCCCCACTTGGGGGTCTATTTCTTTACATTAAATCTTCAGACTGACACTTCTTATTAAAGTAAACCACTGGGTGATCCCCAAGAGGCACAGTCAGCATGCATTCCATGTGGGCGCAAACGTCTAGGATTTGCCTCTGGCTATTCTGAGTGGGGGAAAGTAGGTGGGGGTGGTGTTCACCAGTGGAATTTCAGTGAGTGGCAGGGAGATAGGTGCTTCAGATTTGCTGTGCTAACAGCCTTGGCCTTAATAAGAAGAATCTAAATCACAAAAGCACGGCCACTGAAAATGAAGTCAGAGCTCTGCCAGGGAAGATCTTTGAGAAGTGTTAAGTGCTGTATAAATTGAAGTCCTTGTTACTATTGTGCTGCTACTATTTATTATTACTACTACTATTTCCTCCCAGAAGCAGCCTTCTTCAGAGGCAGGTGGAGGCCCAGTGGATAGAACATGGGGCCTAGAGTCAAGAAGACCTGAGTTCAAATACAGCATCAGACACTTACTAACTGTGGTCAAGTCACTTAGCCTCTGTATGGCTCAGTTTCCTTTCAAGAGATAATAGTAGCACACACTTCTCAGGATTATTGTGAGGAACAGATGAGATATTATTTTTTAAAAAATAAAGTGCCTGGCACAGTGCATGGCACATAATAGGTGCCATTTATGTGCATATTCTCTTCTTTCCTACCCTCCCACCATTTCACCTGCACAACCAGTTAACTAGGTCGTTTTATTTATTGGTACGTATTTTAAAAATGTTTGTTTAATGGAAGTGAATTAAATTTATTCATACTTTGGTATAAAGGAGTCAGGATGAAGGGTTGCTGAGATTTCCAGTGCTTGTATATGTCCTTTAGAAGAACGTGCCAATGAAGCTATGGTCTATAATTATCAAACCTATGAAAACAATGGACTGGGAATAAGGAGACCTGAGGTCTAGTCAATCAAGTTTTTTTTTTAATCCCCTACCATGCACTAGGCACTAGAGAGGCATGTACAAAGAATGAAACAATTTCTATATGCAAGTAACTTATTTTTAATAGGAGTAAAATAAGTCCCTATAAAATGTATACCTATCAATATAAAGTTAATAAATATAAATATACAGGAGGGAAACAAGCCAGAAGTCTGTTGCAAAATCTAGGTGAGAGGTGATGAGAGTCCTGAACTGAAGGGTTAGTTATTATGAGCGGAGAGCTGGAATCAGATGCCAGAAATGTGAAGATAACATTTGGCAACTGATTGGCTATGTAGGGTGAGGAAGAGTCCGGAATCTGGGATGAGGCCAAGCATATGAACCTGGGACACTAGAAGGAGGGTGTTGCCTTTGACAGAAAGAAGGAAGATTGGAAGAGGGGAGGGTTTAGAAAGAAAATCATAAGTTATCTTGGACATGTTGAGATTAAGATCTTTCTGGAAGGACCACTTTGAAATGTTTAATAGGCAATTTGTAATTCAGGACTAAAGACTGGAGCCAGATAAAGAGTTCTGGGAGTCATCTGCTTAGAGTTGATAGTTAAGCATGTGGGACCTATTGAAGTTACTAAGAAACTGTAGAGGGAGAAGCATAGAGGACCAGAGATAAAACCTTGGGAAACACTCAGAGTTGTGGAGTGTGATATTGATGATAAGTCAAAAAAGAAGACTAAGAAAGATTGATCAGACAAGTAGGAGATAAAGCAGAATATTGTAGTGTCATGAAAACCTAGAGAAGAGAGAATATTCAGGAGGAGAGGGTAATGAACAGTATCAAATGCAGCAAATAGATTTAAAACAAAGACAAACAAACAAAAGTCCTGAGAGCGAACCATCAGATTTGCAAACTGAGAGATCATTGGAGAGATCCTCAGGTCTTGGCCACTAATCATCCATGCGGCCTTAGGCAGATTGCTTAATTTCTTTGGTCCTCAGTTTCCTCCTCTGTAAAACGAGTATAGACAAGATCAGAAACATTTACATAGCATTTTTAAAATCCATTTTTTTTCTTCTTAGGAAAAAAGGTCTCTGGTATTATTCCATTCCTAGTCAGGGGGATAAAGAAATTTAACTGTTGTAATGAAAAGCTCATTTTTGTGGAGTCACATATTCTGTACTCTTTCATGTAAAACTATTCATTATTATATTGTTTTCCTCCACAAAGTCCTACTTGGATGCCTTATTATGTGGTGTAGGAGAACCTTGGTTCTCAAACATTATATCAGAGGGGCACAAGCTCTGGAAGTTTCCTTATTGGAAGGACTTCTAGCACAATACTAATCATAGATAGAGTTGATTTTTGAAGACCAACAGTTCTAAATAGGAGGAGAGGTTTAGAACCAGCCTCTAAGTGGCCAGTAAGTAATTGTTTAGCTGAGGCTTGCTATGAAATGTAGAAAAATATAAAAATGCTCCATTGGCTGGGTAGCCCCATCTCAGTTTGGTAGCAATATTAATTCATCCAAAAATCATTTATTAAGCACCTACTACGTATTAGGCATTGGGTGAAGCACTGAAGATAGAACAAAAACAAATTAAAGTATTTTGCATTCCCTCAGGGAGGAGGGAAGCATATAAACAGAAAATGAAATAAAAAATCAATATGATAACCTCTAGGAGCAGGTTAATAGCAATTGGAAAGATGAGAATAGGCTCCCTAATATGAGAGGTTTCATGAGCTGAACCTTGAAGGAAATGAGAGGTTCTATAAGGTAGAAGTGAGGAGGGATGACAGATAATCTGTGCAAAGACATGGAGACAGGAGATAGAATGGCACGCATAGAGAACAGTAAGGAGGCCATTTTGTACTTGAAGGAGAGTAATGTGAAATAAACCTGGAAATGTAGACTAGAGACAGATTGTGAAGGGATAAAGCCAAACACAGTAATTTCTTTTTTATCCAAGGCAAGTAGCAAGAGGGACTCACTGCAGTTTCTTGAGAGCAGGGCAGTGACATGTCCTCTGTTTACCAATTAAAGTCATCCACAATCCAGCCTCTTCCTCCCTTTATAAGCTTCTCACACTGTAATCCCCTCCACAAACCCTACAATAGAGCTACCCTCACCTGTTTTCTGTTTCTAACCCATGACACTCCACCTCTGTGCATTTGAACTGGCCATCTCCCATTCCTGAAATCCTCTCTCTACTCATCTCTGCTGCTTCGTTCCCCCAACTTCTTTCTGATTCACCTCAAATCTTATCTTCTTCAGGAAGACTTTCCCAATACACTTTCCCTCCATGATTTACTAGTCTAGTGACCAAAAAGTAAATGTCCCACTAAAGAAATTAAAATGTACTAATATAAGTGAATTGTTCCCTATTGCCCATAGGAAAAAAATTAAACACTTTTCTTTGACCCTTAGATTCCTCATAATCTAGCTCCAATCGCTCTTAGCAGATTAATTTCACATTGCTCCACCATACTCTCTACTTTCTAGACAAACTGGTCTTCTTTCTGGTCCCAATGCAAGCATGCTATCTGATGGTTTTGCGCCTTGATTTAGTTGCCCCTCACACTTGGACTGCTCTCTCTTTTCACTTTCACCTCTTAGATTCCTTAGTTCCCTTCAAGGCTCTGCTCAGGTACCACCTTCCACACAAAACCTTTCCCAATCTCCCTAGATATTAGTGTTCCACAAGTCTTTGGTCTCTCATTTATCACTACAGAACCACATTATGTTGCCTTCCTCACATGTGCCTATGTTTCTGTGGAATCATCAAGTATTAAGATATGTGTCATTATACTTTGGAGGAGGTTTTTGTGTTCTTTGTAGAATTTCTCTACATTTGCCTCATCCATGGAGACAGGGGAAGGGGGTTGCCTTGCAGATATTTGATTATTGAATAATTTTATCATATATAGAGAGAGCTAGAATAGACCTCAAGTACAAAAATTCTCTTTTGCAGATGAATAAAACTGAAGGCCAAAAAAGTTGAGTGAAATGATAAGGGTCACAAAGGAGGTGATTGTTGGAGACAGGCTTTGAACCCAAGTCCTCTCTCAGAATCATATATATGTATGTGTGTGTATGTATGTATTGTGTGTGTATATGTATGTATATAATTTGTGTGTATAAATACACATAGCTACGTATATAACTATGTACACATATATTTGTCTATATGTATACACATAAACATATATACATGTGTGTATATATATATGTAAAACAGCCATTGAAAGAATGTATTTTGCTTGACTATGCATATTTGTTATAAGAGAATTGTTTATCTTTTTTCTGTGGGTTAGAGGGTCTGATGGAGAAAAAAATAGATTTTTGTTAATTTGTTTCAGTAGACATATAGGGGTGGTCCTACAGATATGGGACATTGCACGCACTTTCAGATTAGGTCATTGCATTATTAGTTTTACTTAATTGGGAGTAATCTGTAAATGTCTCTAAGGTAAAGATAAAACATCAATAAAACCTTTGAGAAGTGGGGGATGGATGGATGAGGAATGTGTTGTGAAGGTAGAATTGATAGGATTTGGCAACTGATTGGATTTGAGGTAAGAGAGAGGTTAGAGTTGAGATGGCTTTGAGGTTATGAACCTGAATAACTAGAAGAATGGTGGTAGTTGAAATAAAAACAGGGAAGTTGAGAAGGGAACATAAGGCAAAAAAAAGATGATGAGTTCTGTTTGGAACTTATTAATTTTGAGATGCCTATAAAGCATCCATTTGGATATGTCTAATAGCAGTTAGTGACATGGGAGTGGAGTTCAAGAGAGAGACTAGGACTAGGTATATAGACCTATATAACCATGGGACCTGGTTAGATCACCAAACAAGAGAGTGTAGAGAAGAAAAGAGTATCCAGGGCATAATCTCAGGGTACACTCAAGTATATGTAGTTGGAGAAGAATTTGTTCTGTGAAGTTTGGATTCAATCAAAGGACCTCACTTGAAGACCTAGAAGGCTACATGTGGCCTCGAGGCTGCAGGTTCTCTATCCCTGCTCTAAAGACTCAGTTTTCCACAGGAGTAGGTTCATTGAACCTCTATTAGTGCATAGTCAAGAAAGTTCTTTCCCTGAAGGTAATCCCAGACCCCTTTCCCCCCAAACTCCTTCCACAATTGATTCTGATTTGCTTGGAAGTATCCTAGGGATATCTTAATTGAGCTATAGTCCATCTTAATCTGCCCTAAGACAAGTAAAAATGCTGACAGGCTTTTGGAATTTCTCTGCTGCCCTTTCGGGGTTATTAATGTAATCAGGTCTCCAGAGCATGACTTCAGGGACTTTGGAGAATTGTAGAAAGAGACAACATAATTTCTTCTTTGTGGAGGGGAAAATTGGAGGGGGAGGGCCAGGTAAGGAAACCAAGGTATTTAGTTAGCACTTAAGGTTTACAACAACCTTCCAGATAAGCAGAACAAGTATCAGTACTCCTATTTAACAGAGGAGAAAAATGAGGCTCAGAAAGTTTAAGTGACTTGCTTGGAGATCACACAGCTTAGTAAGTACCAGCACTGGGCTTCTGATCAGGCCTAGAGTCAAAAGACTAGAGTCAAGGCCTAGCACTGTTGCTTAGGAGCTGGTTAAGTATTCTTATCATCTGGTGTGCTTCCAACTACAACAAAGCTCTCGTGGGGTCAAAAAGTCCTACAATATTTCTGAAGCCCATCCTAATTTCAGATAGTAACTAAATAGGATTGGTAGCACATGGCAACCTATGTAAGGGGACATATTCACTGCAAATGTTTATTGGTCAAAGGACTCATTCAGGTTATGTTCTCCTCATGTGGAAATGATAGCACATAGTGGTCCAAACATGAGAGAATCAAGGTCACAATATTTACTTGCTTAGAGGGCAAATTTCAACCTGAGAACTGAAGCAATGGATGGAGGAATTCATATGAAAATTCAAATTTTTCTAAAGTCCAGCTGTGACAATTACATAGGTAAACATGGCATATTTAATGGAGTTTTAAAATATGCTTTCTAAAACTTCATTTCCAAGTCTGAGAGTACATAGATTATTTGAACATGAAAATTTGTACCTTTTTACTCTCCTCTATTTAGAAGTATGTTCTTTTATTGTTCGTTATGTATTAAACTTTTGAAGGCCCATGTATTTTATAAAAGCTTTTATTAAAAATCCCAACTTTTGGATGGCTATCCAAATTGAATCTGAACCCTGGAACATCTGAGCTGTAAGATGAGTTATTTTCACACAATCTCGTTGAATATAAAGGTTGTTCTTTCCTGTAGACCTCAATTCTAGTAAAATGCTAAGGAATCATTCTTTAATTATCTTGGAATTGGTTTGCCACAAGAAAAAGGAAATTAAAGAATAAGCGGGGGTAAAAAGAGTTGGGGAGTGAGTGAGAAAAGATGAGGAAAAGGGAAAAACTAAGAAGAGCTAAGCAGAGAACACTAGAAAATGAAAGTCAAGAGGAAAAAAACAAAAACAGGATGAAGAACTAAGGCCTATCGCCAATGTTGGGGAACATGTTTGGAGAGACGACCTCTCTTGACTCTCTCTGATTCCAGACGCCAAATTTAATGGACAGGGAGGAAGGAAGAAGTGGAAGAAGGATGTCTGGAATTTTTTTCTACCATTTTAAACTCTGTCTCTCTCTCTCTCTCTCTCTCTCTCTCTCTCTCTCTCTCTCTCTCTCTCTCTCTCAGTCTCTCTCTCTCCAGATGAAACCTTTGATTGAAACAAGTTATCCACAGTCCTCTGCAGTATCAGCTGGAGCTCTCCAAGCACAAGAGGAGGCAGGTCCTAGGCTGCTAACTAAGTAAGCTAGGGGTTAGTTCTTTGATGCATAACTTACTGTTGCTGATATATGGCTTTGCCCTGGACTCAGGCTGAAGCCTCTTTCCAAAGTATCGCAGTCACAGAATTTCAGTTGGCCAGTACCTCAGGAGCCATTCCACCTAACTCATACCTCAAGAGAAACCCCTTGACAATGTCCTTAAAAAATGGTCACCCAGCTTTCACTTGAATACATCAAGTCCAAGGTGTTCAGGAGGACTAGCACCTCTGGTTCAAGGGGCTTACCAAGCCCTTTTCAGGGCTACTCATCTACCTTTGGTGTCCCCCTAATTCACCCAACTCTCACTTGTATCTCCATGCACCTGTAGCGTGTGCAGTGGCCACACCTCAGTAAACCACCTCTGGAGGTGGACTAAACCAGGTTGAGGGTAACCCACAGGCATCAAAATCGTCAGAGAGTTAAGGGGATGTCTACCCCAATCACCTGAAGACTTTTCCTGTCAGAATTTGCAGATGAGAACAATTTATTCCAATGGCCATGAAGGCAACTGACCCAAGTGCAACGGAAAGCATAAAGCTTGATCCAGCATTGAAGACACCAAGATCATCTATTGCATCCTGGTCCATTGGCAGTCGTCTTGATTTCTGTTCCTGCCACTGGACTTCGATGACTCAGGAGAACGAGCGAGGCTCACGCCTCTGTACAACTCTGCCTCACTTAAATCCAATTCATGCACAAGTTAAGACATCATCCTGTGATGTCATTGGTCCTCATCAAAAATGAAGGACAAAGAGCAACAACAAAGACATCAAGTAAGAGGAAACTCGATAGTTCCCAAGGCGGCCCATTCCATTTTGATATAGGTCCAAGATGTAAGAAGTTCAGTTGTTATTTTTTTTCTTCCCTACTTCCAAAATAATTCCCTTTATAGTTTCTAAGCATTGTCCGTAGTTCTGACTTCTGAGGCCAAGAAACCAAATTCTAATTCCTCCTTTTACCTGACAGCCCTTCAAATATTGAATGTCAGTTATCACATCCCATACCCCTTATAGCATGATAACAATTACATTTCTATAGTACTACTATGTGCCAGGCATTATGCTAAGTACTTTACAATTATTATCTCAATTGATCCTCACAACAGCCCTGGGAGGTAGATGTCATCTATTATTATCCCCATTTCACAGATAAGGCTACTGAGTGAAACAGAAGTTGAGATTTACCCAGAATCACACAGATCATAAATGTCAGAGGATATTTACCCTCATAACTTCCTGACTCCAGCCCTGGTGCTCTATCCGTGTACTACCTGGTTGCCTCCATGAACTCCAGGACTTCTGCAATACTGACTTCCCATCCCCAGACAATCAAGCTTCTCAGTGCTCTTCCTAGGTGTGATGTACAAAGCTCAATACAGTATTTCAAATATTCAGGGGAACGTATTAGGACATTCACTGATGTATTTTGAACACTCCTCCTTTAAAGCAGTTTAAGATTTCATTGGCTTTTTGGTGGTCAGGTCATTTTTTTTTGATGTATAGAGAATTATCGTGGAATAACCTGGTTCCTTACCTGGTAGAAGACTTCCTCCCGGTTACACTCTTAGGGAGACCCCAGTGAGAGAAGATGCAGTAAATCAAGTAATCAATTTAATCCCTCAATCTCTGCCTACCTCAGTTTCCTCATCTGTAAAATGGGAATGACAACAACAACTACCTTGTGGGGTGGTTATGAAGGTCAAATAAGATAATATATGTAAAGCACTTTGTCAATAAGATTTATGATTAAATACCTAGTCTTACTAAGGTAAAGGATGAGGCACTGGGGTTATAATTACAAAAGTGACGCATATTACACTTTTAAAAAACTTACACCCCATTAAACAATATGTACCATGTCATATAATACCACAAACATTAAGTACCTACCATGTGCCAGGCACTATGCTAAGCTCAAGGATACTAAAGAAAAAAAAAAGAAAGTCATTCTTTGCCCTCAAGTAGCTTATGATCTAATGAGGGAAGACAATGTGCAAAAGATGAAGTAGAGTGCCAGAGTAAACCAGATTATGGTGGAGTCTAAATCAAGCAGAGAAGCTAGCGACAAATAAAGAAACGGCTAGCATTTTGAATCCCCTATAAAAGGAGGCTGTGGGAAGAGGTTTTTGGTGGTGGGGGGGGGTGTTGGGGGAGAGGAGTGTTGGATTTTTTTTGTTTTGTTTTTGTTTTTTCCTCTGTCCTCTAGTCTTTCAATCAGAGGCAGAAATAACTGAGGAGGTTTGAGGGCAAAACTAAAGTAATCTCTATGAAGATGAGTTTATAGGCAATGAGATTATCTGGTGATGAGTCTCTCCTTGATGGGGAATAATGAAGGTGGTGATGATGGATTGAAAACCGAGCTGAGCAGCTGATGGAAAATGAAATGTGTTCATAGATGTGGAAATATGTTCACAGATAAATGAAAAAGAATATATATATATAAAATATGCATATAGATAATTGAAAAAAGAATATATATACATGCATATGTGTGTGTGTATATATATACACATGTGTATCTATCCATATATATATATATATATATATATATATATACACACATATATATAGTACACATACACATATTGCACAGTGATGGGGGGTGGAGAGAAGGGCTAACAACTAAGGAAATTAGAAAGGCCTCTTCTAAAAACACTACCTTAATTGAACCTTAAATCTAACTAGAGTTTCAAAGAGGCAAAAGTGAAGAAGAAGAACATTCCAGAAATGATGAGAACTCCTACAAAGACATGGAGGAAGATGGTGGATTACAATGTATATGGAACAACACGTAGGCTAATTTGTTAGGAGTATAGACTCTTTGAGGGGAAATAATACGTAATCAGAATAGAATAGTAGTTTGGAGGGATTAAAGTGCCAAAAAGAGGAGTTTGAACTTTGCTTTTTATCATTATGAAGGACTTTAAATGCCATACAGAGGCCTTTGTACTTTATCCTTAGGGCAATGAAAAGCCACAGATTTCTTGAACAGAGGAGTAACATGGTCAGCCCTTTACTCTAGGCATATCAATTTGGCAGCTGTTCATAGGATGGATTAAAGAAGGAAGAGACAAAATGTAAATAAACCAATTAGGGATGTTACTGAAATAGTCCACATAAGACTTAATGAGGGCCTAGACAAGGGTGGTTGTGCATAAGTAGAGAGAAGTGGACAGGTGCAAAAGGTATTAAATATATATATATACATATGTGCATGTGTGTGTATGTGTGTGTGCGTGTGTGTGTATGTGTGTGTATGTATGTATGTATATATACAGGGGCAAGGATGAGGTGGGGAGGTTAAGTGAAGAATTGAGGCTAACTCCTGGATTACCAACCTGGGTAAATTAGAAGAAATGCAAAAGATAGGAAGAAGGGTAAGTTTAAGGGGAAAGATGAGTTCTCTTTAGGATATGTTGGTGTTGACATGTCTATGGAACATCTAGGTGGATATGTCACACAAGCCATTGGAGAAGCCAGACTTAAATATAGGAGGGGTAAGAAGGCTGGATATATAGATCTGAGGCAGTGAAGTGGCACATTGGATAGGCTGCTTGACCTAAGAGTCAGAAAGACCTGAGTCCACATCCTTGACTGAGAAACTTACTAGCTGTGTGACCCTGGGCAAAATATTTAATTCTCTTTGTCTCAATTCCCAATAAAATGGGAATTATAATAGCACCTACCTCCCAGGTATATAATGAGGTGACATGAAAAACAGTAGTGCTCTGTATGAAAGCTAGCTATTATCATTGTCATCATCATCGTTCGGTATCGTTTGTGGGTCATCTGCGGAGAGATATCAGTTGAATATATGGGGGCCAATGACATGACTGAAAAAATTTAGTAAAAGAAGACAAGAGGAACCAGGACAGAGTCATATAAGGATAGAGAATGTAATGCACAGATAGAAAGAGAACTGTGACAGCAATCAACCAATCAATAAACATTTATTATTATTTATTATGCTTTGTAAGTGCTGAGGATACAAAAAGAGGCAAAAGACAGTCCCTATCCTCAAGAGGTTTACAATCTAATGAGGGAGACAACATGCAGACAATAATATACAAAGCAAGCTATACACAGAATGTGAAGTAAAAATCAAAAAAAAGGAAAGCACATACAGAAGAAGGGATAGCCAAAAAGTGCTGAGATAAAGAAAGTTGAGGAGTAAGGAAAGGACATCGGATTTTTCAATAAAAGGATCAGTGTTGACCTAGGAAGGAGCAGTCTCAGTGAAGTTGTGGGCCCTCTTCTTTTCTTCCTCTGTACTGTTTCATTTGATAATCTCATCATTACTTCAGTTATCTCTATGCAGATGATTCTCAGATCTACTTATGAAGCCCTATTATCTCTCTAGTCCTCCAGTTTGTCATCTCCATTTGTCTATTAGACATCTTGAACTGGATAGTCCATAGAGATCTTAAATTCAACATGTCCTAAACAGAACTTATATCTTTGTCTCAAAATCCTGCCCTCTTCCTAGTTTCCCTGTTACTGTCGAGGGTGCCACCATCCTCCCAGTCACCCTGGCTCGAAACCTAAGTGGAATCCTCACTCTTTCAACCTCACCACCCATGGACAAACCTGTCACCTCTACATCTGTAACATTTCTCATATACACTCTTTCTCTCTTTCAAGACTGAAACCATGCTGGTACAAACCTTCATCACATCACACCTGGACAATTACAATAGTCTTCTGTTGGTTTCCTTGACCCAAGTTTCTCCCTACTCCACTCCATCTTCAGCTCTTTTGTCAAATTGATCTTCCTAAAATGCAAGTCTTACCACATCAGCCCCTGTTCAATAAATTCTAGTGGCTCTGCATTACCTAGAGGATGAAATGTAACATCTATTTGGTCCTTAAAGTCTTTTATAAGTTGGAGCATTGCTACCTCTCCAGTCTTTTTACACCTTAGTTCCCTCCATGTACTCTACAATCCAGGGACATTGGTCTAGTTCTTGACATGCCTGGAATGCTCTTCCTCCTCATCCCCATCTCCTAGTTTCCCTGGCTTCTTTCATGACTCAATTCATCTCTCCTTATTCAAAAAGCTTTTCCCAGTCTTGATTATACTACCTTCCCCGTTAAATCTCCTCTAATTTACCTTGTATATAGCTGATTTATACATGTTTGCGTGCTGCCTCTCCCATTAGACTGTCAGCTCCTCAAAGACAAGGATTATATTCTGCCTTTGAATCCCTAGTGCTTAGCACAGTGCCTACAGTGTCATAGGTGCTTCATAAATACTTGTTTACTGCCTGACAGAAACCAGATTGCATGGGTTGAGAAGTGACTGTGAGGTGAGAAAGTAAAAACTCCAAATATAGATGACTATTTCTAGGACATTGAATATGAAATAAAAGAAAAATAAAAATTGAAAGCTTGAGGGCATAGAAGGATCAAGTGAAGGTATTTTTAAGTATGTAAGAACATCTGGGCATGTTTTTAGCCAACAGAAAAGGACTCAATGGATAAGAGAAGGTTGAAAAATAGGTTAGTGTTCTCCAAGTCTGGTTCAGGGGATTGTACAATTGAGTTTGGTTTAGAAAAACTTCTGGTATGAGGTCTGCTCCTGGGATCAACATATCACAAGCATCCCTGAAGTACCATTATGGGGCTGTGCTAAATGCTAGAGATAGAAATACAAAGAAAGAAGTAATCCTTGCTTGCAAAAAGCATACATTCTAATTGGAGGAGAATACAATTCCATATATACGGATATCATGAGAGCTCTCAACATTGTTTTTGTCATGGACCCCTTTCACAATCTGGTGAAATCTATGAACTCCTTCTTAGAGAACATATTTTTAAATAATTGAAGAAAATGTTAAATTTCAGTTAAAAATTAGTGAAAATCATATACACATATATGTGTGTATATACATACATGTGTATGTATGTTATTCATGTTATGGATGTTCAGGGAACCTAAATGTGAATGGGAAATATATTTACATGTGCATATATGTATATGTATATGTATATATATGTGTGTGTGTACATACACACACATATGCACATAATCACATCTATAATATAGATGGGACATATATGTATCAAATGCATGTATAAGTATATATGTATATGTATTGCATACATATGTATATGTGTGTATATATGCATATTGTGTATGTATACGCACAAAAATATACATACACGTGTGTATATGTATGTATATATGCATGCATGTACATATGTTCAGGGAACCCAAATGTAGATGGAAAATAGATTTATATACTTATGTATGTATATACACAAATATATGCATATGTATATATACAGACATAAACACACATATATGACATGGATGGGATATAGAGGTATGTGTGTAACACGTACCTCTATATCCCATCCATGTTATATATGTTTGTTCATACACATGTGTGTATATATACATACACTTATTGCATGTATGAGTGTGTGTGTGTATGTGTGTGTGTGTTTCTGTGTGTGTGTGTATTCCACATTCAGTGTTTAGGTTCTTCTAAAATAAGTCCATGGATTCCTTGGGGAATCTGTGGATCTCATGTTAAGAACCCTCGGTAGGAAATGAGACCTTGGATTTCATTGGTATATGCAACTCATAGGTGAGGAAAGTTCCTCTATTAATCCAGGTTAGCACCTGTTTGGCAATTTATACTTAGAAAGTTGTCTAGAGTGCTGAGAGATGAACTTGCCCAGATCATACTATCAATTAGTCATTCTAATTAACAAGTAGTTATTAAGCGCCCATTATGTGCTATGCCACACTGTGGGGATATGAGTATGAAGCATGAAGCAATCTATGAACTTATTTTCTAATGAGGGACACAAATACATATAAATTATACGAAGTATAAATATAAATTTAAGACAGGTCTTGAACCCAGGTTTTTCTGGACAGCTTTTTATTTATTATGTCATGCTTCCTCTCATAAGCACATACAGAATAAGTGAAAGAGAATGCATTTTTTAAAGTGGTTAAATACAAGGCAATTTAGAGTGGAGAGTACTAGCATTCGGAGGGATCAGGAAAGGTTCAGCATAGAAGGTTGTGCTTCAGCTGGCTCTTGAAGGAAGAGAGAGGTGTTTTCTTCCTTGATCAGAGTGAGGAGGGAGTGCAGTCTGGGCATGGAGGATGGCCAGTGGAAAGTCGAGGAGATGGGAGATGAACTCTTATGGATGAGGAAAGGAGAGTTTGACTAGATCACAGGATGTAGGAGGTAATGTGACATAATTAGATAATCATCAATTAAGCCACTATCAAATGCACAGCATTGTGATTGGTATTGGTACCTATTTTTTTTAATATAGTTTCTGTCCAACAAGGAGATCACATCTATAGGGAAGATAAGATGGAAACAAATGACTATAATAAAATTAGAATGTGATAAGGTCATCAGAGAAGAACAAAATACTAAGAAAGCAGTAAGAGAAGAATAATGCCTATGCCAGAAAATAAGGAAAAACCTCTAGGAGGAGATAGCTTTTGAGTTGGCCCTGAAGAATGCAAAGTATTTCAATAGGTTGAGAGACTTACTAAATAAATGTTAAATTTCCTGCCCATAGAAATAAACTGTCCTTCATGATCTTACTCAATTTACATGTTCTCATTTTAGCTTTTAATACTAGCTTTATACAGGTAGTGAAGTGATATGGTAGATTGAGTACTGGACTTGGAATCAAGAAAACTTATCTTCATGAGTTCAAATAGAGCCTCAGATATTTACTGGCTGTGTGACCCTCGGCAAGTCGCTTAACCCTGTTTGCCTCAGTTCCTCATCTGCAAAATGAGCTGGAGAAAGAAATGGCAAACTACTTCAGTACCTTTGCCAAGAAAACCCTAAATGGGGTCATGAAGAGGCGGACAAGATGGAAAAAGGAACTCTAGCCTTATACAGACTACATTCTATCCAAACTGGAAAATGGAAGGCTTAATTCCCTCTGTGACTCTGCATCTGGGTTTATACCATCTCCTGTTCCTGAGACTGTACTGCCACACACACATCACCACTACTTCCCCATCTGTAATGCCAGCAGGGTGGGACTTTTTGCTGTTTTTTGAATGCTTCTCAGCACTAAGAAGATCAAGTGCCTTTGATTGAGCCTTGCTTTTGTTTCAATCCAGAGTCTTTGATTGAATCAAGAGTCTTTGATGACCTGCTTAAGTCACTGTAACCAGAGTGACTCAGCTTACCTCATTGAGCCTCGCTGGGCACTGGGGCTTCACTTCCGGGGCAGGAAGCCCAGAAACCATACCTGGAAACAAAGAACTTCCTGTGTGATGAGTCATGGGGCTGGCTGAGGCGAGGTGTTGACTCCAGAGCCACGCCCTATTGGGTGTTAACCTGGTCTACGCTAGGGGGAGAGACCAACTCAAGAACCAATTGGCCCTGGTCATTCAGGCGGCGCTTGATGATGTCAAAAACTGTATAAGAGGGGAGAAGACAGCTTGAAGAGCCCTCTTTCCTTTTCCGGTTGACGTGGGAGCAGTGGGGACCGTGACTCTGGGTCAGCCCTTGCTCTTGGGCCGAGCCCAGATGTTGGTAACTATGAATTGTATTGGGTCTGTCTGTTGATATTTGTAATTTGTTTGTATTTTGGTTTTGAGGTTCGGGGTTCTAGTTTGTTTTCCCCAGAACTAAATGAATGTTCTGAACTTCAGGGTGCTGGCTGTTTGTTCCCCTGAACTAGCTGAATGTATCTGTATTGGTATGTCTCTTGATGCTTGTCTCTTTGCTCCCCTGAACTAACTGAATGCTGGATTAAAGTAAGCTGGTCAACCCCTTCACCTTGCTTTCCTTGTTTAAGCAGATAAAAAGAACCTGTGCTTTTCCGGCATGCCCGGCAGCCTCCTGGGTACCAGCTGTGGGGGGATCTTACACCCCCACAGAAGCTGCTAGCTGGGTTGTTAAAACAGTCACAAGAAAGCCTAAGTCACATGCGTTTGAGTCACATGGTAGTGACACCCTCTGACCCTGAAAACTGTATATATACTCTGAAGTCAGCATTTTATTTGGGGCTTACTCACTGAAAGAGGGTCATGTAATTTGACCTGAGAAGACAAGACTCTGGATAGCCATTAAGGAGCCCCCGGCTTTGAAAAACGCAGATTTTGGTGTTTCTCTCTCTGGTAACTATATATGTAATGTCTTGGTCAGACGGCTAGAAGCCTGCCTGTTTATTTGTGTTATTTGGCTCTGTTTATGTAATTTCTGCTTGTAATTTCTGTTTGTGTTTTCTCTGAAGTTCAGGGTGCTGACTTTTACCCCTGAACTAAGGGAATAATATACATATGTTTAATTAAAGTAAGCTTGTCAACCCCTTAAAGTTGCTTTCCTTAGCAAGGCAGATTTAAGAACCTGTGCTAGTAGCCCTCCTATGTGCTGGTGTTATTATACACAGCCACAGTAGCAGCAAGTAGCATTGTTGTTTCACCATCCTCTCCACTGACATCCTCCCTTCCGGTGCTGTAGGAGCATTATGAAAGGTTTTTGAGTAATACTACAAAATGATCAGCGTTAACAGGACGAATTAGGCACTAGTGAATGACATGGATTAGTGTGTAGAGAGACTTCAGGTAAGGGTGCCAGTTACAAGACTATTTCAGTAATGACAAGGGTCTGAATCAGGCTGATTGCAGTGGAAGGGACAGATGTAAGAGATATTACAAACGTAGAATCAATAGGACTTGGCAATGGATACCCGTTGAGTCATTTGGCTTCTCTGTCCTCAGTTTTCCAATCCATAAAACTGAGGTGATTCTCTTGGCTTTTACATAGAGGGCATCACAAATAGCAGAAAGAATCCCATGCCTGAAAGGGCAAGGTAGTAATCCATCATAGCACTAGGAACTAGTGTGATAGTGACAGAACCTGTCACAGAGTAGAATTAGCTCTTGGGAAGGAAAACAAGGTGTTTTGCCTTGATTTACTTTTAGGTAAAGGGGAAAAAGCAGCGCAACAGTGAGTATTGGAAAATGAGGCAAGTACATGGGGATTTCTCTGGCCAGAAAGGAGGGAGATTTGCTACACGGAAAAGGGTGCTAGATTTGGTATCAAAAGATCTCAGTTCTAATCCTGATTCTTCCACTTACTAGTTTTATGACCGTGGATAAGTTACTTTACATAGACCTGGGACCAATCATCTATCAAATTAAGGGGTTGAGGAGATAGCTTCTAAGGTCCCCCATCCCATTCTTGATCCATAATCTTATAAACTTAAAAGGAGGGGGCGATAAGCATTCAAGCCTAGGCCCGAAATGAAGAATAAATTGACAGTCTCTTCTAGACAGATAGATACACACATATATACACATATGTGTGTATTACATACATACATATACATATATACACATGCATATACATGTGTATATGTGTATGTATATGTATGTATGTATATCTCCTTGAGGAAAGAAATTATTTTTTAAAAATTAGTCTTTGCATCCCAATGCCTTGCATTCTTTGCACATAGTAAATGTTTTATAAATTTTTAATTGAGTTGAATTTCAGTAACTCTAGGAAGCAAATGGCCTAACCCTATCCCTTCCCCACCCTTCCCCCCCAAATAAAAGAAACTGTATAAGCAAGAAAGACAAACTTTCTTCGTTAAAGATTCCCATTGATGGGGAAGCTAGGTGGCACAGTGAGTGGAGCACTGGCCCTAGAGTCAGGAAGACGTAAGTTCAAATCCCGCCTCAGACACTTGACATAATTACTAGCTGTGTGACCTTAGGCAAGTCATTTAACCCCAATTGCCCTGCCTTCCCCTCTGCAAAAAAAGATTCCTGTTGAATAATGGGGTACCATATCAGTACGGATAATAACAGTGCACATTTACATAGTGCTTTAAGTATTACGTAGCATTTTTCTCACAGCAATCCTGTAAGGTAGGCAGTACAAGTATTACCCCCATTTTACAGGTGAGGAAACAAATGCAGAGGAATTAAATTCAACCACGGTTATGAACTAAATAAATACCAGAGCAGCGACTTGAACCCAGACGTCCTGGTGACCCTCAAGTAGCCTGCCATCCAGTAACACAGCCTCCTTGCTGTGCCTCACACAAGAATGCCATAGCCCTACTCCAGGCATTTTCCTTGGCTTTCTCTCATGCCTGGAATGACCTCCCTCCTCATCTTCATATCCATTCTTCCCTCAAGTCTCAGCTGAAGCTCCCCCTTCTCCACAAAGCCTTTACCTATCATAATTGATCTTAGTGTCTTCCCTTTGAGATTACCTCCAATTTATCTTGTTCATATCATGTTTATACATAGGTGTTTTCCTGTTATCTTTCCCATTAGACTGGGATCACTTTGAGAGGAGTTTTGTTTTTTGTTTTTTGTTCTTTAGGTGGGGGCTCCTTTGTATTGCCAATTTTAGCACAGTGCCTGGCACACAGGAGGTGCTTAATAAATGCTCATAGACTGACTGCCAGTTTTAGCACGCTTTTTGACCATCTGACCCAGTTCCACATTGTTTTTTTAGAGGAGATGAAATCAAAATGGGGGAAATTGAATTAGAGGGAGAGAAGGGAATCAGGAGACTTAAATGCCACTTGGACAAGATCTGATAGGGGAAACTCACACTAAATTCTAGTTCTCTTTTCTCCCTCTTTCCCCTTCCTTTTCTAGTAGCCACCATTTTAGAAATAGGAAAAACATAGTTTATTACTTAGAGTGTGATATACAAGGGTATTCTTCCTTAGGCGAGGAGGCAAGGGTTTTGTTTTGTTTTGTTTTTCCCCCTTGAGATTTGAACTCATGTCCACACCCTTTACCTCTCTGCTACATCCCAGAGAGTAGGGATTGGAGTGTCTGAGGAATGCCTGAAGAGAAAGAGATAATACCCTTTGAGAATATGGATAAATAGGGTGGTAGGGGTAAGTGAGGGTGGGGAAAATCTCTAGGCTTTAAAGAGAGGGTCAGATTAGCTTCTAAATGGTATCTGGATATGCATTTTAATCATATGTCATCCTACCAACATAAGTGGTTACAGCATCAAATCCACAGGGTTGAGGGATATTGGTTGGGGTTTTTTTGTTGTGTTTTGTTTTGTTTTATTATAAAATACAGAGTACAAGGGTTATAAACACACAATACAGATTATCAGACTATAAAAAGGCATAACAATACAGTATGATTCATTGCTGGCATGGGCACAATATTTTGCTGGAAGATTAAAGACTATGCGACTTAAATAACTTTTATTGTAACACTTTCAACAGATCTCCTAACAGGGAAAACAAACTGGTTCTGCCTAGTGATATGACTGGTTAGCAGGACCCAATGAAATTCCCAAGAGGGCCATCTATCTCTCAGTTCTAACTGAGGTGGTTCCATTGTGGTGAGTGTGCTGCTATCCTACCCAGCACATTCTGGGTTGAGTGATAATATACCAGTCTCATAGGATGTGCTATCGTTTGGCTAAATATAGCATGTGTCCTCAAAATAATGTGGCTGATGATGAGTAATAGTTATTCCTGTGCCTCCTCCCAGTCTCTTACATAGGCTCCTTTGGATTGGGTCCAGGAGTTAATTTGTGGTAATCTGGTCCCAAAATAAATAACTTTTGTCTTTATACAGCGCCTTGAGTTTCACAAGGAACAATATGCAGCTCTGACAATGGGAGCCCTGCACATAAGCAAGGGGGGAATTGGGCCCGGCGCATCTACAATTCAAATGCCATGATGAGGGCTGAAGCAATCAATCTGTCCTCAGACAACGACGACCCTGCTCTGCTGTATTCAATCTGAGCTGGAGGTAGGACTTGCCATACTGTACCCCCAAAGAAGATCTGGAAGCAGTGACAAGTGGACAATTTTGATTTTCTTCTTCCTCAGACTCAATAACAAAGGCTGTTGGCAGAGGCTTTCCACCAAATAGAGATGCTCCAGCTTCATGGAGTGGTGGGTACACCGCCTGTTTTCTGTCAGCCCGGATTGTGCAGGGCAAAAGCTTAGCCCCTAAGATTTGCTGGCAGCCTCCTGCTCTTTGTTCTTCAGAATGTGAAAATAGTGTAAATAGCAGCATCTGCAATTGCTCCTGCTGCTCTGACTGCCAGCCAAATGCTTTTTTTTCCCCTTCTCTTGGAGAACAGTCCACATGCTGCACATAGGAATGGACGAGAGAGGAATTACATACAGTGAAAGCCTCAGGAGTGCTATGAAGAATACAGGTCTAATACAGGTCTTCAGATGGGGAGGCAGAGAGAGTGCTTTGGGGTTCTGCTATTCCCCAATGAAATTAAAAACTCCATTTACCACATCATGTATGTTTATGGGATTTATGGAATAAAATTTACAAAAAGTACTTTCCTTCCCTCCACCCACCCCCATGCAAAGTTGAACCTCATTTCTTTCTGGATATACTAACATTGGGGGAATTTTATGATTTGGACAAGAAAAAAAATTAAAATTATTCCTTATATCTCTGACCCCACTGAATGGAGACCTGAACAGAAGATTAGTTCTAGGGATTCTACTTTTGAATCAAACCAAAGGGAACTAACCATTTTGTCAAAATCCTTCTAACTGACCAGACAATTTTCAGTTTTTTCTTAGGTGGTAAGGTTCTTTTTTTTTCCTATTTCTTTCCCTGCTGGGTCTCTCTTAACTGACAAAAGAAAAGACCTCCAGGGTGACTTTCCCAAACCTAAGTTTTTTTGTATTTTGTTTTTAAACCCCTGGCTGAGTGGCAGATGTCATTAGTCTGTGGGTTAAGATTACCCTAAAGTCCTCACAGGATTCAGCAAACAGATGCTAGTACTATCATCCTGGGTTTAGAACTAGCTTGTCACAGGCTTAGAGAATATATATGAACGTCACTGCCATGTTATGCTGTGTCTCACTCAGCTACTTTAACACAAAAACATAAGGGTCCCAACTACAAGTCCCAATTACATTTATCTCCTTTTTTTTTAATTTGTATTTCTCTAACACATGCCAACCCCTAGGATATAAAATGCTTGGCTCTGAGGAACAGACTTATACAGCTGCACTGTAATTGTATTTAAAAAAAAAACACAACACTAATAACTCTTCAGTGCATTCAAAACTCTGTGTATTGCAGGAGCATGTGTGCACAGAATGGCTATTCTGTTCAGTGGTAGTTAAAGGTTAAAACTGACATGCATCTTAAATGTTATATGACTAACACAAGCAGGGTATTTTTCCAAGCTAATGTAAATGATATTCTTCTAAAATGCAGTTGAGTGAATACAGGGTATTTTATTAAGTTTCTCTCTCTCTCTCTCTCTCTCTCTCTCTCTCTCTCTCTCTCCCCCTCTCTCTCTCTCTCTGTTTCCTGTAGTTCTGTATAATTTAACCACATTATTACCATCCTAAGGAAATATGGGTTGGAGTTTTTTATTGCCTTTACTGGGTAGGGATGGATTAGAAATTATATTGGAAGTGCTTTTCCCCTTAATTACCAAAAAACTGAGCCACTTATCAAACTTAGATTATATTCACTAAACAGACATGGAATTTGGGTGGAGGGAGGATGGAGAATTCTGACAGAAATGTCTAGAAAGGCTCTTCTACATAAACAACAACTCTGGCCCACAGAAAGAACTATAAAATTATAGAATTATTCCCTTTGACCAACCTCCAATGCAACATCTTCCTCTCTTTCTGACAGAGATCCCACTGAGAAAATCACCCTAAATCAGTGTAGTTCTTGAAAGGAAATAAATTTACAGGTCAAAACTAGTATTATTACACCTGAAAGACTAATGAAATAATGCCTTATTTGATTTACTTCCTCCACCCAATAAAAAAGGATTTTTCTGCTCACAGAGAATAAGACTATGTGAACTTTTTCAGGTAATTTAACATATCTCAATCATGTTTCATTACCTGAGAATATTGTCATTTAGTATCCTGCTGGTAAGTGAGTTGTAAAATGAGGAATTCTTTTGTAGCCTAGAACTTGGCAAATTGCAAATAACTTTCCTTCCATGCTGTGTATTAGTCATAGAATACACATACCAACTCACAACCTTCTGTCCTAAAAACATCAGAGAAGGCATAAGAAAAACTAGCAGTTTTAATGAGAATTAGGCAGTAGGACTAATATAATTTAATCTACCTTTCATATATATTACTATTTTACTACCTGCCTCTGTACCTTATGTACTTCACCTTGGTCAGGAGGCTGATAACATCCTTCGACATAAGGATTTTGAAAACAGTAGTTCATTGCATTGATTAGAGTTCTTAAGTCTTTCAAATTTGTTTTAGTTTACAATGTCATTGTCTTTTTATAAGTTGTTCCCTTGATTGTGCTCTCTTTGCTCTGCTTCATTTCATACTACACAGAATCCTCTGAAATTATCTATTTTATCATTTGTTATGACACAATAATATTCCATTACATTTTACACCATACTATATTCATCCATTTCCCAAATGTTTAAAAGGCAATCTAAGATAGCTTTTTTTATATTATAGTATTATTTTATTATATTCCCCCTTCCCCTATTTTTAATACCTTCCTCAGAATTAGGAATTTGTTTTGTTTATGTCTTTTTTCTCCCTAGTATTATCATCCTTCCCTGGTATTACCCTTCCTCTTAATCATTGCTCTCCACCTCCCCATGCCCACTTGTTTCCCTAATCAGTTCAGCATGTTTCTATACCAAATGCTGCATGGATGTTTGCTCAACCTTCTTGTGTCAATTTTAAATGAGTAAGGTTCATTGGATACCAATTTCCCCACACCCTTTACTTCACCCTTCCTTATATATTTTTCTACTTCATTAGAGGTCAATTTTTTTTCTCTATAGGACTAAATTCAGTTATGCAGAATAGCTTATTCTTGGCTTTAAGCCTATCTTTTTTGACTTTTAAAATAATATATTCCAAGATCTACTCTCATTTAAGGTAGAAGTTGCCAGGTCTTGTGTGATTCTGCTTGTGATTCTTTGGTATTTGCACTTGAATTCCTTTCTGGATAGATGCATGGTGAATTTTGTCTTTGATGTTGGAGCTCTTGATTTTGGCTTCTTAATCCTTTCCTTTTGTAGTTCCTTTCTCAATTTTGCCCTCTGGTTCTAATCTGAGCAGTTTTCATTTATGATTTCTAAAATCAATAACATCCAAATTTTGCTTTGTTTTTTTAATCTTGGTGTTCAAGTAATCTAGTAATTCTCAAATTACCTTTCAACATCTTTTCTTCCAATATTTCAATCTTTTGGTTTTGTTCTAATATTTCTTGCTGTCTCATGGAGTCATTGATTTGTATCTGGTCTATTCTAGTTTTCAGGGAGTCAATTTCTTGGGTAAGATTTACCACTTTATCTTTGAAGTAACTTATTCTCCTCCCTCCAATTGTTTCCTCTAGAGATTTAAATTTCATTTGTTTTTTAAAATCTCAGTCTTCATTTCCTTTAGGTATTCATGCAGTCTTTGAGGAAAATCTTTTTTTTTCCCCTTTGAGTCTCTACTTGCAATTAGTGCAGACATATTCTCTCCTTTTTTGTGGAGATCTCCAGATTTGCAGTATTTTTTGATAATGATCATTATTTTCTGTAATGTACTTATCTTTCTAGCTTTAGTTCCTGAAGTGACATTTTCTGCAAGGGCCAGGCTCCAACTCCTCTACTTTTGGATGAGATTATCAGCCCTACTTGGTCTTTTCCTGGCTCCCCTTGGTTCTTCAGCTGACCTCTACCTCCCAGTTTGTCCTCCAGTCTCCAGGAGACACTTTCAAGTTTGTAGATCTCCTCCTCCAACTAGTACCCCAAACTTCTATTTTGAGGATGTACTTAGACCATTCATGCTCACTGCACTCCTCTTCAAGCTTTGTGCCTCAATTTCTTTTTATTTTGATACCATCCCCCATCCCCCCTCATCTGTTCTCCCCATCCTTGTTTTTCAGCTTCCTTTTTTATGGCATCTTCCTAGAATATTCTTCCAATTTCTTCCAAGAGGGAAGCAAATATATTTCTTTTTTCCTTGTATTTATATTCCTAACACTAACCACAGTGCCTGGCAACTAGTAAGTGTTTAATAAATGCTTCTTGATTTGATCTGAATCAGAGTGCTGAATCTTCAGGGGCCTTGCTGGTGTCTCAGAACAGAATGTTAAGAGCTTCAAAGCCCCTGAGCCTGGGCTGCCCTGTTCTAAGACCTGTGGCACTACCTCTCTTCAGGAATTTTATAGTATCTGCCTTGGAGTTTCTGACCATCCTAGGACTTTCTCAAGGGACACTTCTGTAGATTATTACAAAATACCTATATCCCCTTTCTGGTCATATTTTGTGGGGAGGCTACCCTGTATTGATGCTGGCTTTGCTGGATGGGACCCTCATTTCTACTTTATGTGGTTCTCTGGCTGACTTTTAGTGCAATTGTCACCATGGTTTCTCACTATATTTCTTGATCATTATTTGGTCTGGCTCAAACATCAAGGTCTTTGCTGGTGTACATAAAAGAGAGCCAGGTAATCTGTCTGCCATTCAGGCAACCATTTTGTCAGGAAGTCCTCAAATGCTATCATTTGTAAAGATAGCCAAAATGACCAAACTGATCATGTTGTGGCCAGTTCAGGTTTTGGCTATGTACATGGTTTTTTGTCTAGTGACATGTGGAACAAAAAAGCAAGCTCCCTGCCCAAAGGTAATCCTTTTCATCTTCCCTAAATGACTATCATATTTCTTATAAAAGTTGTTTCGTTGTTGTTTGTTTTTCTTCTCTCTTCAAGCTTCCTTCTGAAGAGTCCGTTTACCATGAGCTCCCTCTTTTCCCCTCTTCTATGAATCAAAACCCCATTGACATTATCTCCTATCTTCTCATCCATTATTCCAGTCCCTACCACAAAGGACACCCTTCTCACAAAGCATAAACCTAAGCCCTCTCTCTACTCATGACCATAGTCCAGGGATGTGTTGGAGCCACATGTACTATTATATTTTCAGTGTGATCCTTTTCACCTTAGAAATAGGCAAATTCCACAAATTCTACAAAATTCTACAAATCAGGGCTTAATTTGTTATTATGCTGAATTTCCAGACTTAAAAAAGTGATAGAGAAAATGTTAAGAAATGCAGATTAAACTTAAATGTGTTGTGAATTTTTAGAGAACCAGTTGTAAATATTTAACAGCACACTGCTTACTTGACACCTGCCCTGCCCCCCCCCCACACACACATACTTTTTCTTTTAACATGACATGACTAACATTGCAAGGGTTATGCAGCGCTTGGGCTGTCCATATCCTGCTCTTCCAACACGACTGGCCTTCTCTTTTTTGTTCATACATTTCCTGAATGATATCACCACTTCTTATGCATATTGATATCTCCAAAATCATTATGCACACAAATATAATAATAATATTAAAGATAATAATAATATCTAACTTATAGAAAGTGCCTACTATGGGCCAGGCATTATTTCATTTGATCCTAACAACAATCCTGGGAGTCAGGTGCTATTATTATTCCAATTTTACAGATGAGGAAATTGAGGCAAACAAAGGCTAAATGACTTGCCCAGGGCCATACTGCTAATAAGTTCTGACACTAGATCTGAACTCAAGTCTTCCTGACTTCAGGTCCAGTACTCTATAAACTGTACCATCCAGTAGCAAAACTGATAGCTATTAGATCAGTGTTTGTTATATTATGTTATGTTATATTATGTTATGTTATGTTATGTTATATTATGCTATGCTATGTTATGTTACGTTACGTTACGTTACATTACGTTATGTTATGTTATGTTATATTATATTATATCATACCATATAATATCATATCATTTATTATATCATGTTTATTATATTTATTATATTATATTAATTATATTATATCATATTAATTATATTACTTATGTTATACTGTGTTACATTACGTTATGTTACATTGCATTGCATTTCATTGTGTTACATTATATTACATTCTATTATACTGTATCGTGCTGTATCATACTGTATTGTACTGCATCACACTTTATCACACTATTGCATTGTATCACATTGTATATTACATCAGTATTATATATATGTGTATATATATATATATATATACATATATAACAGTATTATTCTCACCTATAAAATTAATGTGGAATATCAAATGTCCTAAATAATCTGTGAAAGACAGGCAGAGAGGTAGGAGAAGAGTGAGAGACAGAGAGGTAAAAGAAGAGACAGAGGCCATCATCATCATCATCACATTATAACAAATAAATAGTGTTTATATAGTGCTTTAAGGTTGGCAAAATGATTTACATGTGTTATCTCATTTAGTCCTCACAACTACCCTGTAAGAGAGGTGCTATTATTATCCCCATTTTACAGATGAGGAAACTGAGGCTGGAAGGTTCAATAACTTGTCCAGGGTCACAGAGCTAAGCTCCTGAAACAGTACTTAACTTCTGGGTCTTCCAGAGTTCAAATCCAATACTTGAAACCTACCTGACTTGTTACAAAGACAGAGGCAGAGATTTCAAAATGGATTTGAAGAAGAGACAAAGAAACTGAAGGCAATGGAACACTGAACAGATAGTATTTAATGGAAATGGCAAAAGATAAAATGACAATGTACCATTTAATGGAAAAGAGATTAGGAAGAAGCCTGGAGCATGAGGAGGTAGGGCCTTAGCTTGCAAGTTTGGGTAGAATAGTACAGTGAGAGACCTGGGACAACCAAAGTAATAGCATCAGGGCCCAGCCACAGGGCTAAGAGATGGGGAAGGGAGAAAAGTGTTAAATCAGTTAGAAAAGGAGGTAAAAGACAAACTTACTTCAGAATGTCACCCAGAACCAAGCTCGGTTTTTGCCTGTATGAGGCTATCTCATAGAATTTTTTAGAGCTGGCAAGGAGCTTGGAGATCATTTAGCTCAGCTACCTCATTTTGTAGGTAAAGAAGCAAAAGAGTAGAGTTGTTAATTGACATACCAAGGTCACATACAGAACAAATTGCAATGATATAAGTGACTATTCTAATTTGGCCAATTAATTTAAACAAAATAGATAAATTCAACCAAAAACTGTTCTAAAGGAATTTTATCATGATGAATTTTACCAAATTGCCTGGTTATTTTATTGTCATGTGTACATAGGTTCAGTTTCTCTGAGGAGTAATGGACATACCGAAGAAACTCCAGAGAATTGTGTGTTCCAATTCATGGTTTCAAGATCTTTGGAAATCCAACATATAACACATTCTAATTGTGTGTTTGGTGAGGTACACAATGGGCACTGGCAATTTTCTCATAATAGAAACAAACTTAAAATAGTTTCACACAAAAGTAATGGAAATAAAGCCACACCACTGCCTACCTGTTGATGATAAATGTGCTATTTTAAAATGTTTTCCTGTACCTTTCTTACATAGTACATTGAACCTGCAAACATTAGTCATGGCAGTGCTATGAAGTCTAGTCAAAAGACCTGCCACATGCAGCAGGAGCCAAGAAACATGAATAGGTTGCTGTGTGTGTTTTCTATTCAAGGCTGGTATGTAGGACAATTTGAATCACATTTCAAACCAACATTTCCTTTGTATTTATTTAACTGTATCAATATTTCCTGGCATTAAAATAAAAAATATAAATATTTGGAAATAATTATTTAAATAATGATGTTTTACCTGAAGCACATAGATTATTAAGAGTGTGCTGATTTCACCAAGGAAATGCATTATTTTGTTCTGTTTTATTTGTCAGGATTGACCAAAGAAGAGTTGACAAGGTTGTGAATACATTTTTGACCCAGCTCAAGCCCCACTCCTTTCAAGAAACCTTCTAAATTGTGACAACCCGCAGTACTCTCTCCTACAAATCCCCCACTACATGTTTATAAACTTAGCAGTACTTTACAGACCATCTAGGCCAATCCCCATATTTTATAAGTGGAAAAACTAAAGCTGAGAGAGTTTATGTGATTTGCCTGAGGTCACACAAAACAGTAAATGGAAGAAACAGTATTTGAACCCAAGGCCCTGATTCCAAATCCAATAACACCAACTTATGTCTCCTCAATAAACTGATCATCTGTACTATCTATTTGGTGTATGTGATCTTGTATTGCTGTTTACCTGGTTATGTGAATTTCCTAGTTCCCAAACTGATCATCTGTACTATCTATTTGGTGTATGTGATCTTGTATTGCTATTTACCTGGTTATGTGAATTTCCTAGTTCCCAAACCTCATCATAATTCAGCCCTTCCAAAGCAGGGACCATGGATTATACATCTGAGTATTACTAGTACTTAGCAAAGTGCCCCAAATGTAGACCCCAATTTAATGTTTGTTAATGGTGATTTATATATCATTTAGTACAAGGCCCTCATTTTACAGATGAGGACAGAGGCTCAGGCAAGTGTTATGGTAATTATGGTGGGATTTTTTTTTACTGTTTTCTCTTTTAGAATGCTAAAGTAATCAAGTACCTGTGATGAGTCCTGCCCTTCAAATGTAATGCCAAGCAAAGTGGACTTTTTGTTGTCTTTTATTTCTTTGATTGAATCAAGAGTCTTTGACCTGCCTAAGAAACAAGAAAGCCTACTTCATATAGATTTGAGTGTCATGGTTGTGATGCCCTCTGACCCTGAGAAGAGTATATAAGATCTGAGGTTGGCATTTTGTTTTGGGGCTGTCACTCACTGGAAGAGTGTCTTGTGATTTGACCAGACGAGACTCTAGATAGCTGTTGTTAAGAGCCCCCTGGCTTTGAAAACCCAAATGTTGGTGCTTCTCTTTTTGGTGACTATGTATGTGATGTCTTGATCAGACAAAGCCTGTCTGTTGATCTGTTTGTAGTTTCTGTTTGTATTTGCTCTGAAGTTCAGGGTGCTGACTTTTCCCCATGAACTAAGTGAATGATATATGTATGTTTAACTAAAGTGAGATTGTTAACACCTTAAAGTTGCTTTCCTTAGAAAAGCAGATCAAAGAACCTGTGCTAGCAGCCCTTGTGTGTGCTGGTGTTATTGGACTTACACAGCCACAACAGCTGCTAGCAACATTGTTGTTACAGCAAGAAAAGCAACTTATCTAAGATCATGCAACTATAAGTGGAAGGTAAGAGATCTGATAATGACTTCTGTGAATAAACAATTTTCCTCTCAGTGGTTCATGCCCAACATGATGGGCTGAATACATGAAATTTTAGGTAAGAATTTATAATCTTGTCATTTCCTAATGTTATTCTTCCCATTGATGTGCAAAAAAACGTTTTAACTTATCTGAGCATTATAGGCCACCCAAGTTTTGTTATTTTCTTTAAAACTATGAATATATAAAGATTTCTTTCTGAAGATTAAGGAGGGAAAGAAAACTTTTCTTTCAAAATTAGTACTATAACTTAAATGCAGGCAGCTTACCACTAGAGATACCAGCAAGCAGGTCGTAGACAAACCTGAGCAACTGAATGAGAGATAAAAATTCAGTTAATCAGGCTGATGTTTCCAAATATCAAAAATTTTACTCTGTGTAAATAAAACCTTTTAATGTTTGACTAAATCCATATTACTTTTCATTTAAATATTTTAATATCATACAGACACCATCTTGAGAAAGAAAAAAAGAGTGCTCATCACAATAAATCATCTGATTCTGAATGCTCTCAGTGTGGATAGCAAATTTTGTGCAAAGTTTAAAGTTTGTGATGGACTAATGATATGGTTCCTTACACATTTTATTTTGCAAAATTTTGTCATGTGATACTCCACAAAGCAGTCACTAAGCACAGAACAATAAAAACAAAGACCTCAAAGCCTGGCACAAGCTCAAAGTATTTATAGAGATCAAGATGGATGACACAATCACCAATATTTATGCATGTTTTATAATCCAAATGGTAATAGTTACTATTTTAAGATATAGTAGTGGGGGAAAATGTATACCATTGTATTTCACATTCAAAGATACTGCTTCTGCTGCTGCCAATGTCTCCAATGGTTGTTGAAGAAACCAAGAGTGCATTTCTCCTTGAATTTATTCCTTCAAGAAATATTAATTGACCCCCTACCATAAGCAAAGCATTGTGCTCAGGTGAAGCAAATGAGTAAGATGTTGTCTCTGCTCTCATAGAGCTTACAGTCTAAAGATTGTTTCTTTGAGGCTCTAATCTTTGACAATTCTCAGTGCTGTTTATTCTAGTCCTTCTTTTGCTTTATATTCTTTCATTCACTCAAAAAATATTTTGAGCACAGATGTGTATGAGTCACAGGGCTCAGCACTGTAGGGAATACAAAGATGCTAAAAGTGTAATCTCTATACTCATAGATTTTACAGTGTAGGAAGAGAAAAGATATATACAGCCAAAATTCAAGGTAGGATTTGATGCATAGGTACATAAGAAAAGTATGCACAGACCACTTTAAAAGTTGAGTAGAAGGGACTATTCCCTCTAGATGGAGGGAAGGATAAAGAGAGGTTTGGGAAACCTTCAAAGAAGAGGATGCACTTGACTCAGGCCTTGATGAATGGATGGATGGATGGATAGAAGGAGGGATAGATGGAGGTATGGATGGATGGATATAGGAAAGTTTGAGTTTGTTGCATCTCCAGCTCTAGTTGTACACAAGAAATCAAAGAACTGATGTTTCTTAGTATTTTTTTTTCACAAAATCATATGGTTTTCTTTTATAAAAAGCATTTTTGTCAGACTTTTAGAATTTCTTCATCTCTGTTTGAAGTTGCTGCACTTGAGCTCATGACAATGAAGTTATCTGAAGATAACTTTCCTATATTCTCTGTCTACATCATGTTCCAAAAGCCAACCCCTTGAAATTGGTAGACAGACTGTACTCCTGGAACCTGTTGGTAATGAATCATTAGTACAGAATGATTCATATTAGTACACAATGATTCATGTGTACTTTGATGGAATATTAGACATAAAGAGGACCTTAAGGATCACCTGATAAAACCACCTAATGTTATAGGTGAGAAAACCAAGGATTATAGAGGATAAGTGGCATTTCCAAGGTATCAATATAATTACCTAATTATATTCTAATCTAATTATATTCATTTTTTTTCAAATTGAGGAAAGTATATATTTCTCTTTAAAATATGATGGCCTAAAGTAAGCCATTAACAATCTTGCATTTTTAACTGTTCTGTACTTGACATGGTAAGCAACGTCTTATCATTAGTAATTTTTTTCAGAATTTCCTATTGTACATTTTTATCACTAAAAACTTTGATTAAAATTAAGATTGTACATTTTTTAAAAAATATATCTTTAAAAAGATATGCACATTTGACTATTTATTTATATGTATTGTGACACAATGGTCCTCTCTGAATATGTGATAGAGTTTGAGTCAGAAGTTATGGATTTAAATTATGACTTTTGTGTGATCTTGAACAAGTTACTTCCTATCTCTTGTATTATTCCTTAGCTATAAAATGGTAAGGTTGAACCCAATGCCTCTCTAGGTATTCTGTCAGCTCTGAGTCTATGATCTTAAGATATTATGAAAGATTTGATGGGCCACATTTGTTGACACAAATCTCTATGGTTCTGGATGCAGCACAGAATTCCAAGATATATGCTTTCATAAACAGCCTGAATCTGATCCACTCTTGTTAAGAGGCAACATGACATAAAGGACCACATGCTGGTCTTGCTGTCAGGAAGAGATATGTTGGAATCCAACGTCCAACACTTCCTAGGTACATGACCTTGGGGAATCATTTATTTTCTCTGAGCCTCAGTTTCCTCATCTGTAAATCTGGGAAAGTCATAGCACCTACCATATAAGGTTATTATGAGACTAAAATGAGATAATGCATGTGAAATGTTCTGGAAACCTTGAAGGGCTATATTGATACCAGCTACTATATTTATTTTGGTTCATTGATTTGGGGATATTTACATTTTAGTAGATTCAACCTTGACTTTCTTAACTAACCTCTATCATCAGGTACCAGGGCTTTAGACTTTAGGTTTTAATTTAACTAAGTCTGAAGGCTAAAGTCACAGAGAAAATGTGATTCAGCTCAATATAAGGAAGGACTCAACATTCAGAACTGTTGGGAGATAGAAGAAGATGCTTCCGCTTCATGTAAAGCGTGACATTCCCACCATTATAGGTGATATAGATATAGATGTAGATATAGATATATGTGTGTGTACGTGTGTGTGTGTGTACATACATACACACACACATATAAATGAAATATCTGGATGACCTTTTATTGACAAAGGTGCAGAGGAATTTTAATAAGAGTTCAAACTAGATAACTTTTTCCTTCCAACTGGTCAGATTCTGTCTTTCTGGATTTCATTATAAGTATAAAACAGAGCAAAGACAATTATCTGTTGCTACTTTTCAATATTTTTTCTCTACATTTTTCTCTTACCTATACAGTCTTCTACCCATCAGGTGACCTTTTTAAGGAAAGTAATTACTTGCCCTCCCAAATCCAGAGAAGTGATTTCTAAGCTTAACTTGTGATTCTGTTTTGTATTTATAAGTATCTTGTGGAAATAGGGAAAATTCTGAGCATGGGAAAAGATAGAGAAACTAACTAGTTTTCCTGGTAGTTCTTCACCAGTGTAACTTGATTATTTTATTTGTAATCCTTTGTATCCAAATCAGACACAACATATTTCAGTATAAGTTCCCCCAAATCAAATATAAATGACTTCCAAAAAATTATCTGCCACTTCGGAATACCTTTGTCCCAATTTTTCTCCATTACTGTTAACAATAAATAACTGGGAAAATAGGCATAGCATTCTTCTTAAGTCATCTACATTCAAATATTTTCAATGTCAAAATAGAAATGATACACAAAACTTATAAATAAAAATTATATATCTAGAAAGAGCATAGGAAATCACAACCACTGAGTTGTAAAACAATAATACAACTCATTAGGCATGGAAATAGGTATATTATTTTTAATACACTAACTTTATTCATTCAAAAGTGTTTCCCATCACTTGTAAGAACACAGATTTTTTTCGCAAATGGTCAAGAGTCACTTCTTTAGTATATTTCTACCATCTACGGTGTGGGGAGTAGCAAAAGGACCATCTATTTTGAAGTTTAGCTATTATAAAAGCAATCAAAAATAGTTTTAAATGAAAATATATACACTCTTTCCTACTTGTGCAGAAAGATGAATGAATTTGCTGCATTCAATTTCTCTCTCCATCTTTAAGAAACTGTTCTACTTAAATATCATATGTTAATACATCTCTTTCAAACACTGTGAAGTAAGAAAAATGAAACCATGATGAAAATCTGCATATAACCTTAGTTTTAGCCCTTGCTGCTTTCAAACATTATAACAATTATGCCCATATTTGTGTGTGTATGTGTATCTGTCACATATTCATACATATGGCCATGGAAGTTTTTAGTAATCTCTCCTTTGCACTTGCAAACTCGACTAGAAATTCTCCCATGTGACCAGAAAATAAGGAACAAATTATTTCCAAATGCAGCCCTTTATATTTATATGCCTTATTTCATTTGCGGTTGGACTTCAGTATACCTGGTGTCTAGGCATATTCCTGATAAAGTGGAATTCATAGCACAGTCATAAAAAAGTGACCATTAGATAAAGCCGGCTTTTCAGAGAGTTCAAAAATCCTACCATTTAGTTTCTTTTCAAGTCTCCTCCTCCCCCCCCACCCCCGCACTGAAGAAGATCATACAGAATCAACCCAGTAAAAAGAATTGTCATAAAATCTCACACCATTGACTTGTAAATGGAATTGAATCTGCAGCGTCTACATAATGATACTATCAAAAAGGAAGGAAGTATCACATTCATATAACAGATGAGATATGAAATGACTACTATGGCAGATGAACACCCCAGAGGTATTTTGCTTTATTCTACTCACTGCGTTTATATCTCCAGTTTCTCTAATTTTCGTTATTTTTTTTTCCTCAGGTCTCAAGACAAGAGCAGAAAGACTTTTACTTTTTTTCTTCCTTTAACAAATAACCTCATACAGAAGTCAATAATATAAATACTTATGTTTCTGGGGTCAGTGCTGGGGCTTTATTAAAACTGATTTTTCAAAATGTATTTCTGTTGTTGCCGCAGCTGCAGATAAACCCTCCAATCACCTCCTTCCCTTCCTATAATCAGACCCTGGGTGGTGTGGGTTCTGAAGGAGGAGAAACACTTGTGGGAGATACATCCAGGCCTCCCTTGAGCCATTCCCTCCCCTGGGCCCTGTGAGCCTTCCCTCAGCCTAGGAAGGCATCCTTAGTGAGGATATCAGATGGAAATTTCCCTTCATCTACATCCCTCCACCCCTATCCCCACCCTACAATATGTTCACATTCCTCCACATCTCTGATTCTCCACTCTCCATATACCCCACCCCCAGCTCTTCTCAGCATAATGATTAGTGACTACTTAACATAATCAGAAGACCCACTTAACCAGGATCCTTACACTCATGCACACCTGAAGCTAAAATGTGGTGTCATAAAAATGAGAAGTCATGGGAAACATGAAGACGGTTCTTTGCATACAGCTGCCAAAAGAATATATTAGAAGGGGGGGTGGGGTAGGTTGTGCCTTGCTGCAGTTAGTCAGCAGGAGCAGGATTAGCGTATAGACCCTTCTATCATTGCCCTCCAGGGAATCACACCCTGGCTTTAATTAGGGCCTGTGCCTGCTTCAGCTCCAGAGATAAACCCAGATAACTATAGTCCCACTGTACTGAGCCAGATGACCTTGGTTGTCCACAAACTTAAGACCCACTGTGACATTACAGACACACACACACACACACACACTCATCATAAATTATTGGCATTACAACGATTTACAAGCTGGAGGGTCCTGGTTAAACTGTGTGCTTTGGACTTATTAAACATCACTGGCCTCAGGGAATGGAGCCAGCCAGTGTTCACTCCTATGAAGTGTTGTTGGCACTCTCTAATTGTATAGAACAATATAATCCAATGTGATATAATGAAGATCTATGGAGGAAACCAGCTTTTGTCTTTGAAAGGCCTACCAACGTGTTTTTAATTTTTGCTTCATTCAGTGACAGATCAAGCAACGAAATAATAGGTGCTGGACGCTAAAAGCGCATACTGAATAAGCCCCATAACAAGGGAGAAGGGGGCCACATGCTCATGGTACAAATAAATATCAGCATCTATGTTTAAATAGTTTTAAGCCTGAGAGGCAAACAAAAGACAGGAAGCTCTGTGTTAAGAGTGGCACCAAAGCCTTCAATCACGTTGCTTAAACAAAACAAAACATGCACAGAATAAGAGAAATTCCCTAAGTGTGAGCACAAAAAAGAGATGTCTTTTTCTTCTTTCCCATTCCTTTCAATTCTATCCATGCACTTTCCAGGCACATGGGTTCCATGGCACATGGCAGGGGGAGGTAGAATTATATTAAAACTTTGTCTCTTCCTATTTATTTTTGCGGTATTCGTAGTGGTGTTTGGAGAAGGTTGTAGAGCAAGTGATATTCACCATGAGGAGTTGTTGGTAGATGATTAGGTATTTATACTATACTATAAATTGAGGTGACTAAGACAAAACACAAAGTACCAAACAGCAATGTGTGCCAGAGTCAAGTGAAGTGATATCTATGATATCTTTTTTGTTTTTAAGAATGAGACATTCTACTTATTAGTAGGTCAATCTCACCATTCCAGAATGTCAGGCCTCTAACATGGAACTCTTTCTAGCATTTTGAAGCCTTGCATTACTCACCAATAGATTGGAATGATTGCTTCAATTATAATGGAATAAAACAAAATTATAATATTTTGAAAAATTGACAAATAGTATTATTCACCTGACAGACTGAACTAGTGTTCTGAAATTTTGAAAACTCAGAGTCATAGTAGTTAGAAGTAGCTAGAGATTTTTTTTTAAATAGGAAGTTGGTATAAAAAAAAGAAACTTCTACCCATGTTTGAGGCCCCATAATATCAAATTTCCTACAAAATGTAAGGTCACCACTTGCCGAGTGGATTCTATCATGTGAAATATCCAGGTACAGTCCTGGTGAATGAAGGATGAAGTTTCAGCTTTCATTCAATGAATGCTTTGGGATTTATGGGTTTAAGTCACATCATTAATGTTATTTTAACTCCTTTTTTGGTGTGAAAGAGAATTTCCTTTTCTTTGTTTCTCATGTTGGCTTAACAAAAGGAGGGGGGAGAGGAAAAATTCTCCTGAGATGAGGAGATTTGAGGCACGGCTGAAAATGTAGTGATTTTGCTCTGAAGACCTTGGGAAACAAGAAGATCGAAGTGATAAACTGTCATTAGAGATGATAAGGACTCCAATATTTCTAGTATTACGTAGTATAGTATGTAGTGTAGTATGGAGTATAATTACTTCTAGTATTATAAAAACAAAGATTTTATGGTCATTCACAAATACAAGTGAATCTACAAAGCTTTCTCAGGTTAAACATTTTAGAAGAAGTTCTAAATTAGGAAGTCAAAAAAAAAACAGACCAGATAATTGGTAATGACTATGAATGAATTGTCCTGAGAAGTATCAAAAATGATTGCTGAGTCTCTTTAGAATATAATTGTTTGAAAAATTCGTATTTGTGTCATTGTCTTCCTGTAGAAATAGCTAGCATTTACATAGCACTTTAAGGTTTGCAACTTGCTTTACAAATATATCTTATTTTAACCTCACAACTCTGGAACATAGCCATTATTATCACCCCCGTTTTACAGATGAGGAAAACCAGATAAGTGACTTGCCCAGGATCATACACCTAGTTAAATGTCTGAGGCTTGATCTAGGATCAGCTCTTCCTGACTCCAGATCCAATGCTCTTTCTTTCTAGCTGTCTCTGCTCAATGAATGTCTAGCCTTTGAGAAAACTATCAGCTTCCACTAGTGATCTGCCAATAGCTCATCTGTAACAAAAGTATTCATATTATGACCACATCAACAGAGAAGTAAGCCTTATTCTTACCCAAACTACTATCTTTTTTTGTTTTTGAGGAGGGAAGGCAGGGCAATTGAGGTTAAGTGACTTGCCCAAGGTCACACAGCTAGTAAGTGTGTCAAGTGTCTGAGGTTGGATTTAAACTCAGATCCTGCTGACTCCAGGGCTGGTGGTCTACTTGCTATGCCCCCAGCTGCCCCCCAAACTACCATCTTAATAATATTTGGTTTACACAAACTGATAATCATGAACAAAGAATGTTTACTTATTCAGATTTGTAATTAATTACCTTGATCATTTAATTTATCTGAATAATTAAACCCCCCAAAATTGGGTTAAATTATTTAATCAATTTTCACTTTTTAATCCATCTTTCACTGAAGATTAATGGCCATAAGGAAAAAAAGAACTTTCAAATGAAAGAACCAGTTATTTGGTTATAAGAAGTAACAAAGCAAAGATGCTTCTGTAATTTTGTTGTAGGTTTTTTTTCCATTTTGAAAAGAAAGAGAAACAAATTTCTTTTTGTTGTGCTTGTTTAATGCTAATCTCATCCTATTGGAAGGTAAGCTCCTAAAGGGCAGGGAATGCTTCATTTCTGTCTTTATATCCCCAGGCTAGCATAGTAATTGACATGTTGTGAGTGGTAATAAATGCTTGTTGGTTGATTGAATTTTGAATTTAAAAAAAAATTAAAATAGCATGCTTGTTGTTTGGCTTTTGTTCCAGTGTCCACATTTTATCATTTTGATCTTCCAAATGGAGCAAGAGGAGGGATGTCAAAGCAAAGTGAAGACAAGTCTTGCTTTTTGTTTTGCCCAACCCCTAGAAAGAGACAATATAATTCCTCAACATGATGGCTTCCTTTCTCTAAAAGTTCTTGGTTGGATCAGAAGAATTCCAGGTATTTTTAATAAATACCTACTTCATGTACCATAATGTTAGGCATTGTAATGGGTGTAGAAGATGTGTCAGATATGGTCCATGGCCTTAGGGAATAAAGTGAGGGAAGAAAGACTAAAACACCTGAAGCAATGACATAGCAATACAAAATGGCAGATGATTAATTGCTAGGTTTAGGAATGCTGTGGGAGCATTGAGGACTGTCAGGACATCATCCCAACACACCAGTTTTTGTTGTCACAATCTAAGCAATTCATCTAAAACTACCAATTCCCCCTCTTTTCTCTAAAACCTGGGAAGATTTAAAGATTCCTGGCTACAGGGAGAAAAAAAGAACTTTTAAATGAAAGAACTGGTATTTTGGGTATAAGAAGGGCAAAGACGCTTCTCTAATTATGTTGTGGTGTTTTTTTTCTTTTTCAATTCCATAACACTAAAACACCCTAACTGATTTTATTTCTGCGTTTTGTTCAAGTGATTTGATTCCAAGCTGAGACCTTGTATGCCCCAGTTCCAACACCCAGAGAAAATTTTACCAGCTGAGTTTTGAACCCACGTAAACAGGGGCTTTTAATGAAAATGCTGACAGACCCTTAAGTATAGCAACGTGAATGGCACCAACTATAATAAATATGAGGAGTGATTCCCAAACCGAAGACTGGCAAATAGTTACCCAGCTGCTACAGAAATAGCAAGATAGAATTTAAAAAAAAAAGAAAAGAAATTAAATGAAATGGATATTAGCTGGAAACATCTGTGTTCACCACAGAGCAAAATGCATATTCAGCAGCCAGTTTATTGGCTCTTTAGAGGATGTGAATGGTGCATTGTAAATAATGACACGCCTGTAATAAATTCCCAGTAAAAAAGAGAGGGGGCCTAAGCGTGTTCCTCCCACAATTCACATTTCTGGGTCCCTGCTGTGAGTGATGATTCACAGCAGTCACAAATTCCTGTTTTCAAAATGCTATTGTATACTCCAGGGCTTTCATTAAGTTTTACACTAGCTGGGGAAATTTAAAACTTGAGAGAGAGAGAGAGAGAGAGAGAGAGAGAGAGAGAGAGAGAGAACAGTTCTCTGTGGTGACATGCATTTAACACTCACTATACCATACTGATAAATGTGATAGCAGGGCAAGTTTTCAATTCACCGTAGGTTGCCTTGTATCCTTCTTTCTTATTGAAATATATTTAGAGAAGAGAGGAGTGAACTCCTTTATTCTGTAGGAGGGAAGGCAGTAAAGGTGAACCATATTGTCAGTTGGGTTGGAGAGATGAGTGGGACACAGAGTGGAGGTAGGAGCAATAGGATTTAATTGATGTTTCTACTAGATAGGTGCTTGTCTTGATTTCCTGATTGAAGTTTGCCAGTCATTGTGCATATAGACGTAAACAACACATTGCCTTTAGAGTTTCAGTACTGAGTTCATCATTCACTGAACAAATATTCCTTGAGTGCCTACTAAGAACAAAGCACTAAGCTTGGCTCTGTGGAGAATGCTAATTATAGGGGAAGATTTTAGTCCAGAGAAAATTCTTTTCCTATCTAACCTGAGATTGAAAAGAAGAGAGAAACCTCCCTATTCTGAAGAGGCAATTGCTAAGCTTCACTCTAGGGCATGGTGTTCCAGGGCTGGGCCTTCCAGTACTATGCTGGGTCTGAGCCTAATCCCTATGCTGAGCCTTTCACCTCCAAGACATGGTTTTATATTCAGTCTGTATCATTCCAGCCAAATGGTTGTTATACAGCTGCAAAGTACACTAATGAAATGAGTTTTTGGCAGACTCACAAAGTTCTCAGTGCCCAGAGTTACACATGTTGCACATTGTCTGCTGGCTACCTCTTTTTGTGTATAGCAAGATGAGTTGAAGTGTCTCAGTGGCTATAGAAGTACTAAAAAGTCTGTGGGTGAAACCTACTGCTGCCTGGATTCCACTAGCTCCTAGCAAAAAAAGTGGAAATGGTCCCACAGTTTAAGACCAGCGTAGTTCAATGGAGTTTTTAATGAGGGCATGCCAGGAGGTGAGATTTCCTTTTAACACAATTAGAAGCATATTTAATTTAATGTTCCAAAATACTTATTACAAGATATTCCTATATTCTGAAATAAAACTGGATTCACTTATGTTCACTGATGGCAAACATACTCTAGTAATATTCTAATTAAAAACAAAACAACCAAAGTCGATCCAAATTCTTCCCACGTGTTCTCTCTAAATGACATCCTTGGACCTCATTTTTTGTCCTGGATCTTTCCCTAGCCGAGCCATGCAGTCCAGGGCAACTCACTTAAACACTCTGAGGGTCAGTTTCCTCAATGGTAAAAATGAAAGGATTGGGTTAGATGGTCTCTACTCTCCAGCTTTGAAGAATGTTCTCTTAATTCTTGTGGGCTAATAATTACTATAGACCCTGATAACTATAAAAGTGTGAGTCCTAATGTTATCAGCACTGAAGAATATACCACCAAGGGAAGTTTTTACATTGATCCTCTGATGTGGTTTTTGCTTCTTTTGTTGTCTTTTGGAATTTGTTAGAGAATTTTGCAATCCTAGTTCAGCAGAGAGGAAACAACTGTGTTTGACTTCGACAAACCCTTTCTTTCCCCCTCGCAAGGGAAATGGGCTGTCAGGAGGTACCCAAGGACAGCTCGAGCATCCGTATGCTCTCTGTCCCTGGGGGGAAGGAACTGAAGGCGGAAGGAGCTAGTATGGATGATAATCTAACCACCCACACAAAGGCACCATACCTCTGCATTGCACTACAGTATTCAATGCAAACCTAAATGAGGGCAGGGCCTGGAACAGGTGAAAATCCCTTCAGAGAGCAATTACGTAGTGGCTTATGGGATAACCTGATACTAAGGGTAATTTCTATTTTTGTAACTTTTCAAGGGGGTGCTTCAGATAAGGACATTTATTGAATGACTAGGAAAGACTTTTCCTTCTAGGATGATCATAGAATCATAGAATCCTAGGTTTAGAAAGGACCTAAGGTTATCTTGTCCAAGATCCCCATGGGAAACATGAACTTCCTCAACAGTATTCCCAGTGACTCATTATTCAGCCTCCTATGATAGGGAGCTCATTACTACAAGAAGCCAACTGTTCTATTTTTTTTTTTGGATAGTCGTACTGATAAGAAGATTCTTTTTTTTTATATTGAACCAAAATATGCTTTTTTTCCATGCATTCATCCTAATGTTCTCATCTGGGACCAAACAGCATGTCTAATCTGCCTTTTACAAAATACTTCCACAAATACAGTGCCTAGAACGTAGTAGGTACTTCAGAAGGGTTGATGGATGGATTGAAATAGTTCTGCAGAGGTCTTGTCCCACCCCCAATACCCAAGCTTTCTCTTCTAAACAGTCCATATAGTCTATAATTTCAATTCTCATTGCCATCGTGGTTATCCTCTTCTGAATGTGTTCCACTTTATCCCTTCCTAAAATGTGCCGCCTAAACCTATATGTATTAATCTAAATGCCGCATGACCAGGGCAGAACACAGCAGGGTTATCAAAACCTTCAATCTGATTATGATATCCATCCAGTACTGCAGGAAGTGCTGACTACCACGGCCTAAGATCTCTTTAGCTATTGGGGCTGCAGCGTCAGAGAGTAGCAATAAAAGAACAATAATGGGATCCTCTCTATAAATAATTGTTAAAAATGAATGAACGTGTGAATGAATAATAAAGACTGAGAGCATAAGGTACATTTACAAAATCATGAAATGTGTGAATATAACACCAGCAATGGCATTGCATATAGTAAGCATTTAATAAGTGTTTGTTGATTTGAAATGAAGACAGTGAACAAAAGCACTCAACAAATCCCAGAATGCCAGAACCAAGATTTATCCCAGTAAGTGTTAAAGAAATATAGCACATACAAAAGATAGTATTTTTTTTTCTACTAGTTCTGTATCCCAAAGAGATCAAAGGGTCTTCATGAGTAGATAAACTTTTGACCTCATCCTAATGTATTGACATAAGGTAAAAACAGTGATTTTTTAAAAAAAAGATTCATATAAATCCATGGATGATTGAGCTAGATTAGATTGTTGAGGGAAAATTGTGGTTACAACTGTGGCTTTCTGCAGAAGATGGTCTGTAGAGGGCCAGCTCTGAGAAAGTCCATTCTGGGATAAGATACAGGCCAGAGGTCTGTTGTTGCCCTTGGGCTGATAACTCCACAAGTGGGCTCTCCATCCTTCCCTCAGCATACATGTGCTGCTCAGGATGAAGGCTCTTCAATCGTCCTCGGTACACACGTGCTCTCTCAAAAAAACCCCACGGCCCACACGTGCTAAATACTACCTGTGCGCTATTAGCACAACATTGTTTACAGCAAAAGGGAACAAAAGCACAGGAAGTCATACATTATGCAAATGCCTCACACTTGGATTTGTTGTTTCTGCTTGCCTAAAAGATATATAAGCCCTGTCCCTCAGTTAAATAAACGGAGCTGCTCTTTACTCTGCCGCCTGGCCTGTGTTTTTCTTTTTGCTCTCCGAGGCATTTGGCCATCTACAGCCATTTTGGCACCACAGCCACTGGCGGCAATGGTCCTCTGCAGTAATTGTCAGAAACAGAACTCTATGTTATGTGGATTATGAGTGACATAGAATGACAGCCAGGTGGTAAAATGGTTAGAGTACTGGACCTGAGTTCAAATCCCACTTCAGAACTTACTAGATGTGTGACCCTGGGCAAGTTCTTTAACCTTTTTTCAGCCCCAGTTTTCTCAATTATCAAACAGGGATAATAATAGCACTTACCTCCCAGGGTTATTGTGAGGATTAAATAATATTTGTAAAGCTCTTTGCAAATCTTTTCTTTTTTTTGCAGGGGGGAAGGTAGGGCAATTGGGGTTAAGTGACCTGCCCAAGGTCACACAGGTAGTAAGTGTGTCAAGTGTTTGAGGCTGGACTTGAACTCAGGTCCTCCTGACTCCAGGGCTGGTGCTCTACTCACTGTGCTACCTAGCTGCCCTCTTCTTTGCAAATCTTAAAGCTCCATATAAATGCTAGCCATTCTTTTTATTGCTGTTCTCAGAAGTGTGGGGGTCAGTATTCATCTCTCACTCCAAAAAATGACCTTAGGGTGCACACTTTCTATGATGTTGCACAAAATATTTCTTTATATCAATGACTCTCTTTTTGTCCAAGGACCAGTTTAGGTCCCAGTGACTCTTCACAAGGTTGTTCATGAGGTGATACATTCTTAAGCTGCAAAAAGTCTTGAGGACCATCTTCTAAGCTATGTAGGAGTTATTATTTACATGAACGGAAGGAGTATCCATTCTGATTAAATTATACATTCTTGAGGTGTTAAAGTATATCATTAATGTGACTGTCAGAGGCAGACTTAATATGACATTAAAAAATTCTTATATAACTGCATTGTAAAAATAGTTCTAACTGGCATGTAATGAAACAATTAATGACATTGAAATAACTATGCATTGTATGTACACATGTGTGTTATAACAATGGCAGGCACTTCCGTTCTCAGTGCTTACCATCTCTGGGGAGAAGTAGATAAACCTCTTTCTACACTAGCTTTGACTGTAAGAAGACTTTTGGGGGGAGAAGGATTGGAGAGGGAGAACAGACCTGTGGGGGATGGACTTCTCTCCAACTATAAGAATACTTTTTTTTCCTTTGGAGCAGGGGTGGGGTGCGGTGGCGAGGAAAGGTATTATGAGGGGGAAGGGGGGAAGCCAGACCTGTGGTTTCAATGGAATAGGGATCTCCCAGAGAGGAAACTCTTCTACCAAGATAGGACAACACCAGTCCATCAACCTATATATAGTCTTAGTGAGTTGCCCTGGGGCACTGAAAGGTTGAATAACTTGCCCAGAATCATACAAGCAGTATGTAAAAGGAGAAACTAAAACCCAGATCTTCCTAACTTCAGGAGGAGAACACTAGCCACTTACTATGCAGAGCAGTCTTCCTTGCCAACTGTAAGTGGACAAAAGTAGTTTCCAACATGATGAGGAAAAGTGACTCAGTCTACATCAATGTTCTTCTCATATTCAACTAAAGGATTTGGAAGCCATCCGTTATCATTGGCTCTGCTCTGCTAAGTGATTTTGTAATCTTTCTCAGCAATCCTGAGGTCCACAGCATCTTTGTCTTTTATGGTAGTGTATTTCTAATTGCCAAAATGACTAACGATTTCTTGAGTTGGAACTACTTAGTGCAAGTTCTCATTTAGATGAATTGGACCCACCTATAGTCAGCTATCATTTATTAAGCACCCAGTATGTGGCAGATACTATGATAAGCACTAAAGAGGGAAAGAAAATTAAGAGATAGTTTGGGATCGCAAGGATTTCATATTCAAATGAGGGAGACAATGTGCAAATGACTGTACAAACAAGATGTATACCGGTTACATGGAATATAAGCAACAAAAGGAGAGGAATAGCATTCAGGGGATTTGAGAAAGGTTTCATGTAGAAGGTGGGAATTTTAGATGGGACTTAAAGGAGGCAGCGAGGAGGAGGAGATAATTCCAAGCATAGGAATCAGGCAGTAAAAACACCTGGAGTCAGGAAGTGGAGTTTCTTGTTCAAGGAATTGCAAGGAGGCCGGTAAACATTTACTAAGTGCTTACTACTTGCCAGGCATTGTGCTAAGTACTGGAAATACAAATAGAAAAATGAAATGGTCCCCGTTTTCATGTATCCGTAGAAGTATATATAATAAATACAAGATAAGTTGGGGCCAGGGTAGGATAAGGCACTATCAGCTGTGATATCAGTAAAAACTTCATGTAGAAGATAGTACAAAAAATATACTTCTAAGGAAAACAGTAATTCTAAGAGGCAGAAGGAGTAAGACCAGCATACTAACAGCAGGTGTAAAGTCAAGGAGACAAGATCTGGAGTATAATGTGTGAGGAACAGACTAGTTTGTCTGGGCTCTAAAGTGAGAGAAGACGTATAATATATGGTAAGCCTGGAAGAGTAGAGTTGTTTGGACAAAGGTTAGAAAGGGTTGTAAATCATAGAGAAACTTGTATTTGATCCTGGAGCAAGAGGAATCCACTGGAATTTGTTGAACAAGGGAGTGACATGGTTAGAGCTAACTTTAGAAAGATCATGTTGGCAACAATCTGGAAGGTTTGGAAAAGAGAGACCTGAGGAAGAAAGACCAATTAGGAGGACATTACAGTAGTCTGGGTGAGAGCCTATGAGAGTCTGAACAAGACAGGGAAGGAGGAGAAAACCCTCAAAATAAAAATGTACTTGGGGTGAGGGAGAGGAAGAGAAAAGGGAGAGAAGGAGAAGAAGGAGAAGGAAGAGGAGATTTTAGTATCTTCTATCATATGATAGGCAACTGTAAAGGTTAGATTAGGTCAACCGCAAAGACCCTCCCAGCTTTACCAATTTATGACTGTGTTCAGTGGCACCAAACTAGCCCGTATTTCTGTAAGCCTGAATGATGGAGGGATATTACGTGCTCTAAGGTTAGGAAATACACCAGGAGCATAGAAGTTACTGCCTACAACGTGAAACAGTAAATGTCTTTGAGAATTGCCTTTTCATTTGTCCCATTTTATGAGTCAAACTACAGGTAGCTTGAAGATGGAGGCAGCAGGGTAGGGCTGTGGAAAGATCCTGGAGTCAGAACCTCAGGGTTTATAATCTTGTCTTTAACGCTTTCCCTGTGTGACCATTTAATCTCCAAGAACCTCAATTTTCCTCTTCTGTGAAGAAAAGGGGTTGGACTACATGCCCTATGATTTCTCTTCCTGTTCTAGATCTGTGATCATCTGAATGGCTTTCAGATTCAAAGGGCCATTAGATAGCTGCATAGAAATATTGTTAGAATAGGAACTTTGGCTTTGCAAAAAAAAATACTTTTTCAAGATTACTATCTGCAAATGGCATTTTGCTGCCTTCAAAGGAGATGCAGTATATTACTCATTTTTATTCCCTTCTTAAGACAAGCCATTTGTAGACACATGTTAAAAAGTGATCTCTTTTTTAAGCATACTGCTCTTTGCAACATGGCGAACTTCCAATATAGTTTTTTTTTAAATTAGGATTATATTTCATGTGCTGGAAAGTCTGCATTCTCTGTAAACTACAGAAGTCTCTTTCCCCTCCTTCAGGCACCTTTGGGCCCAATTACTTTGCCATTGGGGTGGGAGCTGCACTCTTTAGTGACTTTCATTACCCTGTTTGTAAACCTTGGTTCAGCTGTGATTCTCCAAGGGTGCACTGCAGCACTGGGGAGCAAGTTTTGGTGATCAGACTTCCAAATTTTTAGAACTCCAAGCTTTGGGGCTTAAGTCACTGAATAACTTCCCCTTCCCAGGCTCCCTTTCTCACCATCCATCCTGAAATTAGCATTGCAGATGGAAACTCTAGCAAGGAAAAACAGTTATTTACCTTAACTCAGAGCATTCCTGATCAGTAATTCCTACACAGTGAAGTCAACTGATTGTCTCACCTTCAAGTAGCCCTGTCCTTCCCCAGATCAAACAGAGAACAGTCTGCCCTCAGTATCTTAAAGTCATCATATACCTGGGTTTCTGATTTCTGTGATAGATTGTAATACATTCACAAAGGGAAAGTTTCATAACTTTCACCAGAATTATAAGCTTGTCAGTTACTCTTGCTTCAACTACAGAAGTCGGACAAGGTATTTGTCCATTCTTTTCATATATTGCTATTTCTTCAGTGCCTCTCATTCTTACCTCATTCACCTCCCCTTTCTACTTCACCCACAGGAGGAAAAAAAAGATTCTGGAAATATGAGGATAACCTAGGAAGTAGAAAGAAGAGAGAATAAGGAAACAGACAACGATAGATGTTTCACTTTCCTAGCATGATCCAATTCTTTGCCTCACAATTTATCAACACATAAACTTGAATTTCTTGGGAGCAATGCTTTTGCAACCAGCAGGGAAGCTAGGAAACATCAGATAAGAAATGAATACCTTTTACACCAAACCAATCCTGCCTGATAACTGGAACAAAAGTTTAAAGATAGTGAGCTTAAAGAAGAGAAAAGGTAAGATATTTAAATTGAGTTGTAAAGGTACCTACCATAAATACAATATTAAAAAAAACCAAACCCATGTTCACTGTCATTCTGCAATATGAAAATGTTATCACATCAAAGAGTGCAAAAGGAGATGATATACATTTCCCAAGCACTTCAAACTGGAAAATGACATAAAGGTTTACTTTGACTACATTTTATATAAACTTAATTATGAACATTCTGTTTTACCAGAGTGGAACACACATATATCAGCTTCTTGAGGGCAGGAATTGTTTCATTTTTGTCTTTGTATTTCAAGGGCCTAGCAAAGTTCCTGGCACATAGCAGGCATTTAATAGAAGTTTGTTGAGTTGAAATGAAGTGAATTTGGTGGATTGGATGGATTGTATTCTTATTTAAATAGCTGCCATGATGTTTACCAAACTCTTATTATAGGTGCCTTTATTGATGACATCTCGAAGTTATTGCTTTTTAAATAAGTATCTAGTTGATGATGGCCAATACTATATTGATCTAGATTTGGCTCACTTACAGAAGGTATTTACTTATGAAAATTGTACAACCAACACCATTCAGAAAGCTGGTCCTGGTGATTCCTCGACAATTCTAATTTCCAACACAGTTCTCTAAATCTGTTACAAAATCATGATCATAATTTTGATAGAAAATCTAGAATTTATTAATATTACCATTTTGTGCTCTAATTTTGCATAGAATTCTTCAGTTTTCGTGGCACTTTCCATTCATCTGCCTAATCACTAGATTTACTATAATATGTACTGTAATATACTATATATAATAAATACTATAAGTACTATAATATGTACTCTATATGGAATATGTACTATAATATCTATTTGAAAGAGGAAGAAATTGTATCTAAAAGAAGTTAAATGACTCATGTAAGGTCTTATTCACTGGAAGAAGCAGAACAATAGCCCAGTCAAACTCATGGTCCACTGGTCTTTCCAGTGAAAACATTATTTTTTCTAGTAGCCTTTCCTATATATTGAGTAAAGGAGGCTTAGGTACTTTTATAGATCTTTGATGTCAATGATGTGATAATTCCTTCTGCATTGTAGATCATAAGCCATCCTTGCCTCTCTATCATAGATGACTCGGGTCCATGTCTTGACACAAATCCTCCATAGAGGGCCTTCACAATGTAGTAGGAAACGTCTTCTTGATATCATGATATTGCACAGATGTCGCTGGGACAGATGAGCTGCTTATTGTTACCTCTGACACAAGGGAATAGAGAGGGCATTCTAGGCATATTGGTAATAACTTCATCATAGAAACCATAAAACTGGCATACACACACAAATATTAATAATGGGAGATTTAAACTATGAAAACTTTGCTACACCATCTTGAAGAAAGTGTGCTATATGTGCGTGTTTTCCTCAGAGCCAAGTAATAGCTATGCATGTACAAAGTACAAGCTGGTTCACATTATATTGGTAAAAATGAAAAAGCTGGATGAATGAATTTGTATTCTCCTAGTTATCAAGGAGATTAAAGAATTCATTGTAGAACAAAAGTGCTTCAAGAAGAAAACAAAAGATACGAAGAGGCAGAGGGAAATTTTAATCTGTTTCAAGAGTTTGGAAAGTGGAAGAATTATACATAGAAAAGGAAGGGGACAAGAACTGCTGAACAATTGGAGCTGAATAATACCATGAAAAGAAGCAGTTAGGTGGTGCAGGGAATAGAGCACGGGGCATAGAGTCAGATGACCTGCGTTCAAATCTGACTTCAGACACATACTAGCTGAGTGACCCTGGGCAAGTCAGGCAAGTCACTTAACCTTGTTTGCCTCAGTTTCCTAAAGGAAGAAGTAGCTTCTTATTCACCAAAGTATAATGAAATGGATCCATAAGAACCATCAGCTTCAAGGTGATCCAATAATGGTCAAGGGAACAAATGAGTAGAAGAGGTTGGCAAACGTAAATGAATATTATAGAAGCAGTTATTTGTCAGGTTGATGTGAATGATAGATATGTCTACTGTCTTCCCAAGAAAGATATATTTTTGTGTAGATAGACAGATATATATATATATCTACATATATATATGTAGATATATATATATACATATATATATGTATATATATATATATATGGAGAGAGAGAGAGAGAGAGAGAGAGAGAGAGAGAGAGAGAGAGGCGGGCACACACACACGCACACACACAATTCTCTGTGTGTGTGTGTGTGTGTGTGTTAATGATAAAAAGCCTCCCCAAATTTGCCAAGTCTCATGACAACTATTCATTTCTAATGAATCATGTGGGGATAAATGATACCTCTAAGAGATACCACTGCTAGAATTCACTGCTAAGTATTGTGAAATTCTAGGAAATAAAAAATAGTGAGTTTAGAGAAAGGATTCTTAACCCATTTTGTGGAATGGACCCCTATGGTAGTCCGATGATGCCTATGGACCTCTTATCAGAATAATGTTTTATTAATGAATAAAACAAAATACTCAGTGTTACAAAGAAAGACAATTATATTGAAATACAATTATCAAAATATTTTTCTTAAAAAAAGGTCATAGTCCCCAAGTTATGAACACATGCTAGAAACACAGCTGGTACTGTTAAACACTACTGTTGTGTGAAGATAGAGGTTTGAGAAGAAATAGGTCACTTTGGGAAGAGAACAAAGAGCTATGAATATTGTATGTGAAAATGAGATTTTGATTATAATGTAAAACAAAGAAATAATATGTTCTATTGAAGTTCTAAAATACAAGTATTATATGCCTTGAAATTTTAAGTATTTTTTCTTGTTATTGATCTGTGAATTTGCATTTCCTTCCATGTGGTATTCAGGGATTTTAAAATTCAAATATACCATGCTCTTCCATGACAGCTATAATGATTATATTAGCTCTATGTATTATATCTTTGAGATCATGCCTTAATGTTTTAAATCTTACCATTAGCTTCTTTTCTGCCAAACTTTCTTCTGCTTTTGTATTTTTGAGACCCAAATCTATCATTTTCTCTTCTAGCTACTTTTTTGCAAAGTGGTTCCAAGCCTACAGATCGAAGTGTTACAAGAGTACGTCAACATAAACTCCAGAAAAGATTTAAAAGAGAACAAGATCAAATATTGGTTTTTCCCACTTAATAGTATTTTATTTTTCCAATTACACGTAAAGATAGTTTTCAACATTCATTTTAGAAGATTTTGAGTTCCAAATTTTTCTCCCTCCCTTTCATCCCTACCCCCTCCCCAAGACAGCAAGCAGTCTAAGTTACACATGTACAATCATGTTAAACATATTTCCACATTAGTCATATTGTGAAACAAAATGAGAAGAAAAGCAAAAAAAAAAAACACAAGAAAGAAAAAACAAAAAGAAAAAAGGTGAAAATAGTATGGTTTTATCCACATTCAAACTCCATAGTTCTTTCTCTAGATGAGGATAGCATTTTCCATCATGAATATTTTGGAATTGTTTATGGTCAGTGTGTTGCTGAGAAGAGCTAAGTCTACCATAGTTGATCATTGCACAATGTTTCTGTAACTGCATACAATGTTCTCCTGGATCTACTCACTTCACTCAGTATCAGTTCATGAAAGTCTTTCCAAGCCTTTCTGAAATTTGTCTGCTCATCATTTCTTACAGCACAATAATATTTCATTATATTCATACGCCACAACTTGTTCAACCATTCCCCAACTGATGGGTGTTTCAAATTCTTTGCCAACAAATAGAGCTGCTATGAATATTTTTGTACATGTGTGTCCTTTTCCCTTTTTTGTGATTTCTTTAGGATACAGACCTAGTAATTGCTGGATCAAAGAGTATGCACAATTTTTTTTCTACTTTTTTGAATTTAATTTATTTATTTAACATATTTAGTTTTCAGCATTGGTTTTCACAAGAGTTTGAATTACAAATTTTCTCCCCATTTCTACCCTCCCCCCCCACTCCAAGATGGCGTATATTCTGGTTGCCCTGTTCCCCAGTCAGCCCTCCCTTCTGTCACCCCATTCTCCCCCATCCCCCTTTCCCTTCCTTTTTTGTAGGGCAAGCTAAATTTCTACTCTCCATTGCCTATGTATCTTATTTTCTAGCTGCATGCAAAAAACTTTTTTTTTGTTTTTGAACATCTGTTTTTAAAAACTTTGAGTTCCAAATTCTCCCCCCTCCTCCCTTCCCACCCACCCTCCCCAAGAAGTCAAGCAATTCAACATAGGCCACATGTGTATCATTATGTATAACCCTTCCACAATACTCATGTTGTGAAAGACTAACTATATTTTGCTCCTTCCCAACCCATCCCCCTTTATTGACTTTTCTCCTTTTACCCTGTCCCCTTTTGAAAGTGTTTGTTTTTGATTACCTCCACCCCCATCTGCCCTCCCCTCCATCATCCCCCCCTTTTTTATATTCTTCCCTCTTCTTTCATGTGGGGTAAGATACACAATTGGGTATGTATGGTATTCCCTCCTCAGGCCAAATCTGATGAGTGCAAGGTTCACTCATTCCCCCCTCACCTGCCCTCTCCCCTCCTCCCACAGAACTGCTTCCTCTTGCCACCTTTATGTGAGATAATCCACCACATTCTATCTCTCCCTATTTCCCTCTCCCAATATGTTCCTCTCTCATCCCTTAATTTGATTTTATTTCTTTTAGATATCTTCCCTTCATCTTCAACTCACCCTGTGTCCTCTCTCTCTGTCTCTCTCTCTCTCTGTATATATATATATGTGTGTGTGTGTGTGTATATATGTATATGTATATATATATATACACATAGATATATACATACATACACATTCACTTATATATGTATATATATGTACATAAGCATATATACATATATGCATATTCCCTTCAGCTACCCTAATACTGAGGTCTCATGAATCATGCATGTTATCTTTCCATGTAGGAATGTAAACAAAACAGTTCCACTTTAGTAAGTCCCTTGCAATTTCTTTTTCTTGTTCTTTTTCTTGATTACCTTTTCATGCTTCTCTTGATTCTTGTGTTTGAAAGTCAAATTTTCTATTCAGTTCTGTTCTTTTCACTAAGAAAGCTTGAAAGTCCTCTATTTTATTAAAAATCCATATTTTGCCTTGGAGCATGATACTCAGTTTTGCTGGGTAGGTGATTCTAGGTTTTAATCCTAGCTCCATTGACCTCTGGAATGTCGTATTCGATCTCTTAATGTAGAAGCTGCTAGATCTTAGGTTATTCTGATTATGTTTCCACAATGCTCAAATTGTTTCTTTCTGGCTGCTTGTAGTATGTTCTTCTTGATCTGGGAGCTCTGGAATTTGGCAACAATATTCCTAGGAGATTTCTTTTTTGGATCTATTTGAGGAGGCGATTGATGGATTCTTTCAATTTCTATTTTGCCCTGTGGCTCTAGAATATCAGGGCAGTTCTCCTTGATAATTTCTTGAAAGATGATATCGAGGCTCTTTTTTGATCCTGGCTTTCAGGTAGTCCAATAATTTTTAAATTATCTCTCCTGGATCTATTTTCCAGGTCAGTGGTTTTTCCAATGAGATATTTCACATTATCTTCCATTTTTTCATTCCTTTGGTTCTGTTTTATAATATCTTGATTTCTCATGAAATCACTAGCTTCCACTTGCTCCAATCTAATTTTTAAAGTAGTATTTTCTCCATTGGTCTTTTGGACCTCCTTTTCCATTTGGCTAATTCTGCCTTTCAAGGCATTCTTCTCCTCATTGGCTTTTTGGAGCTCTTTTGCCATTTGAGTTAGTCTGTTTTTTAAGGTGTTGTTTTCTTCAGCGTATTTTTCAGTATTTTTTTGGGTCTCCTTTAGCAAGTCATTGACTTGTTTTTCATGGTTTTCTTGCATCCTTCTCATTTCTCTTCCCAATTTTTCCTCTACTTCTCTAACTTGCTTTTCCAAATCCTTTTTGAGCTCTTCCATGGCTTGGGACCAGTTCATGTTTTTCTTGGAGGCTGTTGGTGTAGGCTCTTGCGCTTTATTGACTTCTTTAGGCTGTATGTTTTGGTCTTCTTTGTCACCAAAGAAAGAATGCAAAGTCTGAGACTGAATCTCGGTGCATTTTCGCTGCCTGGCCATATTCCCAGCCAACTAACCTGACCTTTGAGTTTTTCAGCGGGGTATGACTGCTTGTAGACTAGAGAGTTCTATGTTCCCCGTTTGGGGGGGAGGTGCCAGCTCTGCCACACCAGCACTGCTCCTTCCCCAAGAACCCCCAAACCGGACTGGGCTTAGATCTTCAGCAGGCCGTGCACTCCTGCTCTGATCCGCCACTTAATTCCTCCCACCAGGTGGGCCTGGGGCCGGAAGTAACAACAGCTATAGCTGCCCCACCTCTGCTGCCCCCAGGGCTGGAAGCCGAACCGCGAACTCTTTCTACTCCCACAGCTTTTCCCAATAACCTTCTCCGCAGTCTTTGGTGTTTGTGGGTTAAGGAGTCTGGTAACTGCCGCAGCTCACTGAGTCAAGGTGCTAGGGCCCCCTCTGCCCAGCCTCTGGTCTGGATAGTCCACGCCGCCCACGCTGGACTCTGCTCCACTCCGTTCCCAGCTCCCAGCTCCCAGCTCCCAGCTCCCAGCTCCGTGTGGGATAGACCTCACCCAGAGACCATCCAGGCTGTCCTGGACTGGAGCCCTGCTTCCCTCTGCTGTTTTGTGGGTTCTGCCATTCTAGAATTGGTTCAGAGCCATTTTTTTATAGGTTTTTGGAGGGACTCGGCAGGGAGGTCACGCTAGTCCCTGCTTTCCAGCCTCCATCTTGGCTCCGCCACGAGTATGCACAATTTTATAGCACTTTGGACATAATTCCAAATTGCTCCTCAGAATGGTGTATTGGCAATCAAAATGGACTCTTAGCACTTAATTCAACCAAGTGCCCTTGAAGAATTTGGCCTTTATTTCCTTGATTAAATTAGGAGTCCTTGATGACCTCCTTGTCTCAAGGGAAAGCCTAGATTACATGAGTTTGAGTAATATGTTTGTGACATCAGAGGCTTTTAGACCACATGGGTTTAAGTCGCATTTTTTGTGATGATTTTAGGTCACGTGGTTGAGTCACATGTGTGACACACCCTTGACCCTGAAAAAGATATAAAACCAGGGCTTGGCTTTCCTTTTTTGGAGCTCTGACCTACAGCAGTAGTAGTGTGTGTGACTCTGGGCCAGCTGTTGTTATGAGCTCCCTGGCTGAACTCAGATGTTGGTAACTATTGGGTCTGTCAATGTTTGTAATTTGTTTGTATTTGCTCTGAAGTTCAGGGTACTGGCTTTTTCCCCTGAACTAAGTGAATGATATTTGTATGCTGGATTAAATTGAGATTGCTAACACCTTAACATTGCTTTCCTTAGTAAAGCCGATCTAAGGATCTTGGGCTTGCAGCGTTCTGTGAACTAGTTGTTCTTGGTTTTTTACCCCCACAGCAGCTGCTAGCCAGATTGTTGAAACAAATGGTTGGATCAGTTCACAACTTCTGCAACAATACATTTTTCGCACATCTCCAACATTTATCATTTTTCTTTCTCTCATATTAGTCAATCTTATAGGTGTGAGGTAGTACCTCTGTGTTGTTTTAATTAGCATTTCTCTAATCAAAAGCAATTTAGATCATTTTTTCATATGACTATAGGTAGCCTTAATTTCTTCATCTGAAAACTATCTGTTCATATCCTTTGACCATTTATCAATTGGGGAATGACTTGTATTCTTACAAATTTGACTCAGTTCTCTATATTTTTGAGAAATGAGGCCTTTATCAGAGATACTGGCTGTTTCTGCTTTCTAGTTTCCTTCTAATCTTGCTTGCATTTGTTTTGTTTGTGCAAAAGCTTTTTAATTGAGTGCAATCAAAATTATCCATTTTGCATCGCATAATGTTCTCTATCTCATGTTTGGTCATAAATTCTTCCCTCTTTGATAGATGTGAGAGGTAAACTATTCCTTACTCTCCTAATTTGCTTATGGTATCACCCTTTATGTCTAAATCATGAACCCATTTTGACTTAGTATATCGTGTGAGATGTTGGTCAATAGCTAGTTTCTGCCACACTGTTTTCCAGTTTTCCCAGGAATCTTTGTCAAATATTCTTATCCCAGAAGCTGGAGTCTTTGGATTTATCAAAAGTAGATTACTATAGTCTTTGACTACTATGTATTTTGTACCTAACCTATTCCACTGATCCACCACTCTATTTCTTAGCCAGAACCAAGTAGTTTTGATGATTACCACTTTATAACATAGTTTTAAATATGGCACAGCTAGGCCACTTACTTTACATTTTTTTCCATTAAATCCCACGATATTCTTGACTTTTTGTTTTTCCAGATGAATTGTATTTATTATTTTTTCTGGCTGCATAAAATATTTTTTCTCATTTTTACTATTGTGGCACTGAAAAAGTATGTACTGGCAAGCAAAATTAGACTATTTGCTGTTTTTCTTTTGGAATGCTTCTCACCACTAAGTCAATCAAGAGCCTTGGATTGAGTCTTGCCTTTGTTTGAATCAAGAGTCTTTCATGACCTGCTTAAGTCATAAGAAAGCCTAAGTCACAAGAGTTTGAGTCACATGGTTGTGACGCCCTCTGACCCTGAAGAATTGTATATATACTCTGAGGTTACCATTTTGCTTTGGGGGATGTGGAGGTGCTCATTCATTGGAAGAGAGTTCCTGTGATTTGACCAGACAAGACTCTGGGTAGGCATTAAGGAGCCCTCTAGCTTTGAAAACCCAGATATTCATGCTTCTCTCTCTGGTAACTATGTATGTATTGCTATAGACAGAGAGAAGCCCTGTCTGCTGATTTGTGTTATTTGCTCTGTTTATATAATTTCTGCTTGTAATTTCTGTTTGTGTTTTCTCCGAAGTTCGGGGTGCTGGTTTTTTCCCCTTAACTAAATGAATGACATATGTATGTTTAATTAAAGTGAGATTGTAAATCCCTTAATGTTTCTTTCCTTAGAAAAGCAGATCAAAGAACCTGTGCTAGCAGCGCTCCTGTGTGCTGTTGTTGATCTTACACCTCCACAGCAGCTGCTAGCAGCATTGTTGTTACACCTACTCATAAGCAATTGATATTTTTCCAATTGTTTAGATCTGACTTTATTTGTGTGAAATGTGTTTTGTAATTGTGTTCATACACTTTCTGGGTTTTTCTTTGCAGGTAGACTCCCAAATATTTTATATTGTCTATAGCTATTTTAAATGGAATTTCTCTTTTTATCTCTTGCTGCTAGTTGTTGTTGGTAATGTATAGACATGCTAATGATATGTGTGGGTTTATTTTGTATTTTGCAACTTTGCTAAGTTGTTAATTATTTAAAGAAGTTTTTTCTAGTGGATTCCATCATATTATCTTCAAAGAGTGATAGTTTTGTTTCTTCATTGTCTATCCCAATTCCTTCCCATTCTTTTCCTTCTCTTATTGCTATTGCTAAAGCTAATGCTTCTAGTACAATATTGAAAAAAAAAACGTGGTGAAAATGGACATCCTTGTTTCATGGCTGATCTTACTGGGAAAGTTTCTAACTTATCCCCATTACACGTAATGCTTGCTGATGGTTTTAGATAGATAGTACCGATCATTTTAAGGAAAACTCCATTTATTCCTATGTTCTCAAGTGTTTTTAATAGGGATGGGTACTGTATTTTTCCAAAAGGTTTTTCTGCAGCTATTGAAATAATCATATGATTTGTTAGTTTTGTTATTTGTATGGTCAATTTTGCTGATAATTTTCCTAATATTGAGCCAGCCTTGAATTCCTGGTAAAAATCCCACCTGGTCATAGTGTGTTATCCTGGATAAATTGCTGTAATTTCTTTGCTAATATTTTATTTAAAATTTTGGCATCAAATTGTTCTGTAATTTTCTTTGTTTCAGCTCTTTCTGGTTTAGGTATCAGCAACATATTTCTGTCACAAAAGGAATTTGGTAGGACTCCTTCACCAATTTTTTCCAAATAGTTTGTAGAATATTGGAAGTAGTTGTTCTTTAAATGCTTAGTAGAATTTACTTGTAAATCCCTCTAGACACGGAGATTTTTTTCTTAGGGTGTTCATTGATGGCTTCTTTTCTGATTTCTTTTCTGAAATAAGGCTATTTAAGTATTTTATCTCCTCTTCTGTTAATCTGAACAATTTATACTTGTGTTAATATCCATCCATTGCATTTAGACTGCCAGATTTATTGGCATACAGTTGGGTGAAATAGCTCTTAATTATTGCTTTAATTTCTTCTTCATTAGTGGTGAATTAACTCCAGTTTTGATACTGGTAATTTTTTTTTCTTTTTTTTAAATTAAATTAACCAAAGGTTTATCTGCTTTATTGGATTTTTGTAAAACCAGTTCTTAGTTTTGTTTATTAGTTCAATACTTTTTTACTTTCAATTTTATTAATCTCTCTTATGATTTTCAGAATTTCTAATTTGATATTTCATTGGGAATTTTTAGTTTATTCTTTTTTAGCATTTTTAGATGTATGCCCAGTTCATTTATCTTCTCTTTCTTTATTTTATTCATGCTAGCATTTAGAGATACAAAATTTCCCCTAAGTACTGCTTTGCTTGCATTTGAAAAATATTGGTATGTTGTCTCATCATTGTCATTCCCTTTGAAGAAATTATTGATTGTTTCTATGATTTGATGTTTGACCCATTCATTCTTTAAGATTAGATTATTTAGTTTCCAATTAATTTTTCATCTTTTCATAGCCCTTTATTACATGTTATTTTTATTGCATCATGATCTGAAAAAGATGCACTTAACATTTGCCTTTCTGCATTTGATTGTGAAGTTTTTATGCCCTAAATACATGGTCAGTTTTTGTGTCAGTGCCATGTACTGCTGAGAAAAAAAATATATTTCTTTCTATCCCTGTTCAATTTTATCTAGAGGTCTATGATATCTAACTTTTCTAAAATTCTATTCACCTCCTTAACTTCTTTCTTGTTTATTTTGTGGTTAGATTTATTTATTTCTGAGAGTGAGAGGTTGAGGTCCCACACTAGTATAGCTTTGCTATCTATTTCTTCCTATAACTCCCTTAACTTCTCCTCTACGAATTTGGATGCTATACCATTTGGTGCATATATGTTTACTATTGATATTACTTCATTGTCTATAGTACTTTTTAGCAATATATAGTTTCCTTCCTTATCTCTTTTCTTTAGATCTATTTTTGCTTTTGCTTTGTCTGAGATCAGCATTGCTACCCCTGCTTTTTTTTACTTTAGCTGAAGCATAATATGTTCTCCTCCAGCCTTTTATCTTTACTCTGTGTGTATCTCTCTGCTTCAGATGTGTTTCTTGTAAACAGCATATTGTAGGATTCTGGTTTTTATTCCACTTTGCTATCCATATCTGTTTATGGATAGTTCATCTCATTCACATTCACGGTTACGATTACTGTGTATTTCCCTCAATCCTATTTTTCCTTATTAATACCTTTCTCTCTCCTTTCACCCTTTACCTTCTCATCAGTGTTCTGATTCTGACCACCACCTCACTTAATCTGCCTTGCCTTCTAGCAGCCCTCCTCTCCGTTCATTCCCTTTTCCCCTCCTATTTCTTCACTCCCTTTTATCAACTTTCCCTCCTTTTTCTTTCCTCCCCCACCCTTCTTCTCTATAGGGTAAGATAAATTTCAATACACAACTAAGTGTGTATATTAGTCCTTCTTTAAGCCAAATCCAATGAGAAATAGGTTCAAACAATGCTCACCCACCTTCTTTCTACTGTAGTAGGTTTTTTGTGCCTCTTCACATGATATAATTTGTCATATTCTGCCTCTTCCTTTCCTCTTCTCCCAGTACAATCCTTTTTTCATTCCTTAATTTTTTTATATCATTACATCAAAGTCAACTTATACCCACACCCTCTATGTATACTCCTTCTAACTGCCCTAATAGAGATACAGTTTTCAAGAATTACAAGTCTCATCTTCTCATGTAGGGATGTAAACTGTTTCCAGCAGTGGGGAACTTGTGGCCTTGAGGCCACATGTCACTCTATAGGTCCTCAAATGCAGCCCTTTGACTGAATTCAAATCTTTTTTTAAGGACCTAGAAGGCCACATGTTGCCTCAAGGCCACAGGTTCCCCACCCTGGGTTTTACCTTATTAAATAACATGATTTTTTTTCTTTCATGTTTACCTACTTATGCTTCTCTTGAGTCTTACACTTGAAGATTGAATTTTCTGCTCAGCTTTGGTCTTTTCATCAGGAAAGGTTGAAAGTTCCGTATTTCATTGAATATCTATCTTTTCCCTGAAAAAATAATGCTCAGTTTTGCTGGGTAGTTAATTCTTGATTATAATCCAAGTTCCTTTGCCTTCTGGAATATCACATTCTCAACCCTCTGATTCTTTAATGTAGAAGCTGCTAAATCCTGTGTAATCCTGACTGTGGCTTCTTAATATTTGAATTGTTTCTTTCTGGCTCCTTGTAGAATTTTCTACTTGACCTGATAATTCTGGAATTAGGCTATAATATTCCTTGGAATTTTCATTTTGGTATCTCTTTCAGAAAGCAATTGGTAAATTCTTTCAATTAGTATTTTACTGTCTGATTCTAGGACATCAAGGAAGTTTTCCTTGATAATTTCATGAAAGATCCTGTCCAAGCTCTTTTTTTGATCATGGCTTTCAGATAGTCCAATAATTCTTAAATTATCTCTCCTGGATCTATTTTCCAGGTCAGTTGTTTATTCCAATGAGATATTTTATTCTATTTTAAAGTCTTTTGATTTTGTTTGACTGACTCTTGATGTCTCATAAAGTCATTAGCTCCTGCTTGCTCAAGTCTAATTTTTAAGGAATTTTTTTCAGTTAGTTTTTGTTTCTCCTTTTTCATTTGGCCAAATCTACTTTTTTTCTTTTTTCCCCTTATTTCATTATTTAATATTTTTACTTTTTGACATTGATTTCCACAAAATTTTGAGTTATGAAGTTTCTCCCCATTTCTACCCTCCCCCCACTCCAAGATGGCATATATTCTGATTGTCCCATTCCCCAGTTAGCCCTCCCTTCTGTCACCCCACTCCCCTCCTCCGTCCCCTTTCCCCTTACTTTCTTGTAGGGCAAAATAGATTTTTATACCCATTGCCTGTATATCTTATTTCCCAGTTGCATGCAAAAATAACTTTTTTTGAGCATCTGCTTTCAGAACTTTGAGTTCCAAATTCTCTTCTCTCTTTCCTCCCCATCCATCCTCCCTAAGCAGGCAAGCAATTCAACATAAGCCACACATGTATCATTATGCAAACACTTCCATAATAGTCATGTTGTGAAAGACTAACTATCTTTCCCTCCCTCCTATCCTGTCCCCTTTATTCAATTATCTTCTGTGACCCTGTCCCTTTACAAAAGTGTTTGCTCTGAATTATCTCCTCCCCCAATCTGCCCTCTCTTCTATCACCCCCCCCCTTTCATATCCTCTTCCTCCTACTTTCCTGTGGGGTAAGATACCCAATTGAGTGTGTATGGTATTCCCTCCTCAAGTCAAATCCAATGAGAGTAAGATTCACTCATTCCCCCTCACCTGCCCCCATTCTCTTCCAACAGAACTGCTTTTTCTTGCCACTTTTATGTGAGATAATTTACCCCATTCTATCTCTCCCTTTCTCCCTCTCTCAATATATTCCTTTCTCATCCCTTAATTTTATTTTATTTTTTAGATATCATCCCTTCATATTCAACTCACCCTTTGCCCTCTGTCTATGTATATGTATATTCCCTTCAGCTACCCTAATACGGAGAAAGGTCTCATGAATTACAAACATCATCTTTCCATAAAGGAATGTAAAAAAACATTTCAACTTTAGTAAGTCCCTTATGATTTCTCTTTCTTCTTTATCTGTTCATGCTTCTCTTGATTCTTGTATTTGAAAGTCAAATTTTTTATTCAGCTCTAGTCTTTTCATCAAGAATGCTTGGAAGTCTTCTATTTTATTGAAAATCCATATTTTGCCTTGGAGCATGATACTCAGTTTTGCTGGGTAGGTGATTCTTGGCTTTAATCCTAGCTCCTTTGACCTCTGGAATGTCATATTCCAAGCTCTTCTATCCCTTAATGTAAAAGCTGCTAGATCTTGTGTTATCCTGATTGTGTTTCCACAGTACCCAAATTGTTTTGTTTTGTTTTGTTTTTCCTGGCTGCTTGCAGTATTTTCTCTTTGACCTGGAAACTATAGAATTTGGCAACAATATTTGTAGGAGTTTTCTTTTTGGGGTCTTTTTGAAGAGGTGATCACTGGATTCTTTCAATTTCTATTTTACCCTCTGGTTCTAGAATATCAAGGCAGTTGTCCTTGATATTTCTTGAAAGATAATATCCAAGCTCTTTTTTTTGATCATAGCTTTCAGGTAGACTAATAATTTTTAAATTATCTCTCTTGGATGTGTTCTCCTGGTCTGGTTGGTCCTGGTGCAGCCCACGCTGGGCTGTGCTCCACTCTCAGTACTGTGCGATAGACCCTTCCCAGCAACCATCCAGGCTGTCCTGGGCTGAAGACCTGCTTCCCTCTGCTATTTTGTGGGTTCTGCAGCTCTAGAATTTGTTCAGAGCCATTTTTACAGGTGTTTGGAGGGTTTTGGAGGAGGGCTTAAGCGTGGCCCTGTTTGCCAGCTACCACCTTGGCTTCACCTCCCCCTCCCCCAGCTCCAATCTACTTTTTAAGGAGTTGTTTTCTTCAGTTAGTTTTTAGGGACAAAAATCCATTTGGCCAATTGTATTTTTTGGGGGGTTGTTTTCTTCAATCAACTTTTATCCTTCCTTTTATGAGCTATTGACTCTCTCTTGCATACCTTTCATTTCTTTTCCCAATTTTTCTTCTACCTCTCTTATTTGATTTTTAAAATCCTTTTTGAGCTCTTCCAAGAAGGCTTTTTGGGCTTGAGACCAATTCAAGTTCCCCATAGAGGCTTTGCATGTAGGCATTTTGACATTACTGTCCTCTTCTGAATTTGTGTTTTGGTCTTCCCTGTTGTCGTGGTAGCTTTCTATGGTAATGACTCTTTTCTGAGGGTTTTTTTTTCCTTTGGTAATTTTAAAATATATTTTGTATCTTTTAAAGTTGAGCTCGGTTCCTGGGGCACAGGGACATTGTCTCAAGTTTCTACTGCTGAGGGCAAAGAGCCTGGCCACTGGCTTTCTATGCTGGGGCCTCAGGTGCTGGCAATTTGCCCACTGCACTGGGGTGGCCTGGCCTAGTCACACCTATTGTGCCAGAGGGTACAGGGTTGGCAGTTTGCCTTCTGCACTGGTGCTAGAGGCCTCACAGCTGGCTTTCTGTGTCATTGGCCTGCTCATCCAGGACTGAGAAAGTTCAGTTGCTGATGTGTGCAGTGGCAAAGAGAATCCTGCTGGCTTGCCTGGACACTATCCATATTAGACTTCATTCCCCTTTTACCTAAGTGAGAAACACCTTTCCTGAAGTCCTTATATGTTATCTCAAGGTAGAAAATTGTTTCACTCCACCTTTTTGTAGGTGCTGTTACTCCAGAATCCATTTAGAGGCTTGATTTAAAGTTGTTTCTGAGGGTAACTGGGGAGAGTTCAGGCAACTTTCTGGCTTTTTCCACCATCTTGGCTCCATCCCTCCAAAAAATAATTTTTTAAAAAAAATTCAAAATGAAAAAAAAAGATTCATCCAGTACAGGACTGAACAAACAGACATTCAGAACTTATGAAAACCTTCCTATGGGGAAGTCATTCTCAGGGCAGGTAAATAAGCCAGAAGTATGCCAGTGCTCTAACCAGAGAGGGACCTAAAATCTGAAATACTCCATTCTTGGGGGCAGGAAGCCTGGTTTCGTGGACAGAGGATTTACAGGTTGGTCTGAAACATGCAGTACTTTTACTACAGATACAAGGCTAGGGGCCAGCAATGTTCTGACTGGGATTGACAAGCTCTGAGTAGGTTGGAGGGTGGATTTTGGGAGCTCACAGTTTTTAAATCTTAAAATGTTTAATAAGATGTTTGCATTGCTTTATTTTTCTGCCTTTTAATCTTATATGTTTAACTTTGGTTACTCCATAGTGCATAATTCCTTTTTAAGATGTTAAGTTGGAAAATGTTTCAGGAAAAAAGCTACTCCATCATCATGCTAGTCACTTGATTTGCCTCCCTTTTTATTTCTCCAAATGCAATGCCTCAACCACAGCTGCTTCTACATATTTCCAGGTCACCAAAACCTTTAAAAATAAATCCATAATTTAACCTTCTCTTCTTTTCAAGCCTTCATCTTGTATATTTTCTCCCTTTTATATTCAAATGCATGCAAAAATTTACCCATACCCATGGCCTCCATTTTCTCATTTCTTCTTCACTTTTTAAGCCCTTGCATTCTGGCTTCCAGTCAGGAAGAGTTTGTACAATGGACTAGTATTTATTAAATTCAAAAAATAAGTTTATAAAAACTATGCTAAAAGAAATACATATTTTAGGCATTGAAGGATTCATTCTCAGGCTACATCAAAAGAGCAAATGTTTCAGTAGAATTTGGGGGTGGGTTAAAGGGACAGATAGTTAATAATTCTACCAAAAAAAAAGCAGCAGAGAAGAAATTAGTAACTACCAATCTAGGTACCTACATTTTCATCTTTAAAACCTTTATATGATGGTCCATGAATCTACCAAGGATATATTTAATAAAACCAGGAGAAGAGAAAAAGACAGGCTTTCATAGCTAATTTTCTTCAGTGGGTTAAATATTGTCACATATTTGACTGAAAAGTTTAGAGATGTAAGTAGCCATAAAAATAATTATAATAAACACACATATATACATATACATATAGACAAGTTTTGCTGATGTGTTGTTTTTGTATTACATTTATAGATTACTCCCGTTTTGTGAAAAATCACTTGTAACAAAATAAAATGGTAAATAAAACTAATAACACTGTCCTTACATGAAAATGAATGGACTATTTCACATCTACAGAAATGCCCCCACCTCTTTATTTTCAAAATTTAACAAAAATCTATTTTATCTTTCTTCTCCTACCCTTCATTGAGGGAAAAAAAGAAAAAAAATCGATATCTTGTAACAAATATGTATAATAAAGTAAAACAAATTCCCTCAGTGGGAATATGTATACATATGTATACAAAAATATATATGCCTCCTTCTGCACACCCAATCTGTCACATTTCTATAATGTATAGCACATTTACATATATGTGTTTATAATGTGCTTTACACCCTCAATTTCATTTTCTCCCCACCAGAATGCTATGAAGCAGATCAAAAAATATTGTTCCCATTTTACAGATCAGGAGACAGGATCAAGACATTTTACATACTTGCCAAGAATTGGATTATGGAAAAAATAGAGAATTAATAAGAGAACATTTATGAAACATCACTTTCATACCAATACCACAATTCATGAGATGCTACTAAGTTGAGAGGCAAATTTATATCTGAATGCCACATTATAAGAGAGAAGGAAGGAAATAAGTGAATTAAATTTGCACCTAATGGTACTAGAAAAAGAAAAAAAAATTCCAGTAGAATAAAAGATATTGTAAACTTAAGAGCAAAAGTAGATAGAATAGAAAATAAAAGAATAATTTAACTGATTTATAAAAGCAAAAATTATTTTAATAAAAGATTGTAAAATTGACAAGTCACTATCAAACTTTTGTTTTTTTTTTAAAGAAGAAAACTAATACAAAATCCGCAAAAAATAAAGACCATGATTAGAAATATTACACAGTTACGTTTCAACAAATTAGAGAAACCAAAGGAAAGTGATGATTGTCTATAAAATAAAAATATAGCAAAAACTGATACAACAGGAAATAATAAAAATTACCCCCCACACATAGCATTTAATGGGTTCACTGTGAGATTCTTTCAAAACTTCCAAGAACAAATAATACATATGTTGCAGATTATTCATAAATATGGAGGAAGTTGGAAATATTCTCATTACCTTTTTCAGACAAATGTGGTATTGATTTTAAAGCTCTGAGAAGATGACACTAAAAAAGAAAATTACAGAACAATATCCTTAAAATATATGAATACAGAAATAAATATTAACAAATAGATTACAGTAATACATTCACAAAATTATTCCACATGACAAAACAGAATTTTTGTCAGGTATGTAAACCAAATTTGTTTAGAGAAGAGGTAGAGAGAGAAACTATTACCATGATAGAAAATATGAACAATTTTTAAAATGTATCATTTCGTAAATATAGAAAAAGCTTTTTAAAAAAAAATCCAACATTCATTAATGACTTTAAAATACTTTAAAAGAGAGAGAGATGGTTAACCTTAAGCCAAGAGTTAATGTAATGGAATTGTATATGTAAATAGGTATCTTAATTAATTGCTCTTAGAAAGGCATGGTATTAGAATCTTTCTGGAAAGCAAGCCTGCACTTCGAAGTAAAAGTTTTAAAAACTAATCATGCCCTTTGAAGGGCCTCAGGTTTATGCCATATGAAGAATAGCTATAGAAACTAAACAATTTTATTGGTGAGAGAGACAAAGAGAGAGAGAGAGAGAGAGAGAGAGAGAGAGAGAGAGAGAGAGAGAGATTTAAAGATGGCGTGGTGTTTTCAGCTATCTCCAGGATTGTTATTGAAGAGGGACTGGACTTGTACTTGGCTTCAGAAGGCAGAATTAGAATCCACGTGTGGAAGCTGAAACATGACAAGTTTAATGTTTCTATTAAAAAAAAAAAAACTTCCCAGTCAGTCATATTATCTCAGAGTAAAATAACCTGCTTATAGGGATAATGGAATCTCCTTCACTTGAGTTCTTCAAGAAAAGGCTATTAGACTGCTTTCTGGGAATATTGTAAAGAGGATTACTGTCAACATATGGGTTAGATGAGATCAGGGATGTGTTGGAGCTAGCTCCAACCATTCTGGAGAGCCAACTGATAAATTTTCAGTGCGAGTATATACACCTTGGAAATCCATAAGGGTTTGATTTATTGTTTTGTTGATTATTTGGACTTAATAAAGTGATGATGCAGAAGATGTTAATAATGCAGATTAAATTTTAAATACTTCATGGTTTACATTATATTTTTTTTCCAGAAAGTCAGTTGTTAAACATTTACCAGAACATCCCTGGATGAGATGAACAACTAAAACCCTTCCAACTCTGAAATTCTTTGATTTTCTGAGTAATTTCATTATTAGGAATATCTTCTAATAAATGTTGTCAAAAGAGGGGGAGGAAGAGTTATTATTCAAGATTTTTATTGCAGTAAATTTTTAAATTACATGGGAATCCAGGTGGCATGTTGGATAGAGCACTGAGCTTGGAATTAGGCAGACTCTTCTTCATGAGTTCAAATCTGGCCTCAGAAACTTACTAGCTATATGACCCTGGGCAAGTCACTTAACCCTGTTTGCCTCAGTTCCTCATCTGTAAAATAAGCTGGAGAAGTAAACAGCAAACCAATCTAGTATCTTTGCATGAAAATCCCAAATATGGGTCACAAAGAGTCAGCCACAACTGAAACAATTTAACAACAAAATTTTTAGTTACAGATAAATAGGAGGCAATCTAAATGTTCAACAAATTGTGTGGGGTAGGGGTAAATAAATTATAAATAAAATAGGCTTCCCCAACCCCTCTTAATTCCAATGCCTTTCCTTGGTTAATTCTTTTCTATTTATCCTATATATAGTTTACTTATTAGATACTTGTTTGCATGTTGTCTCCCCTATTAGATTGTAAGCTCCTTAAGAGTAGGAACAGTTTTTTGGCTCTTTCTGTATCCCCATTGTTTAGCACAGTGCCTGGCACATAGTAGATGTTTAACAGATGTTTGTTGATTGATTGAAAATGGTTATATTAATATAATAGAATACAATGAAAATGGAGGAATTTGAGGAACATTTAAAAACTGAAATATCTTTATATAATAATGAAAAGGAAAATAATCAGAACCAGAAGAACAGATCACATGCTAACTGCAACTATACAAGAAGAAATGTGTGGAAAAAATCTATAGACATATGCACCTGCTTTAGATTTTAAAGGAGTGGTTTCTAGAATGGAAGGGAAGAGGTGTTTTAGTGGAAACATAATAGTTGTTAAATATTTGAAGGACTGTCTTGTGGGAGGGTGCAGGAGTAAACATTCTGTACAGTTGCAAAAAGAAGTGAATTTTGACTCAATATAAGGAAGATCTTGCTAAATGTCAGAGCTAGCTTTAAAAACTGAATCATGAACCTATGATTTTCCCTCACCAGAAGTGAGTAAGCACATAACAGATAAGCACTTGTAGAAGGAATTCATGCATTAGAAAGAGATTGGACTAGATTTCTAAAGTTATCTTCAACTTTGAGATTCTGTGTTTAACTGATTGGCAGTGGCCCTTGATCTTCAAACTTTTATTTTACTCCTATTTCATGGTTTTAATTCACCACGAAGAATCGAAGTCAATGTACGTGGGAACTTGGAGCTTCATTAGAATATCTGGGATATTTTCAACACTGAAAATTATATGTCTTTTTATTTCCAGCACTGTATTGGTAACCAAGGTGGGGCCAATGAAAGGAGGTCTGATTATATCTTCGCTCCCAAGTAGGCCTCAAACCCCTAGCTACTAAGGTGCTAAGCAATGTGAGTGTGAAGCCCCCAGGGTCCTAAGGGGAGTTGCTAAGACCAGAGCCAATAGTAACAGCTTAAGTTCTGGTCGCTCAGATGACATTTGATGACAGCTAAAGTGTGCATAAAAAGGGAAGACAGAGCTGTTTGCTTAAGGCTCTCACTTTTGGTGGTGTGCTGATGTGGAGACTCTGGGCAGCTGTGGTTAAGAGCCCTCCAGCTTGTAAACTCGGATGTTTGGACTTTGTTAAACTCTGGTAACCACGAATTGAGATTTGAATCAGACAAGGTTTGTCTGTTTATGTTTGTAATTTATTTGTATTTGCTCTGAAGTTCAGGGTGCTGGCTTTTTCCCCTGAACTAAGTGAATGATATTTGTATGCTGTATTAAAGTAAGATTGTTAACCCCTTAACGTTGCTTTCCTTAGTAAAGCAGATCAAAAGAACCTTGGTTTGCAACATTCTTATTGTTGGGCTTGTGTTGGTTATCACCCCCACAGCAGCTGGTAGCTGAATTATTGAAACAAGAACCCAGTACAGTGTTTTGTACATAGTAGACACTTAATATATGGTCATTGGATTTGATTTTCCCTGTCCCTAAATGCCTTCAGTCACTGACACATAGTCATTTATAGCATTGCAATTTCCCAGGCTCTCTGAAAATACCATGGGAACCGTATATATCTAGTCTATAGAGAGGAAATATTTAGTGTAACTTCATGAATCTAGCAAGCTGTGTTCATTTGGACCATGCAAAACCCACTTGAGAAGTCATAAGTCAAACCTCATAGGATTAGCTTGCCCTTTGGGAGTTTTCTTGGAGGGTACCAAACATACTCAGAAGATACCTAAAGGTAAGACTTGGGGAGCTTAGGACAGAGTGGTTTAGAAAGATCTGAGTTTCCCTTGCCTTAACTAGCCCTTAGAGAATCTAAGATGTGTTTAGACTATCCCTCAGGACTGATACTAAAGAACTCCAAAGACAGAGAACAAAGCTACGTATGTGGCTTTAGTCATGAATTAAAAGACCTCATATTTTTTTCCAACATTTAATTCACTGCAGAAACTGGTGAAAGTGTGTCTCAGTCCCATGGCCATTGACTGCTCTTTTATTTTTAAATAACCCTCTTCTTCTAACTTTCTTCATGCTTAAATTGAACCCTCAGCATTACTAAGAGTTATGTAGCTCCAAGAGAACAGGATTGCTGATGACAGTACAAATATAGCTATCTTTCACTGCTTTAAATATTTCAATAAGCTATCCTACTGTTGAATTAACATGGCTGTAAGTGCTTCAAATGTGTGCTTAAACACATCATCTTATCAGTCACACTGGCCATGATTTTTTAAAAATGAAAACCATAGTTATTTTATGCCATATGTACAAATAATTCCTTTGTGATATCCTTAAATATATGTGAATTCATGTTAAAATGGATAAAAAACTAAATTTTTAAAATTCAGAAAATATCTCTTGTAGATTACAACATTCTACTTATAAGCTAAGTTCTATTACTTTTTCTCTTGACTTCCTTTTCTTTTTATTTCATTAAGACTTTTTAGCAAAGAATAAAACTGTTAAGTGTCACTTGGCAGTTCTTGTGTCCATGTGCTGAAGAATGACTAGAACTATTACATTAAATGAATCTGAAAAAGACAATTTTCTTCTGAAATGAAGAATTCCTAGAATGTAGCTTCAAGAAACTTTTGGGGCCTGTGGACAATGAAACTAAGGTAATTTCATAGTGTACTCTGCCATTGACAATCCCTAAATCTACAATGGTTCACTGCCATAGCTTGAAAAGACTGTTATGCAACTTGACCATTGTGTAAATAAGTTTAATGCGAAGTTATATCGGACATACAGAAGATCTATCGGATTCCATGCGGTCTTGGGAAGGGAGGAGGGGAGGAGGGAAAGAAAATCTGGAACTCAAAATCATGCAGAACTGAATGTTTTAAACTGAACATAAAAAATCTTAATTAAAAAAAGAAAGGACTTGAGTTAGCACTGGAAGGATTGAGAGATGGAGGTGGTAATGGCTGAGGAGGAGAAAAGCAAGTGAGAGAGACAGAAACCAGAGTAGATTCTTTGGACTCCTCTCTCTTTCTGTCTCTCTCCTCCTCTCCTCCTTCTTCCCTCTCCCTCCCTCTGTTCCCATCTTGGAGACTCCAATGCTCACCAGAAATTTGTAGCTTTCCATAAAGGGGTAGGGAGGATGCTAGGCCTAGAGCATGTGCTGGTATCCTGCAGAGCCATAAATTGAAGACTTTGGGTTCTCTTCCACCAGCCCGCAGACATCATTGTCATTCTCCCAACCCCTGGCTGGGTGTGAGAAAGGATAAGGGAAGACACTTCCTGTTACAGGGTTGTATCAAGAGGGAGATAGAGAGAGAGAGGTGTCCAGTTGTCTGGGACCCAACCCTCCTCTTCCCTCCCCAGAAACTATTAAGAGCCACAAGAGAGTCACTAATAGGGACAGCAACCAATCTATTCGTTTGAGCAATTGATCTAGACCAATATGCTCTGGAAATTGGGGTTTGGGGGGCTGCCTACTTGCTCTGGCAGATCCATGCTTTGGATGTGATACAGATGGCTCTAGGTGGGGTGTCCTATCTGGACTTGATCTCTTCCTACCCCTGTAAAATGAAACTACTGCATCATAAAAAGGAATAAAGGATCAATATGTATAAAAATAATTTTTAAAAAGATTGTTATGAACAATTGAGTTAACTTCTTAACAAGGTTTCATGACAAATGTCAAATTCAAAAGGTTCTGGCCAAAAAATTCTGACCCACTCCTTACCTGCCCCACTCAATTTGGGTACATTCACAATTTATGCAAATAATTATCATGCATCAAAAAGATAAAGGGTACAGCTTCTATTCTTCCTGAGTCTAAACCTGTGAAATTCCTTTGCCTTAATCTTTCATGAAAAAAATACCAAACCATAAAACCTATCTATAACTATACTTAAATGTGTATTTACATATAACTAATAGTTGTATAGCATTTTAAGATTTGCAAATCACTTTATAAATATTTAATTTTATCCTCACAAAGTGCTATTCCCATTTTACAGATGAAGAAACTGAAGTCGACAGAGATTATGTGACTTGTCTAGGGTCACACAACTAGTAAATATCTGAGCCTGAATTTGAACTTATGTCCTCCTGATTGTTGGTCTAGTTCTCTATCCACTGAACCACTTGGCAACTTTATCTTTATAACTAATCTCTATCTGTAAGAAGGACAGTATGGACAACTGGCCTCAGATTCAGGAAGGTGTGACTTTGTCACACCTGCTATGTATCACCTATGTGATATAATTTTTCCATGCCTTAAGCAATTCTCCAAGAAAAGTATAGAACACTTTTTTAATTACTAACATGAATTGGTAGATGGAGCTTCCTTACCAGGAGTTCCTCATTCCAATGAAATCACAGAATCTAGATAAGCTTTATAATGTGTACATACATAACACCCCCTTCAAGGATAATTTCCCAACTCCCTGCCCCCCACTCCATTTGACATAATGGTTTCCCAGAGAAGGGGTTACCACTTAATTCCTCATTAGTTTTAGGGATAACCCTGAGGGCCTGGTTTTTGACATTAATGTTGCTGATGAACTTCCACTAATGGGTTTTCAGTTGACTATGAAAAAGACACAGATTTTAGAAAGGTTATTTACCTAGACTGTACGAACTGAGAGCAGTTCATATAAAACAATAACCCTAACATGGGAACACACTTTTATTTGTATACCTAGGGATCCTGGGGACAGTGAGATCAGACTTAGATAGTATATGTAATAAAATAGGTAATTCATAGCCCGGTTTATTTTCCTCCCTTCATGATTCAGGGCTCTTATAGAGTCCAGAAACTGCCTTTTCTCTGTGCCTAGTTTGTCTTCAGTACATCCTTCAGCTCCCAATCCAGATACTATCATCAGCCATTGCTATTCTGGGACTTCAATTACCAGGTCCTGTTGCTAATGTAACTTATTTTATAGTTTTGAAGGATCTCCCAAACTCACACAGTCAATGTGTTGTTTGGCTTTGAAAGTGACAGAATTGTTATGAATTACACTAAATCAGAAATTCTTCACTTTGTTGGTGTCATGAAGCCTATGGAAACCTTGAAGAATAATGTTTTAAATTAATTACAGGGCATACCAAATTTTAGTTAAAAGTTAATGAAAATAAACATGAGTTATTTTTCCTATGCAAATTCATGTACCCTTTTAAATCTCTCTGTGGATCTCTTTATGGATCCCAGATTAAGAACCCCTTTACTAGATAACAAGAATAACAAACATTTATTATTTGCCATTGTACTAGGTGATAAAGTACCCAAAGAGCTGAGAGTTTTATAAGGGCAGAGAGAAAGCAACAGAAATAGCTATGTTATACAGGGTGTTCCTACAGTCTGGACACATAAGCAAAAATACATATTTTCAAGAAATGAAATGAATGAAAATTTAATTTAATTGGAATATTAGCAAATAAAATCTTCAATATGATTTCCATCATTTGTGATGCGAAGGTTGATGCACTTTGCAAGTTCCATGAACTCAATGCGATAACCCCACATTGCCATCAACTGCCTATATGTCCAGAATTCAGGAACACTCTGTACATACATACATAAGTACGACTGAGAGGTAAAAAGCAAAATACTAAGAAGGAAGATGGCTCCCACTATGTTACTAGAAATTTAGTTCCCAGAACCAGTGAGGTTCTAGAGCTACTGCACTGTCCTGTTATGATCCCATCTAGTACATTTTATCCAGTTGTGTTTGAGACATTTGAGAAAGCACACTGTCTATCCTGATTAGACACTGCAAAAGAAAAATGATTTGAACAATAAGCGAGACAAGGCTGGATTACCTTTAAAAAACCACAGTTTCAAAAAAAATTAAAAGCAAAACAAAATAACCTTTTCCTTCAAGCTAAGACCCACCTTTCTAATGCCAAAATTATAACAATTTTATTGTGTGACTGTAGGTCATGGAACACTACAGACTCATAAGAATTAAAACTGATTGTTACATAGATGGTGATGATGAGGAATGTGGTGGTATTCAGGCTGCAAGACGTAACAAATAAGGAACTACGAGGAACAACCAGAAAAATAGATGCCATCAAAGAAATATATGACTAAAACTTTGGGCTAGTACTGATATGTGAGCAAAGAATAGGTAACCATGATCCTCATGAGGTTAGGAAAAAGGGAAAAAGATCTCACAATTTCAATTGGATATCCTATGGAAGACTTACAGGATCATAAGGATAAAATAGTGATTGAATGAGCAGGTGTTGGTTAGACTCTCATGTGCATCGCTAGAAGGGATGGCCACATTGATGAGATCATAGATTCATTTAGAGTTTTTGAGTCCTAGCTTCTCAGGAAGAAGAAAATATGCAAGATACAAGTATAGTTCTTTAGTGAAATGGACCCTGAGGATTAATTTTTTAAGTAATCAAGAGGCACAAGAAATTTTTGTTGTGGAAAATCAAAATGATCTATCTTAAAGTAATTCAGGCAACAGGGGGAAAAGTGGGGAAATGAGGAAGAGGATATTGCATATCTACCAAATGAATTTAAAGAAAAACGAGAATCATCTTGTGGGATTATTTTCAAAGCAACAATATAAGAAATATAATATAACTCTGCTCTCAAGGGTTATCAGATATAATGATGTATTCACTTAAAAGAAAATGGACTTCAATTTAAAAGCAAAAAAGAAAAGAGTTCTCAAAAAATAGTGGAAAATCTTAACCAGTTACAGGAGGCTGGAGGTGATATAGAAGAGATAGGGAAGAAGGATCACTAAACTCTTGGAACTAAGTAACAGACACAAGGAAGCTATAATGCTAAGGAATTATAATGAGGATTAACAGAGGCCATTAAATGAGAGATAAGCTAGTAAGAGTCAGAGAAAGAAGTGACAAATAGTGTTGGTTGGTTACTCTCTACTACATGCACTGAAGCAGCTCTTTGTTGACCTGATATTAACAAAAGAAAGGTCTACTATATTCCCAGAGTGTGCATTTAAGATGTGCTAGAGGGATTGCCAGGTCTTATAAAACTTAATGACTAGTACCAAATTCTGATGATTCACTCAGGCATAAATGATACCACCATAAGGGATCTAGAAATCATCATTATGAACTATGAGATTTGAAGCAAGAAACTACAGATCTAAGAGCCAGGGGATGATTTTATCATTGTCACTGATGAAGGGCAAATACTTTGGAGGAAAACAAGCAACTTGGGGAGTCAACATTTGCTTAAGAAAAGGATGTATAAGAACAGCCTTCAGATTTTTGGACTAAACGTAAAGGATAAAAATACAGAAATTGCATATACAGGTGCTTGACCAGAGATAGAGAAAATCTACAAGGGCTGTTAAAAAGTATTCAATTGGAATATTATAATTCTAACGTATTTTAAGCTTCATAGAAAAGGGAAGGAGAAAAGTCCTGCAACTAGGATTTTTTTTTCACCTGGTTAGAAAGCAGTTGAGGGTTTCTTGAGGGACGACATATAGTCCAACCACAAATACATTTGTGCCAGTATGAAATACTTTCTCAGAGAGTTGGGCTACAATCCTGGGGAGCTTGGTGGGAAAGGAATGTCCCAGAAGAAGACTCTCACTCTAACTACAGCCTTAAGTACTCACCAAAAGTCATGCATATGAACAATCACTGACACAAGCTAGCAGAAAACCACAAGATGAAAAAGCACAGAGAGAGTGGCCCCTATACTTATACAAAAGAAGAGTACCACCCAGAGAAGAAGTGCATATCTACTTGTGAACATTGTAGGGCAAAACCTTGGCCTCCCCAACAAAATTACGTCTCTGATTTTAATACAAATATCTAAATAGTAAGGAATTACTTAGCTGTTATTGAAGAATTTGAGTCATCATAGACCAATGAATTATTAACCAGGGTTCTGAAAGAACTGACAGAAATGATTACTAAAGCAAATTTTTGAAAGAGCATGAAAACAGGAGTGATTCTTTAGGATTGGAGAAGAACAAATGTCCTAATTTATTTTTTTAAATTTATTTATTTATTTATAGTTTACCACACACGGTTCTACATAATTTTGAGTTCCAGATTTTCTCCCCTCCCTTCCCCCTCCCTCCCCAAGACGGCATGGAATCTCATATAACTACCATGTATAACTTCGCATTGAATTAATTTATGGACTAGTCAAGTCGTGGAGAAGAATTTTGACCAATGGAATGAATCATGAGAAAGAAGAAACAGAACCAAAAAAAAAAAAACAACCCAAAAACAAAAACAAAAGAGAAGCAAAAAAGGCGAGCATGTAGTGCGCCTCAGTCTGTATTCAAACTTCACAGTTCTTTCTCTGGATGAAGATAGCATTCTCCATCGTGAGTCCCCTGGAGTTGTCCTTGCACCTTAGGTTGCTGAGAAGGAAGTATGTCAGGGTTGGTCCTCATGGAATCCATATATCTGTGGCTGTGCACAACATTCTCCTGGCTCTGCTCCGCTCACTCAGCATTATGTCGTGTAGGTTTTTCCAGGTTGTTACGAAGTCTGCATCATCCCCATTTCTTATGGCACAATAGTATTCCATCACCTTCATATACCACAGCTTGTTCAGCCATTCCCCAATTGATAGGCATCCCTTTGATTTACAATTCTTGGCTACCACAAAAAGAGCTGCTATAAATATCCTTGTACATATGGGTCCTTTTCCCGCTTGTGTGATTTCTTTGGGATACAACCCTAGAAGTGGTATTGCTGGGTCAAAGGGTATGAACATTTCTATAGCCCTTTGGGCATAGTTCCAAACTGCTCTCCAAAATGGCTGGATCAGCTCACAACTCCACCAGCAATGCAACAATGTTCCAATTTCCCCACATCCTTTCCAGCATTTATCATTCTCCTGTTTTGTTATTTTAGCCAATCTGACAGGAGAGATGTGGTATCTAAGAGTTGTTTTGATTTGCATTTCCCTAATCAGTAGTGATCCAGAGCATTTTTTCATATGCCTATAGATAGCTTTAATTTCTTCCTCTGAAAACTGCCTGTTCCTATCCTTTGACCATTTCTCAATTGGGGAATGGCTTGTATTCCTATATATTTGGCTCAGTTCCCTGTATATTTTAGATATGAGGCCTTTATCAGAGATACTAGTTGCAAAGATTTTCTCCCAATTTTCTGCTTCCCTCCTAATTTTTGTTGCATTGGCTTTTTTTGTAGAAAAACATTTCAATTTGACATAATCAAAATTAATCGTTTTGCATTTTGTAATGCTCTCTATCTCTTGTTGGGTCATGAATTCTTTACTTTTCCATAAATCTGATAAGTAAACTATTCCTTGCTATCCCAAATTACTTATAGTATCAGCTTTTACTCCTAAATCATGAACCCATTTTGACTTTATTTTGGTATATGGTGTAAGATATTGGTCTATGCCCAGTTTCTGCCCTACCATTTTCCAATTTTCCCAACAGTTTTTGTGAAATAGTGAATTATTAGCCCAGAAGCTGGCCTCTTTGGGTTTATCAAAGAGTAGATTGCTAAACTTGTTGATTTCTCCCTCTTGTGTACCTATCCTATTCCACTGATCCACACCCCTGTTTCTTAACCAGTACCAGGCAGTTTTGATGACTGCTGCTCTGTAGTACAGTTTAATATCTGGTATGGCTAAGCCACCTTCTCTAGCATGTCTTTTCATTAATACCCTAGATATTCCAGACCTCTTGTTTTTCCGGATAAATTTTGTTATTATTTTGTCCAGCTCAGTAAAATAATTTTTTGGTAGTTCGATTGGTATGGCACTGAATAGATAAATTTAGGTAAAATTGTCATTTTTATTATATTAGCTCAGCCTAACCATGAGCAACTGATATTTTTCCATTTATTTAGATCTGATTTTATTCACGTGAAAAGTGTGTCATAGTTATGTTCATATAGGCCCTGGGTTTGTCTTGGCAAATAGACTCCCAAATATTTTATAGTGCCTACAGTAACTTTGAATGGAATTTCTCTTTCTATCTCTTGCTGTTGGGCTTTGTCAGTAATGTATAGGAATGCTGAGGATTAATGTGGGTTTATTTTATATCCTGCAACTTTGCTAAAGTTGTTTATTATTTCAAGTAGTTTTTTACTTGATTCTCTAGGATTCTCTAAATAAATCATCATATCATCTGCAAAAAGTGATAATTTAATTTCTTCTTTTCCTATTCTAATTCCTTCAATTTCTTTTTCTTCTCTTATTGCTACAGCTAACATTTCTAGTACCAAATTGAATAGTAGGGGTGATAATGGACATCCTTGTTTCACCCCTGATCTTATTGGGAATGCATCTAGTTTATCCCCATTATAAATAATGCTTGGTGATGGTTTTAGGTAGATGCTATTTATAATTTTAAGGAAGGTTCCACTTATTCCTATGCTTTCTAGTGTTTTTAATAGGAATGGGTGTTGTACTTTGTCAAAGGCTTTTTCTGCATCTTTTGAGATGACCATATGGTTTCTGCTAGTTTTGTTGTTGATATGTTCAATTATGCTAATAGTTTTCCTAATATTGAACCAGCCTTGCATTCCTGGAATAAATCCTATCTGGTCATAGTGTATTATTCTCGTGATGAGTTGCTGCAATCTTTTTGCTAATATTTTATTTAAAATGTTTGCATCAATATTCATTAGAGAAATTGGTCTATAATTTTCTTTCTCTGTTTTAACTCTACCTGGTTTGGGTATTAGTACCATATTTGTGTTATAAAAAGAATTTGGTAGGACTCCTTCTTCACCTATTTTCCCAAATAGTCTACAAAGAATTGGAATTAGTTGTGCTTTAAATGTTTGATAGAATTCACATGTAAAACCATCTGGCCCTGGAGATTTTTTCCTAGGGAGTTCATTGATGGCATGCTCAATTTCTTTTTCTGATATGGGGTTATTAAGAAATTTCACTTCCTTCTCTGTTAGCCTGGGCAGTTTATGTTTTTGTAGATATTCATCCATATCTCTGAGGTTGTCAAATTTATGGGCACACAATTGGGCAAAACAATTCCTAATTATTGTTTTGATTTCCTCTTCATTAGAGGTGACCTCACCCTTTTCATTTTTGATACTGGTAATTTGATTTTCTTCTTTCTTTTTTTTAATCAAATTGGCCAAAGGTTTATCAATTTATTGTTTTTTTCATAAAACCAGCTCTTTGTTTTATTTATTAATTCAATAGTTTTCTTGGTTTCAATTTTACTAATCTCTCCTTTGATTATCAGTATTTCTAATTTGGTATTTAATTGGGGGTTTTCAATTTGCTCTTTTTCTAGCCTTTTCAGCTGTATGCCCAGATCATTGATCTCCTTTTTCCCTATTTTATTCATGTAGGCATTTAGGGATATAAAACTTCCCCTAAGAACTGCTTTTGCTGCATCCCATAAGTTTTAGTATGTTGTTCCATTATTGTCATTCTCTTGAATGAAGTTATTAATTGTTTCTCTGATTTGTTCTTTGGCCCACTCATTCTTTAGAATTAAATTATTTAGTTTCTTATTAGTTTTTAGCTTATTTTTCCATGGTTCTTTATTAAAAATGATTCTTATTGCATCATGATCTGAAAAGGATGCTTTGACTACTTCTGCTTTTCTGCACTGGATTGTGAGGTTTTTATGCCCTAGTACATGGTCAATTTTTGAGTATGTGCCATGTACTTTTGAGAAGAAAGTATATTCCTTTTTATCCCCATTCAGTTTTCTGCAGAGGTCTATCATATCAAATGTCCTAATTTAAATCAAAAAAGAAGGAAAAAATAAAATTGGCAAAGTTTAGGCCAAGGAGGTTGATTCATTTTCTTCCAGCAAAATTTTATAACATGTTGTTAGATAGTAAATATCTACAAAGAAAATTATGTTCACAAAAGGAGAGGATGGCTTCATCAAGACAAGGTCAAGGCAAATAAAACATGTCCTTTTTTCACTATAAGTCGAGTTCATTTCTGAGGACCAGTTTTTGAAAGACATTGATCATGTAGAATATTTCCAGGAAGGAGCAAATGAGGTAATGAAAGTCTTCCAGATAATGTCTATAAGAATAAACTAAAGAAGAAAATAACAATAAGTTAAGCAAAATTTAACAACAAATTTCCCCCAAGCTGAACAAACTTATGGAAAAGAATTGGGAAGATGTGCCATCTCTCTTCATGTATATGAAGAGCTGTTCTATGTGTATGTGTATCTACGTGTGTGTGCACATATGTTTGTGTGTGTGTGTGCATGTGCGCATGTGTGTGTGTGTGTGTGTGTGTGTGTGTGTGTATGCATGTAGTACTAGTAGTAGATTTGGAAATGGAATCAAGATGGCAGAGTAAAGGCAAAGACTCACCTGAGCTCTGCCAAATTCCTCTCCATGAATTCTGGAGGGGCAGAACCAACAAAAGGATGAGGTAAAAAAATTTCCAGGCCAATCAACTTAGGTCATCAGGAAAGGTCTGTCTCACTGAGATGAGAGTGAAGCTCAGTATAGCACAGGTCATGCCCCAACAAGACAGGATCAGGCTTTGGGGGTGAATTGAATGAGTAGCAGCAGTTTTAGAGTTCTTAGGCTAAAGATGCTAAGGGAATCAGACAACTGATCAGAAGGAAATTGTAGGGGAGCCTTTGCTGGTACTGGTATCGGACTCTGTACCTCTCCTTAAATCATACCACCTTGGAAGAATTGAAATATTATAGAACTAGCACTGAAAAGGGCAGTAAGGAAATTCTGAAGCTTGGGACAATGTCCCCTCAACCCTGGGAGCAGAGCACAAATATAACATAAGGTTAAAAATAGGCTGGAAAAATGAGCAAATGATAAAAAGAGAACTTGACCATAGAAAGTTACTATGGGGACAGGGAAGAGAAAACATAAACTTGGAAGACAACAAAGTTAAAATAGCTACCTACAAATCCTCAAAGAAAAAAGTGAATTGGTCTCAGGCCCCCAAAAAATTCCTAGAGAAGCTCAAAAAGGATTTTAAAAATCAAATAAGAAGAGGTGGAGCCAAGATGGCAAAGTAGAAGCAGGGACCTGATTGCGCTCTCCCCCCAAACTCCTCAAAATACCTGTAAAAATGACTCTAAACAAATTCTAGTCAGAAGAAGCCACAAAATGACAGAGTGAAACAGATTTCCAGCCTAAGACAATCTGAAAGGCCCACAGGAAGATCTATCACACTGTGCTCAGAGCATAGCACAGCACAGCCTGGGCTGTACCTGCACAGACAGGACTGGAGCAGGCCTCAGGGCTCTGAATCACTGGCAGCTGCAGTTGTTTTCAGACTTCTCAAGCCATAAACACCACAGACAGTTTCAAAGGTCAGTGGGAAAGCTCCCTCACCTAGGTGAGAGGGGAACATGTTCCATCCACAGTCACAGCCCCAGCCTCAGAGTGGTGGCAGCCATTGCCAAAGCAGCAGCTGCTTCTGGAGCTCTCAGACTACAGATGGTGGGAGAACTAAGTGGCTGATCTGGGTGGCAGTCCTGGGGTGAGGAGGAGCACTGGCACGGTGCAGCTGGTGGTGGCTGTGGAGAGGGAACCCTCCTCGCAGTTCCAGAATAGAAAAGAGTTCTTATAGTTGCTCATGGACCAGAGTTCAGGCCAGGAGAGGAGTAATCATCTCTCTTTTGATCATACTACTTTGGAGGAACTGAGAACATACAGGTCCCTAGAGATATCTCTGAAAACAACTGCACAAACCCCAGAAACTTGGGGCAGTACACCCTCCACTTAACAAAAAAATCAAAAGTCAAACAATTGGCTGGGAAAAGGACCAAACAGGGTAAAAAAGAATAAAAATATAGAAGGTTACTTTCTTGGTGAAAAGATGTTTTCTTACACACTTACTGATGAGGAAGATCAAGACATGAAACCAGAGAAAGACAAGAAGATCAAGGTTCCTACATCCAAAAACTCCAAGAAAAATATGATCTCAGGCCATGGAAGAGCTCAAAAAGGATTTTGAAAATCAAGTAAGAGAAATGGAGGAAAAATTGGGAAGACAAATGAGAGTGATGCAAGAAAATCACAAAAAATGAGTTAACAGCTTGCTAAAGGAGATCCAAAAAATGCTGAAGAAAATAACACCTTTAAAAATAGACTAACCCAAATAGCAAAAGAGGTCCAAAAGCTCATAATGAAAATAATTTCTTAAAAAGTAGAATGGAACAAATGGAAGGTAATCACTTTATGAGAAATCAAGAAATTATACATTCCAAAAGAATGAAAAAAAGAGAAGACAATGTGAAATATCTCATTGGAAAAACAACTGACCCGGAAGATAGATCCAGAAGAGATAATTTAAAAATTATTGGACTCCCTGAAAGCCATGATAAAAAAAAAAGCTTAGACATCATCTTTCAAGAAATTATCCAGGGAAACTGCCCTGATATTCTAGAACCAGAGGGTAAAATAGAAATAGGAAGAATTCACTGATCACCTCTGGAAAGAGATCCCAAAAGGAAAGCTCCTAGGAATATTGTAGCCAAATTCCAGAGTTACCAGGTCAAGGAGAAAATATTACAAGCAGCCAGAAAGAAACAATTCAAGTATTGTGGAAACACAATCAGGATAACATAAGATTTATCAGTTTCTACACTAAGGGATCGAAGGGCTTAGAATATGATACTCCAGACATCAAAGGAGATAGGATTAAAACCAAGAATCACCTACCCAGCAAAACTGATTATAATATTTCAGGGCAAAAATGGAATTTCAATGAAATAGAGGACTCCCAGGCATTCTTGTTGAAAAGACCAGAGCTGAATAGAAAACTTGACTTCCAAATACAAGAATCAAGAGAAACATGGAAAGGTAAACAGGAAAGAGCAGCCATAACAGACTTATTAAATTTGAACTGTTTACACTCCTACATGGAAAGATGATATTTGTGACTCAAGTGACTTTTCTCAGTATCAGGGTAGGTAGAGGGAATATATATATATATATACACACATACATATATATGTGTGTGTGTGTGTGTGTGTGTGTGTGTGTACATATGTTTATGTGTGTGTTTGTGTGTGTGTATGTAGACAGAGGGCACATGGTGAGCTGAATGTGAAAGGATAATACCTAAAAAATAAAATTAAGTGTGAGAGGAATGTTCTGGGAGAAAGAGAAAGGGAGAGGTAGAATGTAGTAAAGCATCTCACATAAAAGAGGCAAGAAAGAGTTTTTACAATACAGAGGAAGAAGGGGAAGGTGAGAGGGAAAAAGCAAGCCTTACTCTCATTGGATTTGGCTTAAGGAGGCAATTACATACACATTAAATTGGGTAGGGCAATCTATCCTACCCTACAGGAAAGCATGGGGGAGGGGGATGAGAGAGGAGAGATAATAGAAAGGATGGCAAATTGGGGGAAGGGGCAATCAGAAGCAAACACTTCTCTGGAGGAACAGGGCAAAGGAGAGAATGGAATAAATGTAGGGTGGGTCAGGATAGATTGTAATATAGTCTTTCTGTTAATGGAAGTGTTTTGCATCACTACACATGTATAAACTATATTGAATTGCTTGCTTTCTCAACGAGGGTGGGTGGGGAGGGAGGAAGGGAAAGAATGTAGAACTCAAGACTTTTAAAATGAATGTTAAAAATTGTTTTTACATGCAACTGGGAAATAAGGTATGCAGGCAATGGGGTATAGAAATTTATCTTGCCCTACAGGAAAATAGAAGGGAAGGGAATAAGAAAAGGGGGAGGGAAGTGATAGAAGAGAGGGCAGATTGGAGGAAAGAGTAATCAAAATGCACACTGTCCTGGGGTGGGGAGATGGGAGAGATGGGGAGAAAATTTGGAATTCAGTATCTTGTGGAAGTGAATGTTGAAAACTGAAAATAAATAAATTTATATATAAAAAAGAAAAAAAATCAAATAAGAGAGTTAGAGGAAACATTGGGGAAAGAAATTTGAGTGATACAAGAAAAGTATGAAAAAAGAGTCAACAGCTTGGTAAAAGAGGCACAAAAATACTGAAAAAAATACCACCTTAAAATATAAAATAGGGCAAATGGTAAACGAGGTATAAAATCCACTAAGGAGAAGAACTCCAGGGACTTCCCAAAGTCGAGATGGTGGAGTAAACAGTACATCATTCTACTTTTGCATATTCACCTCCAAACAACCATAAAATAGCATCCCAAAACCCTGGAACAGCAGAACCAGCAAAAAGAGGGAAGGGTGAAACAGTCTTTTAGCCCAAGAAGCTTAGAAGAGCACCAAAAAAGGTCTGTCTTACTCTGGCAAAGAGAGAACACAATCCAGGAAAGGAAGCACCCCAGTGAGCCAGCAGAAAACCACACCACAGCAAACCAGCAGGAGATCCTGAGCCCCAATGTGGTGTAGCAGGTAAATGCTAATGTCAGGACCTCCCCCCCGACCCCCGTATGTCTCAGCATAGCCAGGGGAATGGGAAGATTCCAGCTCTGAGAACTGCCAGGTCCTTCAGTGAAGGCACAGGCAACCAGTCAACCTTCAGCAGGTAGATACCCATGTGCATCAATGTAGCCCTAGGGAAATGGAGAAACACCCCACCAGACCCAGCACATGCCAGAAATCACCACGAGGACCTGGGTTCAGCATCAGGTAAGTTGTCAGACCCCTACAGACTCCAACAGCACCAGCTACTCCCCTCCCCACTCCCTCAGCACAGCACCAAACATGAGGGTCCCCTCTGGGCCTCAGAGCAACATCAGTGCAGCACCAGATGAACAACCAGGGCCTGTAGCCCCTGGCACAAGACACCTGAGACAGTGCCCCTTCTACCTGGAGAACAGAGCTCAAACTTGAAAGAAAGGAAAAAGGCAAAAAAGATGATCAAGCAATAACAACAAAAAAGAATCTGACCATAGAAAGTTAATATGGTGACATGGAAAATCAATTCACAAACTCAGAAGAGGATAACAATATTAAAACATCTATGAGCAAAACCCCAAAGAAAAACAGGAAGTGGTCTCAAGCCCAGAAAGAACTCATGGAAGAGCTCAAAAAGGAGTTAAAATCAGATAAGAGATGTTGAAGAAAAATTGGCAAAACAAATGAGAGTGATGCAAGAGAATTATGGAAAAAAAAAAGCCAACAGCTTGGAGAAAGAATACAGCTGCCTGAAAAGTAGAAATGGCTAAATGGAAAAGGAGATACAAAAATCTACTGAAGAAAACATGTAGGAAAGAAGGAGATTAAGTAAAGGCAGATGTAACAACAAGGTAGCTTGCTGCTACTGCAGCTGTGTAAGGCCAATAACATCAGCACACAGAAGGGCTGCCAGCACAGGTTCTTTGATCTGCTTTTCTAAGGAAAGCAACTTTAAGGGGTTTACAATCTCACTTTAATCAAGCATACAGAAGCAAACAGGACAGACAGGAAGAAAAATAGGATGGAGGGAAATAGTAATCAAAACCATGAATATGAATGGGATGAACTATCCCATAAAATGAAAGTGGATAGCAGAGTAGATCAAAACCCAGATTCCTACAATATGTTGTTTACGAGAAATCCACTTGAGGCCGAAAGAATTATGTACAGAGAGCAAAGGTAAGGGCTGAAGCAGAATCTGTTATGCTTCAGCTAAAGTTAAAAAAAAAAAAGAAGCAGAATTGACCAAATGGAAGATGGACAAAAATTCACTGAAGAGAAAAACTCCTTAAAAAGTACAATTGGCCAAATGGAAAAGGAGGTATAAAAGCTCATTGAAAAAAACAATTCCTTAAAAATTAGAATGGGGGAGAAGATTCTGGGAAGATTGTGGAGTGAGTCAGAAAATTTTAAGCTCTCAAGATTTTCCCCTACAAAAGAGATGAAATAGTGCCTCAGGATAAGCATAGAGTGGTAAAAATAAATAAGGACAGGTGCAGAATAGGGACTCTTCTGGGATAGTCAGAAAATATCTGAAGAAAAATCCCAGCCAAAGGTTTAGTCCCTGTGAAGAGTAAAACCCTCCAGGCTAGGTCCTAGGTCCACTTAAACAACAATCAGCAACTCCTGAGGATAGCTGGATTGGGAGGCTGCCTAGGCCACAGTCACAGGGAAGTTGGGCATCTGAGCCGAGGAAGATTGAAGGAACCTCTGCTGACAAGGAATGCCTGACCCAGCTGAGCAGCTGAGACACAGCCCAGGGTGAGAAGGGACAAGGACACACCCAGTGAGTGCAGACGCAGTGGGGAGGGGATCCCACTGGCTGTGGATGGTTACAAAAGGCTAGAGGTCTTGGTTTTCAGTTCCAGGCTAGAGGGGGGAACTGAAGGAGGATCTGAGGCCAGAGGCACCATCCTGCATACCCCAGGACTAGAGATGGTTACAAAAATTAAGCTACCACAAATTTTTAAAAATGCACAGGCAAAGGAGAGAGATTCCAACCATAGAGTAACTATGGGAATAGAGACTGGGGTTCATCTTTAGAGGAGGCTATTGAAGCAAAGAAACCATCTTCTACCCCAAAGAGTAACCTCAAATAGTCACCTGACCACAAAGAATTTATAGAAGAACTTTGAAAAGATCTTAAGAATCAAATGAGAGAGACTGATGAAAAACTTAAGAAAAAATTCAAGAAAAACAAGAAATTATTAAAAGAAAGTCAACCAATTAGAAAAGGAGATCCAGAATCTTAAGGAAGAAAGCAACTCCTTGAAAATCAGAATTAAAGGGTAGAGCCAAGACGGCAGAGTAAAAGCAGGGACTTGCTTGAGCTCTCCCCCAAACCCTTTCAAATACCTTTAAAAAGTGACTGAACAAATTCTAGAGCAGCAGAACCCACAAAGAGACAAACTGAGGTAGATTTCCAGCCCAAGACAACCTGGAAGGTCAACAGGACAGGTCTGTTGCACCAGACTGAGATAGGAGTGAAGTCCACAAGCCAGTGCAGCCCTGGCCTAAGCAAATCCAGAGCAAGCCTCAGGGGACTGAATCCCTGGAAGCGGTGGTGATTTCCAGACTTCTCACCCCACAGACACCAAAGACAACTTAGAAGGTTAGCAGGAGGGGGTCTTTCAGACCCAGGTGAGAGAGAAGTGCAGTGCAGCATAGCCTGCACTAGTACAGTCCTGGCCCCAGCAAACCCAGGATCAGGCTTTGAGAATGACTTGAGAGAACTGAGCATAATCTTTCAGGGGAGAAGGTAGACATTCAATGAAATAGGGGACTTCCAGACCTTCCTGATGAAAGGAGCAAAGCTCAACAGAAAATTTGATCTTCAAATAAAAGACTCATAAGAGGCATAAAAACGTACACAGGAAAGGAAAAAAAAAACAAAAATGCTATTCGATAATGGCAAACTGTTTACATCTCTACATGGGAAGATGATACTTATAACTCTTGAGAACTGTATCTGTCTTATGACATTTAGAAGCGATATACATACACAGAGCGTGTGGGTATAAATTGGCTTTGATGTGATGATAAAAACCTAATTAAGTGGTAAAAATGGATTGTACTGGGAGAAGAGGAAAGGAGGAGGCAGAAAAAGGTGAATTATATCACACGAAGAGGCACAAAGCCATATTACAGTAGAGGGGAAAAAGAGAGGGAGATGAGAATTGTTTGAACCTCACTCTCATCAAATTTGGCTCAAGAAGGGAATAACATACTCAGTTAAGTATAGAAATCTAACTTTCCCTATAAGCAATAGGAGGGGAAAGGGAAAAGAAAAAGGAGAGGAATGGATAGAAGGAAGGGAAGAAGTAGTAAAGGAAAAAGGAAAAAAAGGGAGGGGGCTGATAGAACGAAGGGAAGATTGAGGGAGGTGGTTGATGAAAGCAAAACTATAATGAAGAGGGAAAGGGAGAAAGGAGAAAGAAAGCACAAACAAGGTGGGAGGTAGGATGGAGAAAAAGACACAGATAGTAATCATAACTGTGACCAATAATGGGATGAACTCTCTCATAAAATGGAAGCAGATAGCAGAATTAATCAAACACCATAATCCTACAATATGTCATTTACAAGAAACACATTTGAAACAGAGGGATACATGCAGAGTAAAGGTAAAAGGCTGGAGCATTATTCTTCAGCTGAATTAAAGAAAAGAAGGAGAGTAGCAATCCTGATCTAAGAAAAAGCAAAAGCAGAAACAGATCTAATGAAAAGAGATAAGGAAGGAAGCAAACATCTTGCTAACAGACACCATAGAAAATGAAGTCATGTCAATACTAAACATGTATGCACCATGTGGTATAGCATCCAAATTCTTAGAAAAGTTAAGGGAGATAGAGGAAAAAATAAACAGCAAAATTATATTAGTGGGGGACCTCAATCTCCTACAATCTGTACTAGATAAATCTAACCACAAAATAAACAATAAAAAGTTAAACAGGTGAATGGAATTTTACAAAAGTTAGATATGGTAGACCTCTGGAGAAAATTGAATGGAGATAGAAAGGAATATACCAGTACATGGCATCTACACAAGACTGACCATGTACCAGGGCATAAAAACTTCACAATCCAATGCAGAAAGGCAGAAATATTAAATGCATCTTTTTCAGATCATGAGGCAATAAAAATTATATGTAATAAAGGGACATGGAAAGAGAGACTAAAAATTAATTGGAAACTAAATAATCTAATCCTAAAGAATGACTGGGTCAAATAACAAATCATAGAAACAATCAACAGTTTCATCCAAGAGAATGACAACAATGAGGCAAAATGCCATGATTTATGGGATGCAGCAAAAGTGGTTCTTATGGGAAGTTTGATATCTCTCAGTGCTTACATGAATAAAATAGAGGAAGAGGTCAAAGAATTGGGCATGCAACTAAAAAAGCTAGAAAAAGAACAAATTTAAAATCCCCAATTAAATACCAAATTAGAACTACTGAAAGCCGAAGGAGAGACTATTACAATTGAAATTAAGAAAAATATTGAACTAATACATAGAACTAAGAGCTGGTTTTGTGAAAGGACCAGTAAAATGGGAAAAAAACCCTTTAGTTAATTTTATTTTTTGTAAGTTTTTAAGTTTATTTTAAACTTGAATACAAAATAAGAAAAGTTTAAAAAAACATTGCTATGTACATAGCAGAATATGAGAGGATTCAGTATAAAACAATACATTTCCATTTCAAGAAAACCTACATAATAAATATTGCCTATTCTTTTCAAAGCTATCCAGTTTTTCTCTGCTTCCTTGTAGATTTTCTTTTGTTCTTTGCTGTTCATTTTTTTACTTTTTCCCCCTACTCCTCCAAAGAAGACTACAATTAAGCATGGATAGGTGTGTGTGTACATAGATATCTATAAATATATACATATGTATACATATATGCATTCATACATACATATATGTACATACATATATGACCATACTATGCTTATTTCTACTTGTCTTTTTCTTACAACAGTATTATTAATCATCCCTTTCCAACCTCCCCCACCAATTAAAAGACCAAGAAAAAGAAAACAAAAACCCTTGTGAGAAACAAGCACAGACTAGAAAAAATAATCCACACAATGGCCATGTTAGAAAGTGTGATATACATTTTCTTTCTGCACCTTAAATTCATCACTTCTTTTTTTAAATAATATTATTTATTTATTTATTTAATATTTTTAGTTTTCAGCATTGATTTTCACAAGAGTTTGAATTACAAATTTTCTCCCCATTTCTACCCTCCCACCCACTCCAACATGGCATATATTGTGATTGCCCCATTCCCCAGTCAGCCCTCCCTTCTGTGACCCCACTCCCCCCCCCATCCACTTTTCCCTTACTTTCTTGTAGGGCAGGATAGATTTCTGTGCCCCATTACCTGTGTATCTTATTTCCTAGTTGCATGCAATTTTTTATTTGAACATCTGCTTTTAAAACTTTGAGTTCCAAATACTCTCCCCTCTTCCCTCCCCACCCACCCTCCCTAAGAAGGCAAGCAATTCAACACAGGTCACATGCATATCATTATGCAAAACCCTTCCACAGTACTCATGTTGTAAAAGACTAACTATATTTTGCTCGTTCCTATCCTATCCTCCTTTGTTCAGTTTTCTCCCTTGACCCTGTCCCTTTTTGAAAGTGCTTGCTTTTGATTACCTCCTCCCCCATCTGCCCTCCCTTCTACCATCTCCCCTTTTTTATCTCCTTCCTCCTTCTTTCCTGTGGGGTAAGACACCCAATCGAGTGTGTATGGTATTCCTTCCTCAGGTCAAATCTGATGACAGCAAGATTCACTCATTCCCCCTCATTGCCCCCTCTTCCCTTCCTACAGAACTGCTTTTTCTTGCCACTTTTATGTGAGATAATTTACTCCATTCAATCTCTCCCTTTCTCCCTCTCTTAATATATTCCTCTCTCATCCCTTAATTTGATTTTATTTTTAGATATCATCCCTTCATATTCAACTCACCCTGGGCCCTCTGTCTCTCTATATATGTATAGTCCCTTCAGCTACCCTAATACTGAGGTCTCATGAATTATGGATATCACCTTTCCATGTAGGAATGTAAACAAAACAATTCAACTTTAGTAAGGCCCTTGTGATTTCTCTTTCTCATTTGCCTTTTCATGCTTCTCTTGATTCTTGTGTTTGAAAGTCAAATTTTCTATTCAGCTCTGGTCTTTTCACTGAGAAAGCTTGAAAGTCCTCTATTTTATTGAAAATCCATATTTTGCCTTGGAGCATGATACTCAGTTTTACTGGGTAGGTGATTCTTGGTTTTAATACTAGCTCCATTGACCTCCAGAATATCATATTCCAAGCCCTTTGATCCCTTAATGTAGCAGCTGCTAGATCTTGTATTATTCTGATTATGTTTCCATAATACTCAAATTGTTTATTTCTGGTTGCTTTTAATATTTTCTCCTTGATCTGGGAGCTCTGGAATTTGGCAACAATATTCCTAGGAGTTTTCTTTTTGGGATCTGTTTCAGGAGGTGATCAGTGGATTCTTTCAATTTCTATTTTACCCTCTGGCTCTAGAATATCAGGACAGTTCTCCTTGATAATTTCTTGAAAGATGATATCTAGGCTCTTTTTTTGATCCTGGCTTTCAGGTAGTCCAATAATTTTTAAATTATCTCTCCTGGATCTCTTTTCCAGGTCAGTGGTTTTTCCAATGAGATATTTCACATTATCTTCCATTTTTTCATTCCTTTGGTTCTGTTTTATAATATCTTGATTTCCCATAAAGTCACTAGCTTCTACTTGCTCCAATCTAATTTTTAAGGTAGTATTTTCTTCAGTGGTCTTTTGGACCTCCTTTTCCTTTTGGCTATTTCTGCCTTTCAAGGAATTCTTCTCCTCATTGGCTTTTTGGAGCTCTTTTGCCATTTGAGTTAGTCTATTTTTTAAGGTGTTATTTTGTTCAGTATTTTTTGCGTCTCCTTTCATGGTTTTCTTGCATCACTCTCATTTCTCTTCCCAATTTTTCCTCTACTTCTCTAACTTGCTTTTCCAAGTCCTTTTTGAGCTCTTCCATAGCCTGAGACCAGTTCATGTTTTTCTTGGAGGCTTTTGATATAGGCTGTTTGACTTTGTTGACTTCTGGCTGTATGTTTTGCTCTTCTTTGTCACCAAAGAAAGATTCCAAAGTGTGAGTCTGAATCTGAGTCCATTTGAGCTGTCTGGCCATATTCCCAGCAAACTACTTGAACCTTGAGTTTTTTTTGTCAGGTTATTACTGCTTATAGAGTGTAGAGTACTTTGTCCCAAGCTTGAGGGGCTGTGTTGTTGTTTTCAGAGGTATTCCTATACAGCAAGCTCTGGCACACCAGCCCTTCTCCTCCCCTGAGAACTGCCAGCCCAGACTGACTCAGATCTAAGCAGGCTCTGCACTCCTGCTCAGATCTGCCACTTAATTCCTCCCACAAGGTGGGCCCGGGCCAGAAGCATCTGCAGCTGTAGTTCTGTAGCTGCACCACCTCTGCTGCCCCCTGAGCAGTGGCCAAAGTGGGAACTCCTTAACCTTCTCTGTTGTTTTTAGTGTTTGCTGGTTGAGAAGTCTGGTAACTGCCATGGCTCACTGATTCAGGGCACTAGGGCCTGTTCCTCCTGCCTCTCATTATGGTTGGTCCCAGTGCAGCCCAAGCTGGGCTCTGCTCTGCTCCCAGCTCCCTGAGATAGACCTTACCCAGTGACCATCCAGGCTGTCCTGGGCTGGAGCCCTGCTTCCCTCTGCTAATTTGTGGGTTCTGCAGTTCTAGAATTTGTTCAGAGCCCTTTTTTATAGGTGTTTGGAGGGTCCTGGGGGAGAGCCCTAAGCAAGTCCCTGCTTTCCAGCTGCCATCTTGGCTCCACACTCAGTTAATTTTATTTTAAAAAAGGAAGAACAAAACCAAATTACCAGTATCTAAAATGATAAGGGTGAATTCACCACCAGATGAAGAGGAAATTAAAACAATAATTAGGAAACTATTTTGCTCAACTGTATGCCAATAAAGTTGACAGTCTTAGTGAAATGGACGAATATTTACAAAAATATAAATTGTCCAGATTAACAGAAGAGGAAATAAAACACTTAACCCCATTCCAGAAAGAGAAATTACATAAGTCATCAATGAATTCCCTAGGAAAAAATCTCAAGGGCCAGATGGATTTACAAGTGAACTCTATTAATTATTTAAAGAACAATTAACTCCAATAGTATATCAACTATTTGGGAAAATAGGCAAAGAAAGAGTCCTACTAAATTCTTTTTATGATATAAATATGGTACTGATACCTAAACCAGGAAGAGTCAAAACAGAACAATAAAATTATAGACCAATTTCCTTAATGAATATTGATGCAAAAATTTTAAGTAAAATATTAGCAAAAAGATTACAGCAACTTATCATGAGGATAATACACTATCACTAGGTAGGATTTATGCCAGGAATGCAAGACTGTTTCAACAATAGGAACACTATCAGAATAATCATATTAACAACAAAACTAACACAAACCATATGATTACTTCAATAGATGCAGGAAAACTTTGGACAAAATACAACATTCATTCCTATTAAAAATACTAAAGAGCATAGGAATAAATGCAGTCTTCCTTAAAATGATAAGTAGCATCTACCAAAAACCTTCAACAAGTATTATATGTAAGGGAATAAGCTAGAAGCATTTCCAATAAGATTGGGAGTTAAATAAGGATGTCCATCATCACCACTGTTATTCAACTCGGTACTAGAAATGTTAACTGTATCAATAAAGAAGAAGAATAAATTGAAGCAATTAGAATAGGCGAAGAAGAAACAAAGCTATCAATCTTTGCAGATGATATCATGATATATTTATAGAATCCCAGAGAAGCATGTAAAAACTACTTGATATAATCAACAACTTTAGCCAAGTTGTAAGACATAAAATAAACCCACGAAAATCTTTGGAATTTCTACATGTTACTAACAAAGCCCAACAGCAAGAGATAGAAAGAAAAATTCCATTTAAAGTTACTGTAGATAGTATAAAATATTTTGGAGTCTACCTGACAAAACAAATCCAGGAACTATATGAACTCAATTATAAGACACTTTTCACACAAATAAAGTCAGATATACATAATTGGAAAAATACCATTTGCTCATGGGTAGGTTGAGCTAATATAATAAAAATGTCAATTCTACCTAAATTAAATCATTTATTCAGTGCCATACTGATCAAATTACCAAAAATTATTTTATAGAGCTAGAAAAAATGATAACAAAACTCATCTGGAAGAATAAAATGTCCAGAATATCAAGGGAATTAATGAAAAGAAATGCAAGGGAAGGTGGTCTAGCCATACTAGATATTAAATTGTATTATAAAGCAGGGTGCTGGCTTTTCCCCCTGAACTAAATGAATGATATTTGTAGGCATTCTTGTTGTTGGGCTCATGTTGGTTTTGCACTCTCTGAAACAGTGTTTGAATATTTGGCAATTCAGTTCAGGAAAAGACCTCAGTGTCTGTTATCGTGCCAGGCAATCTTCAGAATCCACCTAAGACAATTTAAATAGAAGCAATGCAGTTTTCTGGCATGGCTCTGGTGTACTGTCCACGTTTCATAACCATACAAAAATGAGGTCAGCACAACGGCTCTTCAGTTTGGTAGTCAGTTTAATAAGTCTTCTCTCCCATACTTTCCTTTGGAGTCTCCCAAACAATGAGCGAGCTCTGGCAATGCATGTGTCAGCTTCATTATCAATGTGTTCATCCCTGAAAAGTACACTATCAAGATAAGTGAACTTATCCACAGCATTCAAAATTTCTCCATTCGTTGTAACCAGTGGTTCCACTTATGGATGGTATGGTGGTGGCTGATGGAGCACCTGTGTTTTCTTGGTGTTAATTGTTACACAAAAAATAGCACCAACAGCAGAGATTTGATCCATACTTCATTGTATCTCAGCTTCAGAGGCTGCATTGAGTGCACAATCATCTACAAACAGAAAATCATACACCATCACTCCCTACTCTTTGGTCACACTCTGGTCACACTTAGAATCACACAAGACCTAACAGTGGCAGCACTCTAAGACTGCGGTCTTTAGGCACTATATATAGCAAAGAGAGCAAAAGAACTGGGGTCCTGGTCATAAATATCATTCTCAGCAAAGCATAAGCTTGAATGAAAAAAAGTGGATATTTAATCAACTGTCAGTCTTTCGGGACTTTTTTTTAAAAAACAAACAAACAAACCTGATGTTTCAACAATTTGGCTAGCAGCTGCTGTGGGGGTGAAAAACCAACACCAGCCCAACAACAAGAACTCTGCAAGCCAAGGTTCTTTTGATCTGCTTTACTAAGGAAAGCAACGTTAAGGGGTTAACAATCTTACTTTAATCCAGCATACAAATATCATTCACTTAGTTCAGGGGAAAAAGCCAGAACCCTGAATTTCAGAGCAAATACAAATGAATTACAAACATCAACAGACAAACCTTGTCTGATTCAAATCTCAATGCATAGTTACCAGACTTTAACAAAGTCCAAACTTCTGGGTTTACAAGCTGGAGGGCTCTTAACCACAGCTGCCCAGAGTCTCATCAGCACACCACCAGGAGTGAGAGCCTTAAGCAAATAGCTCTGTTCTCTCTTTTTATGCACTCCTTAGCCATCATCAAACATCATCTTAGTGACCAGAACTTAAGCTGTTACTATTGGTTCTGGTCTTAGCAAGCTCCCTTAGGACCCTGGGGGCTTCACACCCACATTGGCTTAGCACCTACTAGCTAGGGGTTTGGGGTCTACTTGCAAGCAAAGATATAATCAGACCTACTTTCATTGGCCCCACCTGGAGCCCCACCTTAGTTACCAATGCACTTCTATTTGTTCCAGGATCCATCGCCATTTAATTTAGATTTTTGTTAGGCCATGGACCTGGAAGGGAAAAAAATGGATATTTAATGAAATAGAGGAATTTTAAGCATTCCTGATTAAAAGACCAAGGCTGAATAGAAATTTCAATTTTCAAATACAAAACTCAAGAGAAGCATGAAAAAGTATACAGGAAAGAGAAATCATAAGGGATTCAATTAGGTTAAATGGTTTACATTTCTATATGGAAAGATAACACTTTTAACTGCTAAGAACTTTATCACTATTAGTGCAGTTAGAAGGAGTAAATATTGGCAGAGGGCATCGGTGTGATTTGATTATGATGAGATGGTAGCCAAAAATAAAATAAACTTATGGGGTGAGAAACAGGGATGATTATGATTGGAGGATATCTAAAAAAATCAAGAGGTGAGAAAGAGGGATGCACTCTAAGGACATAAAAGAGGCATGAAAGAGCATTCACAGTGAAGGAGAAAATAGAGGGGTGGCAGACGACATGTAAGCCTTACTGTTATTGGAGTTGGCTCAAAGAGGGAATAACATACATACTCAGCTGGGTATAGAAATAGAAGTCTATATTACCCTAAAGCAAAGTAAGAAGGGAAGGGGATAAGAGAAAGGGGGAATGATAGAAGGGAGGGTGGATTGAGGAAGGCAATGGTCAGAAGGAAAACACTTTTGGGGATAGGCAGGGTAAAATGAGAGAAAAAAGGATAAGCAGGGGGAAATAGTATGAAGGGAAATACAGAGCAGTCATAAATGAAAAAAAAATTTACAGCAAGTTTCTCTGAAAAAGCCCTTACTCTCAAATATATAGAGAATTGAGTTAAATTTACAGGAACGCAAGCCATTCCCTAATTGATATACGGTCAAAGGACATGAACAGGAAGTTTTAAGATTAAGAAATCAAAGCCATCTATAGTCATATGAAAAAGTACTCTGAATAACTAGTGATTAGAGAAATTTAAATTTAAACAACTCTGAGGTACAGACTCACACCCCTCAGATTGGCTAAAATGACAGAAGGAAAATGACAAATGTTGGACGATGTGGGAAAATTGAGGTATTAAAACACTTTTCATGGAGTTGTGAACTGATCCAACCATTCTGGACAGCAATTTGGAACTATGCCCAAAGGCCTATAAAACTGTGCTTACCCTTTGACTCAGCAGTACCAAAACAACAACTAAGTCTGTATCCCAAAGAGATTTTTTTTAAAGAGGAAAATGACCTACCTGTATGTACAAACATTTATAGCTGCTTTTTTGATGGAAAAGAATTGGAAATCATAGGGATGTCCATCAATTAGGGAATAGATGAACAAGTTGTGGTATATTATTGTGCTGGAATACTATTGTGCTGTAAGAAATGATGAGTAGGAAGCTTTCAGAAAAACCTGGAAAGACTTTACATGAACTGCTGCAAAGCAAAGTGAACAGAACCAGGAGAAGAGTGTACTCAGTAGCAGCAATATTTATATGATGATCAACTGTGAATGACAGCTATTCTCAGCAACACAATGATTGAAGACAATCCCGAAGGACTTATGATGAAAAATGCTGTCCATCCCCAGAGAAAGAACTGATGGAGTCTGAATGCAGATTGAAGCACACTTTTTTAACTTTCCTTATTTTTCCCAGGTTTCTTTTTGGTCTGTGTCTTTCACAGCATGATTAGCATGGGAATATGTTTTCCATTCTAAATATCTATAACCTATGTCAAACTGATTGTCTTCTCAATGAGAAGGTAGGGGAGAGAGGGAGAAAATTTGGAAACTAAAACATTTTTAAAGAATCTTAAAATTGTTTTTAAGTGTAATTGGAAAATAGTTATATATCAAGAAAAATAAAGGAGTAGATTTAGAATAATAGGTTGAACTTGTAGAGATACAAATTTAGACTTTCTGTAAATAAAATTTTGTGAAGAAAGAAAATTCAGACTCCAAAAATGATTTCATTGATAAGGAGAATTTCCAGTGAGGAAATTCTTCCATAACTTATAGTCTTAGAAAGTTTCTTGGGGCACTGAAAGGTTAAAGATTCTGCCCACGATCACACAGCTAGGAAAAGTCAGAGGCAGGACTTTAACTTAGGTCTTCCTGACTCCAAAGAGCCTTTTATCTACCATGCCATTCTGTGTCCTAAAAATAATTATCCAAAACTGAAATTGGCTCTTTTGAAAGGTGATGAGCTCCTCTTCGTTAGAAATTTTCCATCAAAGACTCTATCCTTCCTTCTTGCCCCATCAGCCTTGTTATAGAGAGGATTCTCGGTCAAGTATGGTTGGAATAGATGCCCTCATCAGTTCAGCCAGCTCTGGTGATTCTCTCAGACTCTGTTTTGAATTGGGTATTAAAAGTTGGCATTTGATCAAATGATCTATAATTTTAGTTTGCTGGTTATAAATTGCACTTAGCAAAAAAAATCTGTCAGATTCCAAAGAACATTAAAACACATGCAAGAAAGAATTTAATATCATGCATTTCAGCCTCATTTAAGAGTTGCATAGATCAAAGATTCGTTTTGGTGCACCAAGGGTCTGACTTTGACTTTTGAACAAGATGAGAGTATGAACCACATGACAAGACAGAGCACGAACAGCTAATTTCTATGGATTCCATCAAATTGTAAATGAAACACAGAGTGGTGAGAGGCAGCAGCCGGCCTTGCTGCACAGGGGTGTATCAGTCTCATCCAGATACTGTAATACCCTTTATGGGATTGCAGACATCCAACTGAACATATTTTTAATGGCCAAATGTGTTTTACCACTTCTGACAGAGAGGTTGGGAGTTCTTTTTTTCTATTCTTTCCCAAAATAAAATGTTGTTCTCCTTTATTTCTTTTTCAAGTAGCAATGAAGAGCCTGTATTCTAAGGGAAGGCAAGCAAATTCTCAACTTGATGAATGGCAGTGGAGCATTTTACTGTTCCCCATCTCCTCCCTTATGGAATAAACTATTGGGTGTCACTTCAGAACATGTCGACTTCTAGTATTCAAAATGCCTGAATTTTTTTTCCTCTCTTTCACACATACTGCTAGTTCTATTACTTCAAAGTGGTGCCTGAGCATTCTCCTAAAAATGAGAAGTTGGACCATGAAGGCTAGAGAGGAGCAAATTTTGCCAGAAGATATTCTAATGAAATCCCTGGTAACTAGAATTATTGAAATGGATTTATTGTTGCCACAGCCCTATTTGTTTTGTTTTATTTTGGTTTGGGGCGGGTTGTTTTTTTTTCTTTTGTTTTACATATGAAGGTTAGCTTTTACATTTGCTTCTAATAAACTTTTTTACCCTCAGCCAACCATGGTGTTTCACATACTGTCTTTTTCAGTTTTAAATTAAAGTTAATAAAGAGGAAAGTTTGGAACTGTGATAAAGAACTGAGCCAGGAAAACAGACTTCGTAAAATCACCTCCCCAGACTCTTTGCCTTGAAAGCAAGATAGTGAATGCGGCCTACTTAGGAGAGAAGGAGCTATACTGACAAAGGTTCACCACATCTGCCTGAACCGACTTCTCAGCTCAGGCACTCAAACAATTCAGTTACACAAATAAGTAAAAGGACTGTTTTACTAAACAATTCAATGAAAATGCTTAAATAAGTATTAGACAGCCAGTAGAGTCAGGGGGTCTAAGGTCTCAAGGATGGACTCTGAACAAATAAAGGTGCTGGTATTGAAACACTGGAAATCTACAAAGATTGGCATCCCTTCAAATAATTTTCTTTAAATTTTGCTTATTTTAAGAGTGTTAATCACAATAATAATTTCTTTTAAATTGTGGAGAACTTCTTAAACCCCAAGTCATGTTTCTGAATGGTAGGATGGCCACAAGTTCTACTTACTGTGCTTAGAATAAACCTAGTCTTGGTTTCCTGATACATTCTCCTTGTGGTTATCTAGAATAACAACCTTAATGTTGGATCAAATTGGAGTCTCTCCTCTCTTCATTCAGTTACTCCTTTGCCCATGGTGTCAGGTAAATGGAAATCATATAAGTGGAGAGGCTGTGGGATGTTCTCCACTCTGAGGCCATGTGGTCTTGAGAAAGCATTTCAGTCTTTGGCCTCCATTTTTTTTGTTTTCTGTTCTAGAACAGAGTAGAGTCTTTAATCTTAAGAAACAACAAAAGCATTTATTAAGGGTCTATGTGCCAGGCACTGTGCTAAGCACTTTACGAATATTATCTCATTTGAGTCTCAGAACAGTCCCATGAGGTAGTTGCTATTATCACCTTCATTTTACGGATGAGAAAAATGAGTCAAAGAAAAGGAAAGTGGCATGCCTAAGGTTCACATCTAGTAAAGGTGTGATGTCAGATTTGAACTCAGGACTTCCTGAAACCAGGCCCAGTTCTCCATCCACTGTGCCACTTAGCTGCCTCAGAAGTTTTGAAGGGGCAGAAGAGTAAGCCACAGGAAGATGGGAGTCAGAGTACCAATCAGAAGTAATTACTTTTAAGAGGAGTGGGATAATCAATGGAACCCCACTCTTATTTGTTATTATTCTGTCTTTTTCAGTCCTGTCTCTCTCTTCTTTGGCAAAGATACTGGAGTGGTTCATCATTTTCTTCTCCAGCTCATTTTACAGATGAGGAAACTGAGGCAAAAAGGTTAAGTGACTAGTATCTGAGGTCAGATTTCAACTCAGGAAGATGTCTTCCTAACTTTAGGCTTAGTACTCTATCCACTGTGCCACATAGATGCCGTAACCTCCTTACACCAAGACCCAAAATATCTCTGTAGTGTAGAATGTGGATCTTAAAAGATAAACCTTAACAGTAATAAAAATATCATTTTTTCACTTTGATTGAAAAAAATCCACTGCCCAAATATGAAATGCGGGAAATTCAGCTAGGCAACAATTTGTTTGAATAAAGTCTGAGGACCTTATAGGACTATAAGCTCAATATTGACAGAAGGACATGACAACAGCAAAAGCTAATGCCAGCTTAGGCTGCATTAAAAATTGTGTCTAGGATTAAGGACACAATAATCTCATCATACTGTTTCTTGTTCAGATCACACCTTGGCACATCTGTGCCAAATTGGAGTAGGGAACTGATGATCTGAAGACTGCAATTGTCTTGAAAAAGGTGATAGGATTTTGAAAGGTTTTACTATCAGACCATATTGGGATCAACTGAAGGAAATGGGGATGTTCAGATGGTACTAGGGCAGAGTTAGGAGGTACATGATTGCTATAGATGTATTTGAAGGACTGTCGGGTGGGAGAGGCATTAGGTTTGCCTGGTTTGATCTCACGGAGCAGAACTAGGATTAAGGCACAGTAAGGAAAAACTTCCTAACCACGAGAGCTATCTAAAAGGAGAAGGAGATGCCCAAAGTAGTGACTCTCCCATCATTGAAAGTGTGCAAGCAAAAGCATAGTGGACATATGTTGATTTGTCATATAGGAGATAATTGTTCAGGTACAGGATGAACTAGAGGGGCTCAGGGGTATTTTTAACAGAGATTTTATGAGTCTGTGATCCTATCCTATGATGATTTCCTTTCCAAATTATCATGAATCACTTCTTTAATCAGTCCTAGATGTTTTTTAAGAATCAAACTATAGCTTACTGGTCTATAGTTTACACATCCCACCTTCTTTCCATTTTCAAAAATCAAATCATTTCTCCTTGACCACTCTTATAACCCCTGTTCCATCAAAGCAGGTGCTTAATAAATGCTTATCAAATGGAATAGAATTGAATTTCAGGGATCGCTTACTCTTTGATTATATTCATCATTTCTTTCAGTACCTTGTGCTATCTGGTAGCTTGAACTCATGGAGAGCTATTAGGTTTTCTAACTTACTTAGATTCAGGAGAGACCTGGGTGTAAATTCTACCTTTGACGTGATCTAAACAACTATGGAAATTCCAGTTAACCTGGATCTCTGTTTCCACATCTGTAAAATAATATCTATGTCCCCTAACTCATAGAATTGTTGTGAAATCCAAGTGAGATATTGCATATGAAGCCTTTTATAAATCATAAAGCACTATATAAATGTTGACTAATATTATTATTTTTGGGACCAGACCTATAATTTGATTAGTAAAGGAAATAAAATCCTTGAGAACAGGGATGGTCTTTTGCCTCTTTTTGTATCCCTATTGCTTAGCATAGTACCTGGCTTAATTGCTTAACAGATACTGATTAAGCTTAATAAATATTGATTGATTGGTGAGGAAACTCCCTCTATCAATGAAAATGAGTACTTTCTCTGAAACTTACCTTCTTAGAAAGTTGACTGAGACTTCAAGTAGTTGCTGATAGTTACACTGCCAAGTGTGTGTCACCGATTAGCCTTGAAATCAAGAATCTCCAGAGTACCAGGTTGTTGCATAATCATCTTTATCTTTACCATCACCATTGTTAATATTTATACGATACTTTAAGATCTGCAAAGTACTTTACAAAATATTATCTCATTTTATCCTCATAACAGCCCTGGGTGTTAGGAGCTCTTCTTATCCCCATTTTACAGAGGCAGGTGGGTGGCACAGTGGATAGAGTGCAAAGTCTGGAGTCAAGAAGATTCATCTTGCTGAGTTCATATCTGGCCTCAGACACTACCTGTATGACCCAGGGCAAGTCACTTAATCCAATTAGTCTCAGTTTCCTCATCTGTAAAATGAGCTGGAGAAGGAAATGGTAAAACACTCCAACATCTTTGCCAAGAAAACTCCAAATGGAGTCACAAGCAGTCGGACACAATTGAAATGACTGAACAACACCAACAACAGCTTGAGGCAAACTACAGCTAGGTGACTTGCTAGGGTCACACAGCTATGTCTGAGGCTGCTTTTTTAACTCAGGGCTTTCTGACTCCAGCTTCAGAACTCTATCCATTGCACTAGACCTGTGATTAAATCTACTATGGAACTCCTTGTGAGAAAACTTCTCCTACCAAAGTATAAATATATTTGCAACCATTCTGCAACTTGGAATCTTAGAGAATATTCCAGGAGGTTATATAATCTGGCCAGAATCATGAAACTAATGTGTTTAAAGAAGGACTTGAACCCAGGTCATTTTGACTTGGAGACTAGCACTCAATCTGCTATGTTGTTGAGATTAGTTCCCTGTTTGCCATTTTTCTTGGTTTTCTATCATTTCTTGTTAGATGGTTATTCCCCTCAGCAGAGAAAATAGCAGGAAAATGAGGTCCTCTGACTCCAACTTGAACTCTACCCTATTGCTGAAAGTCATGGGATGGCATTAAAGGACTATGAAGTATCTCAATGCCATTGATTTTCTCTGTATGTCTTGTTAAGTCCCACTCTTTTTAGGCACTACTAAACTGAGCCTTTTGGCAGAACTGAGTGGTCAAAAGCTGGTTTGACCTCTCAAATCCATCAATGTGGTCAAGCCTGCCATGAGTTATACATGAGCTATACCTAGAACAGACAAATTTAAGGAATGAATTGATGCAACAAATGAATTATTTGGGTATTATGTAGACATAGCCTGAATCACTACTTCACAACATAAAATTTAATTCTGATCAATTGGTTCAATTACTGTATTAAACACTTTTTTGTCTTAAGTTACATTGACAATTCCCTTCATTTAAAATCCATATTCTTTAGATTTATTCCTCTGTGAATGAAAAGCAGATTGCCTGCTTTCCTTCTACCGAGCAGGAACTCCAGGCTTTTGTGGATATAACCTCCCCATTAGTTCCTGTACCTGTCTTAGGAGTAAGTGGTCCCAAATAACAACACAATTTCAGGTCAATCATCCTGAGTGTTAAAAAAAGTACTTCCCTACAAGTGATAAAGGCATGTGAAAGCTCAGCCTCCATACAAATTCAAACAAACCCACCAAAATAATAAATGTTCAAGCTTTCTCTGGTTCAAAATACATTTTACTGAAATCCTTTAGTTTCAATCTTTGTCCATACAACAGAATCCATCCTGGCCCTGGTCTTTACACCTAACTGCCTGGCAAGTCAATATTATCTTTCTAGATCTAGTCTGCTTTTCCTTTGGTGCCAGCCAGAAAGTCTCTGATTCCCTTTCCCAGCCCTCAGGTTCTAGTGAAATAAAGTATTTTTTTTCCTTCTCTCTTTTACTACCCTTAAGTTAATGCATTCAAAATTGAGCTCTCCCCACCCTCTTCAAAACTCTTCCCCTTTCTGAACTTCCCAATTATTGCTGAGGGTACTACCATAAATTAATGATGTCACCCTCAGCTCCTTACTCTCTCCTATTCACCTGCCCCCATTCAATCTGTTGCCAAGGCCTGTTGATTTTGCATTTGTCACATCTCTCATATGCACCCCTTCTCTACTCTGATACTGCCACTACCATGGTGCAGCCCCTCATCACCTGAAGGCTATTACAATAGCCTCCTGATTGGTTTTCCTGCCATGAGTCTTTCCCCACTCCATTCCTACCTCCACTAAGCTGCCAAAACTATCTTCCCAAAGTGCAGGACCTCCCATTCAACAAACTTCGGTGACATCCAATACATCTAGGATCAAATATAAAATCATCTGTTTGTTATCTGCTCCCTTCCCCCATTTTTCTATGCTGATGATTTTAAATCTACCTATCCAATCCTAACCTCCCTAATGACTTCCAGTCTTATATTTCCAGCTGCCTATTATACATCTCAAATGAAATATCCTGTAGACAAATTAAACTTAACATGTCCAAAACAGAACTCATTTTGTTTCCCTCAAAACTCTTTCCCTTTCTAAACTCAATTAAGCTATCCTACAAGTCACCCAGGATCACAACCTAGATGTCATCCTTGATTCCTCATTCTACCTCACTCCCTTACATCCAACCTATTGCCAAAATCTGTCAGTTTTATCTGACATCTCACACATGAATCTTTATCTTCTATCAACCTAGGGCAGTCCCCTCATCATCTCACTCTTGGACTATTGTAATAGCCTTCTGGTTGGTCTCATTCTCACAAACTACTTCCCACTCCAGTCTGTCCTTCTCTCAACCACCCAAGTGATATTCCTATATGATTCTAATGATATTACCCCTCCCCATACTCAATAATCTGGAGTGGTTCCCTATGACCTCAAGGATCTGATATGAAATCTTCTGTTTAGTGTTTTCATATCCTGGCTCCTTCCTACCTTGCCAGTGTAATTCCACAGACAATGGCCTCCTTGTTATTCCCTAGAAAATACACTCCATCTTGTGACTAACTGTCCTCAGTTTCTGGAATGTTCTCTCTCCTCATTGCCATCTCTTGACTTCCCTGGTTTCTTTCAAGTCCCAGTTTAAAATCTCACTTTGTGTAGGAAGCCTTTCTTGACCCCTCCTAATCCTAGTATCTTCCCTCTATGTATTATTTCCTAGTTAAGTTTGTTTATATATAGTTGTTTGATTGTCTTGTCTCATTGGAAACTGAGTTCTTTGGGAGCAAGGACTAAAAGTTTTTGCCTTTCTTTTTGTCACTTATGTTTAATACTGTGCCCAGAATATAGCAGGCTCTTAACAAATGTTTACTGACTGACCACCCTCTTCCTCACCAGCTCCCAGGAACCCTATTGTTTCATTTTGTTCTTTCAGCATCTTAACACTTGTTCTGTGTTGGTGGAGACATAGGGCTCTTTCTTGGGTTTACCTATTAAAGAATATTAACTAAATTATTTAATTGAATAATACCTATTAAAGAATAACATGTGATCATATAAATAATAAAACACATTTAGGCCCATGGGAAATGTCCCAAATTAACATACTCTCTACTCTATTTTTTTTAAAAAAATATGGACAATTAAAAAGATTTAACTAAGAAGATTTTATTTTAATTCAGCATCAGCCTTAGATCTACCTTGATATTTCTTGTCACAGGAAAGATGATTTGCTCATTGTTAAAGGTAAATAATAATTCATTCACCATATTCTTAACTTCTTCATCCTAGTTGGCACAATCTTGTCTTAAAACTTATTTTTGACAGTTACATGAGGAATTATAAATTAACTACTCAATAACATTTAATTTCAGTTCAGATCAATTGATTTGATAACTATTAGACATTTCTCTGTCTTAAAATATGTACACATTACTCTAGATCAGAGAGACAAGATTTAAAAAGATCATGACAGACTAGCATATTGTATTGAATCTACTAAGATAATATTGAGGAGAGATAAATAAAAGTCTTATACTTGGATTCAAAAATCAATTTCATAGCAAAAGATGAGGAAATCATAGCTAGATAAGTTTATCTGAAAAAGATTTAGGACATGAGGTAGACAGAAAGTTCACTTAGTCTGCAATGTGGTATGGCAGCCAAAAAATAACTAATGCTGTCTTAGTCTGTATTTGGAGATGTATGATGTTCAGAGCTATGGAGTTGTTAGTCCCTCTGTGCTTTGCCTTGGTCAGACCACATCAAAAGGATTGTGCAAAATGATATGATGCATATTTTAAAAACATGGATGAGTTGAATAATATTCTGAGAAGAACTACCAGGATGACTGGTGTAAAGATAATAAGATCATGGATTTTGGGCTGGAAGAGACCTTCAAAGTCATCAAGTCCTCATTTACTGATCAAGAAATACTCACTTTACTCCACCAGCCCCCTCATTTTACTGATGAATAAACTGTGGCAAAAAGACATTGAGTGACTTAACCAAAATCACACAGATAGTAAATGTTTGAGGTAGGATGCAAACCCAGACTCCAGGTCAAGGAGCTCTATCCACCACACTGCTTCTAGAAGCATCAAAAGAATGAGATTTTTAAAAAGAAAGTGCCAGAAAATGAGATCTGAGGAGAAAACTGTAATTGTCCTCAAATATTTGATGAGCTGTCACTTGGAAGAGGAACTATATTTGTTTTGCTGGTCTTCAGTGGCTAGAACTAGGAAATGCCAAAAAAATAGACCTATGTGAAGTGTGGGTTCTCCTGAACTGAGGTTCTTCAAGCAAAGCCTAGATGACTATTTGCTGAGTATGTTGTAGAGGGAATTCTAGTTCAGCTACAATTTCGCCTGGATGAACACTAAAGTCCCTTTCCAATCTGAGATTTGGAAGGTCTCAATTCACAATGCATGACTTTATAAAGCATCTTATCTGCATAGAGTGGCATCTAGGCTTTAATGTTAAAAAAGTACCCATTAAAAGATCAAGGGTAAAGGGTAAACGAAAAACAATTAATAAACTGATACTATTCCCATTCCCAGGTCTTTACCACAAGTAATTTTTGTGATAAGAAATATCAAGCTAGAACTAAAGCTGATGCTGAAATTAAAATGAAATCTCATCATCAGTTGAATCTTTTAATATCTGTATTTCAAACAAAATGAAGAAGAGATTGCATTGATTAGAACCTTTCTCATGTGTTAGAAGATGTTTTGCTGTTTCACTTGACTTCGAATCAGTACTGTCTTTGAGTCACATAACTTCAGTTTCACTGGGAATGCGGGCAAATCATTCAATCTCTTTAAACCCTTTTCCTCAGGTATAAAATAGTGATGATAATAGCTATACAACATAAAATCTGGAGTGGTTAAGATTTTTTAAAAGGGAAAAATGTGTTTTTTTTTCTTTTCAAACTGTAGCCCATTCTTTGCCCCTGCAACTGACCCTCACACACACACTAACAGCAGTATTACCACCACCACCAAAACTATAAATTCCACATGAGGGAGAAGGGAGAAGGAATCCCAACAATTAGTTTTTACTAAAGTAAAATGGGCTGTATTATGAGATAGTGGTTCTCTATCACTTGAAGTCTTCAATCAGGGGCTAAATTGTCACTCGCTGGGTATATTATTGGGCCATTCTTGATTTATTATGGAATAGACTAAATTACCTCTAAGGTCGCTCTCATCTCTGAGATGCTATGATTCTATGATTCAATGAGTTTGAATTCAAACCTTGGTAAAATTCTAGAATGTGTTATAAAAAGGAGAGATAATCACCGCAAGGGAGTGACATAATGACCACCATGAGTCCAGGACTAGGCCCAAACAAGTCATTCCTGACTAACCTCATATTTCTTGACAAATTTATTGGCCTGATAAATCAAGAGAATGACATAAGCATATGAAATTGTAGCAAAGCATTTGGCAGGTTCTTTAATGACATTCTTATAGATTAGATGGGAAAAGATATTGTCTACACAAGATCACATGTAGTTAGATACATCCAAGTCTAATTGAAAGACTAGACCAAACACCTAAGGACCAATGTGAACCTGGAGGGAAGTCTCTAGTGCTATAACATAGGGCACTATCATCAGTCCTGTTCAAGTCACCATTTTTATGAGAAAATTGGAATGAGGTCTGCTTATAAGGTTTTCAGACAACATGAAGCTTATGAGGATAACAAATGTGTCTAATTACAAAACTGGAATCCAAAAAAGATATTGAGTGTTTTGCTAATTGGCTAAATATAATTAGATTAAATTAAAATGGGATAAATATAGTTCTAACTTGAGTTTTTAAAAATCACTTCCTCAAGTACGATACAGAGTGGTGAGAGTGGGCCAAAAGCAGGCTGGGGAGTATTTTAACTATCTTATTGGGTTCTTAGGCAAGGTGAAAATAAGGCAATGGACACAGCTGACAGTATCCAACTTCTGGCCTGGTCTAATGGTAGTAAGAGAGGCCTGGCCTTTGTGGCCTAGTCAAAACATCACCTTAGCACTAAAAGCCTGCAAAAACAAAAGCAAAATTTTAAAGTAAATAAATGTTCTTATAACAACTGTACCCTGAAAATGGAAGTCTTCATGAAAAACCAAAAGAGTTGCATTACATTTCCATTATGACATAAGTTAAAAGTTCCATTTAATTGTAATTTTAAGGGAATTTGTTACATCAGGAAATAAAATACCTAATATGACATTGTATTAATTTGAAGGTTTTTACATAAAACTATCAAAAAAGGAAATAGCAAATCATCACTCCAAACACTGACTGATTTTAGTGTATATCTTTCATTGTTCCCCCTTACATTACTTTAATCTAAAGGACAAGAGGTCCTCTAAGGCATAGCAAATTCTCCCCCAAATACAGGTTTCTTCTGTAACCCATGGGCTCTCTGCCATCAATGAATTTCTATTCACTAACCTTAGCTCCAAATCTCTTTGGGTCTACAAAGTTTTTATCTTACTGCTTATATGTGTCCTCATGATATATATCATTTTTCATGACACTCTGAGTGTAAAGTTGATTTGGGGAGGGGGTCAGCACAGGCCCGCAGGTACCTGCCATAATCAGGTTATTCATTTTTACATCTTCAACTCTGACAGTTAATGAGCTTTTTGTTTTTAAATTTTGGATTTTTCATTTTTAACATATGTCAAATTCTACAGAAACTGATGGGGGAAAATGCAACGGCCGCATCACTCTCATCTCCAAAAATAGATTCTCCTCCCTCCCAACTCCTACACTTTATCAAGCCCCTAACTACTAATTACTAAAATACAAAATGTTCATCTGACCGAACTACATTATGTGTCCATTTTTAAACACTCCACATTCAATAATCCACCCTCTGTTCTGGATATCTTGGACAGAATTCCCACTCTGTACTTTTCAGGGTCACGGCCACTCAGCTATCAGGAAGATCAGTATAGAGAGCATATCCCCTGCAGATATCCACCCCCCCAAACCCTCTCCCTTTCAAAGGAACCAGCACCCTGGCTTTTTTACACTAAGTGTAAAAGCCTTGTATTGACACCACAGCAGGCTGCCTCTCATCAGTGCCTGCTGTGATGCTCCACACTCCCTCACTCCAGGGAGTACTTCCCTGCTTGATGCTGGTAGCAGATTAAAGCTGTTCTAATTTTCCATCCTAAGCCAAATAGATGTATAAGCAAGCTGTTGGATTGTCTCAGGATCCTTGCAGTACACAATCACCATGCTCTTTCAGTGTTTTACTGTAGTTAGCATAACGGGGAACATTTGCAAGTAAAATAACGCTTGGGGGCGGGAGGCTGGAGAAATGGAGGAAGGAGGATGGAAGAGCCTAGTACATAGATCACCACTGGTTAGTAGATGGCTAAAGTGGTCATAAAATGCAAGGTACTATTCACCAGAAGCAGCCAATAGGTTCTTAGGTGCCCAAGCTGACATGAAAAACATAATTCATCATTTTGTATCTTGTATACAAGATTCTTCCAAGGAATAAAGAATAAAGGAAGGGAGGGAGGGACAGAGGGAGGAATGGAAGAAAGGATGGAAGGAAGAGAGGGAGGGAAAGAGGAAGGAAGGAAGAAAGGAAGGGAGGGAGGGAGGGAGGGAGAAAGGAAGGGTGGGAGGAAAGAAACGAGGGAGAGAAGATGGTAGAAGGAAAGTAGTGACAATTGGGGAAACGACACTAAAGACCCACATATACTCCATTAATAATGATGAATGGTTAGGCACATGAGCTTTAAAATTGTTCATGCTATCTGGATTTTTGAAGAAAGAAAGCAAAATAGAACCAAAGGACTTCTTCAGGTAAAATCTACTACAATGGTTCTTTATAGAGAGGAGATCACCCTTGGTTCTGAAAGGTTATGAAAGTGGAGTACAGGCTCTGGAATGTGCTACAAAACTGGAAAGGCCAGGAATAGGGTCCTAAAAAAAACTGTTTGTTTTCCAAGACTCATCATAAGCAAATTCTAAAAGGCTTATCCCAAGAAAGTTGGCCAGCAGGCATAGATATGCATATTTGCATAGAGTTTGGGCCAGGTGTGCCAGCAACCTGGAGGAGAATTCCAAGGGGAATGCTCCATCGAGGTGCCTCAGTCACTATGAATTCCTATTGTCAGCATGTTGTATTTTGTTGTTGTTTATTTGTTTGTGTTTGTTTTAGCTTCAGTAATTCATTGAAGCATTTACTAAGGTGTAGAGGTCTTGGCAGAGGGATAACCAACTGACACAGACAAAAATCACAGATGTTTGAAGTAGTAAAGAAATGAAAGAAATGCTAATGGCAGATGAGGATTGTATATGATGATGGTGCACTAATGACATGATAATAAAATGGTTGGGACCCATCTGCAGATCGAGAGAGAAGTATAAAACATCATGGAAAAATTAAAATGAAAGACATTTTACTATAATAAACCATAGGGAAATGTCCTTCAAGATTCACTACCCAGAACTAATGGAAGATGAAAAGAAAGGAACTGAAATCATTGTTGGCAGTTACTGTCATCATCTTTGTCTTCATTGAATATACATATATATGTATGTATATATATTCATATATATACATATATGTGTATATATACATATATATGTGTATATATATGTATATATGTGTATACACCTTTATGGGATCATAGGACTGAGAGTTAAAAGAGCCAGGGATGTTAGAGGCCATTTAGTCCAATCCTTTCCTCTCTATAGATGGGGAAAATGAGATTCAGAAAAGTTACATGACTTGCATGAGGACACAGTGGTGGTTTGAACCCCAATCTTTTTACTTCACATCAAGTACTCTTTCTACACATGTGTGCATCTATATATCAGTGTCATCAACATTATGGTCAATGATGTTCATAACAAGACAAACAGATACATTAGCAAAGAACAAGATATAGCTAGACCATTATTAAGGAAACATTTAGAGTGCTTTATATTGTGCTGAGCATTGAACTAGTGTTCTGCAAAGCATTCTGGGATTTTGAATGTTGTGTCCGTAGAACGTAAGCTCTGAGAAGGTCTACTTTGCTGGGAAGGCTTTAAGTAGAATCCTAGTTACAAACTGAACTTTCTTGTCTTAAAAGCAACCTAAGTATGGAGAGGCTCATCACTAGGACAATGACCACTTGGTAATGAATTCTTTGGCTCTGACAAACATTTTTAAAGACATCTATAAGGGCAAGTAAAATGAGACTTTTTGCTGTTTTTCTTTTGGAGTGCTTCTCAGCACTAAGGCAATCAAGTGCCTTTGACTGAGTCTTACCTTTGCTTGAATCGAGTCTTTGATTGAATCAAGAGTCTTTGATGAACTGCTTAAGTCACAAGAAAGCCCAAGTCACATTGTTGTGATGCCCTCTGACCCTGAAGAAATGTATATATACTCTGTGGTTAGCATTTTGCTTTGGGGCTCATTCATTGGAAGAGTGTTTGTGTGATTTGTCCAGATGAGACTCTGGGTAGCCATCAAGGAGCCCCCTGGCTTTGAAAACCCAGGTGTTGGTGCTTCTCTCTCTGGTGACTATGTATGTATTGCTATGGACAGACTGTTAGAATCCCTGTCTGATGTTTTGTGTTATTTGCTCTGTTTATATAATTTCTGCTTGTAATTTCTGTTTGATTTTCTCTGAAGTTCAGGGTTTTGACTTTTTCCCCTTAACTAAGTCAATGATATATGTATATTTAATTAAAGTGAGATTATAAATCCCTTAAAGTTGCTTTCCTTAGAAAAGCAGATCAAAGAATCTGTGCTAGGAGCCCTCCTGTGTGCTGGTGTTGTTTACCTTATACTTCCACAGAAGCTTCAAGAGGCATTGTTGTTACAACATCTAGCCCTCTATGTTCCCCTTTAGCTTAAACAGTTGTGATACTATAGTGGTAGAATGGAGTGCAGGAGGTTCTAAAAGGCATAGTTACTAAGCTATCTATAATATTGCTCAAGTACTTAAATAGACCTATGACTGTATTGATTTAGAAGCTCCTTCCAAAAATGCAGGTTGCAAGCTATCCAAGACTGCCCATCTTGTGTGACTCTTATTCATGTACTCCCAGAAGGTCACCTGATAATCCGGCAATGTGCTGGTGAAGAAAATGGGAGCTCTTTGTCCAAAGCTCAACAAATTGAAAAGAACTAAAGGAAAAATAAAATACATTAGAAGAAATGAAATACATCAATTATGGTATTCTTAATAAAGAATGTTTATTAAGTTGACAAATTTAAGGAAAAAAAAAGGAAATTGTTACTACATAGAAGTGTAGCTCATAGTTTTTCTTTAGATAAGTGAACAAAGAAGTTGGTAAAGTCATTTTCCTCATTTGCCCAGAGGCTTCCAGACATCATTTCATGAGATACTTACCTCTCTTATCTTGTGTTGTTTCCATTGAACATAAAGAGATCAATATTATGATAATTGCAGTTTATATGCCAAATCTATTACAGAGGATAAAGAGATGAATGATTCTGTGAAGAACTTGACAACATATCCTAAACTCAGTCAATCTGAACTCTAATACTCAATGGCTTTAATGTAAAGGGGGCACAATGGAAAAAAGGGGGCATAATTTAAAAAAAAGGTTCATCTGAGGCCAAGTGCCCAAAGGCTTATAAATAGTTCAGAAGGTTTACTTCTTTATATGATAAATATGTTCTTAAACAGAGATTTAGAATGCATTGTATGTGACAAACATCTCTCAACATCACAAAGAATGAAATAAATTATATTTTAGCCAATGAGAAATGCATTTGGCTGTAGAAGTAGAATAAGATCAACTAACTTTTTGTAGTCAGACCTTTGAATACTCAGAATAAAAGTTGAAATCAATATCATATTAGATAAAATGATAAATATAAAAAACACCATGAATAATTGCAATGGCTTTAATCATCCAGATTAATGGAAAACAGAACAAATACACAAATATTGACCTTGGTTATGACCATTTCCTTTAAAAGCCTGACCATTTTAATATTTTTATATCAATAAGGAGGGCAAGAGTCCAGTAACTGTTAACCAAAAAATATTTTATTCCTTTGATGAGGAAAGATATGACAGCCAAAGTCAAAATTAATTTAGAATACAAACTCATTTGTAAAACACTGTGGAGGAAGATGCAGAAGATTATGTTCAATATCATCTCACAAAAACATCAAAAACCATTGCAAGCCACAAATCTATAGAAAGGTCACCATGAGACTCAACTGAGCCATATCCTCCAAAGACCATTCACCGACAGAAGCAAAACAAATAGACACAAAATGGAACAAGTGAATTTCCTAGTGAAAGAGGAACCATCACATTTGTAGCCCAATTAGTCCCTAATTAGCTATATGCAAAAAATAGAAAAAAAAATTTAAACAAGAAGTTGATAAAAATTGTAAGACTGAAACACCATACACTGAAGAATTTAAAGCTGGAAAGGAAACAATCTCCAAAGTATTGAGGAAACATTTTAAAACATATCTCAGGAATGAGACAGTTCCAAGAGAATGGCAAAACAATACACAACATAAATATTGCCACCAACTTATCCTTCAATGTCTTATCATGAAGTGGTAGTAATGTTGGATCTTAAAGGGTAACGCCAAAAGAAAACACGCTCTGATAGTTTTTACCTACTATGTTGAAAAAGCTTTGAATATGATGCTAGCAACGGAGTAAGTCTATTTTCCAAGACCACCTAGCTAAGTATTAAAAGGCTCATCACCAGTAGCCTAGACATTAGATTGTAAGATCCTTTAGGGCAGGGGCTGTCTTTCACCTCTTTTTGTATCCTTAAAGTTTAGCAAAGTTCCTGGCACATAGTAGTCAGTTAATTAATGTTTGTTGACAGACTGACTGACTGACTAGAAACATGGTGATGAATTTTTTGGCTATGGAAATTCATGAAATTATACAAATACACATACACACACGTATATATATATATATATGTATGTATGTATGTGTGTGTATATATAGGTGTGTGTACATGTGTTTATGTGTGTGTGTGTGTGTGTATGTGTGTGTGTGTGTAGCCTCTAGTACTGTGCAGCTGCCTTCAAATTCTGCAGTGAGTAGTAGAATGGTTAAAAGCAGGGAGAAGGTATTAAAAATTGCACAGTGTACACACAATATATAAACATTAACTTAGTTTTTGTTACTCTAAATGTGAGATCTTTATCAAATGACAAGCAACTAGGCATGCTACTGGAGGAAATGATTCATATCAGTCTTAGCATTTTCACTGAAAAGAGGACATTAGGAAGTTTCATCTTAATGAAAGGATGAGAAGGTAGAGCCAAGATGGTCAATTAGATGCAGCAACCCAGCAGATATCTCTCAACATTACCCTCCAAACATGTTTAAAATAACATCTCAAATCATATTTTGGAATGGCAAAGCCAACAAAAGTTCAGGGTGAGATATTTTTCCAGCTTAAGAAAATTTAGGAGGTTGGCAGAAGAAGTCTATGAAAAAGGAATGGAAATCAATCTGGGGGGCACACAGTGCAGTACCAGTAGCAAGCCTCTGGGACTTGGAGGTCACTGCAACAACAGAAGCAGCAGCAACTCAGGGACTCTCAGCCCAGAGACAGTAAGGGAGTCAGACAACTAATCAAAAAGAGATCACAAGGGAACATTTTCTGGCACTGGGTGCAGCTGGCACTTACTGGCAATTCTATTACTCGTATACAGTTCTGGTTGCAATTCCAGGGCTGAAAGGAGTGCTTGTGGTTGATCACATGAGAATAGATGCCCTGCAATCCATGGAAAAGAGGAGCACTAGCACTTGTGGCTGTGGGAAAGCAGTGGATCTTATCACACTTTCAAGACCAAAAGGAGCACTAATGCTTCTAAATGCAAGGGGGTAAGGGGTTTTTTCCCCCTTGGGTAAAGACCAAACCAAAACCAGAAGAGTAATGACCACACTTCTACCCAGATCACATCACCTTGGATGCATTGTAAACTTGCAAACTTCTAGAGCTAGCTCTGAAACCAGCAGTACAAAAAACCTGAAGCTTAGAACAGGGCTTCCCCATACCCAGGAGAGCAAAGCTTAACTTTAACATAAAGTTCAAAGTCAAGAAAGAGAGAGGAACAATGAGCAAACAATGAAAAAGAACATTGATCATAAAAAGCTACTATGGGGAGATAAGGGAAGACAAAGACAAACTTAGAAGATGAAAATAATGTGAAAACAGATACAAGCAAAACCTCAAAGAAAAATACTAATTGGACAGAATCCCAAAAGAATTCCTGGAAGAGTTTTTAAAAAGAGATAAAAGTGGTAAAGGGAAATTGGGAAAAGAAATGATACTGATGAAAGAAAATAGAATTAGCAGTTTGTAAAAGAAGCACAAAAATTCATTAAAGAGAACTCCTTAAAAAGCAGAACTGGAGAAATAGAAAAGGAGACACAAAAACTCAATGAAGAAAATAATTCTTAAAAATTAGAATTGGGCAAGTGAAAGCTAATGACTCTATGAGACAGCAAGAAAAAAGTAAAAAGAATGAAAAATAGAAGAAAATGTGAACTATCTCATTGGAAAAACAATTGACTTGGAAAATAGAGAAGAAATAATATAAGAATTTTTGGACTATGAGAAAGCCATGATCAAAAAAGAACTGGACATCAGATTTAAAGAAGTTATACAGGAAAAAGTGCACTGAGATCCTAGACCGGAGGGTAAAATAGAAATGGAAAGACTCCCTTTATCACCACCTGAAAGTGATCCCAAGATGAAAACTCTCAGAAACATTAAAATATCATTCTGGATCTCCCAAATCAAGGAGGAAATATTGCAAGCAGCCAGGGAAAAAAATCAAATATTGTGGAGTAACAGTCAGAATCATGCATGATTTAGGAGATTTCAAGTTAAAAGAGCAAAGGGCTTGGAATATTATATTCCAGAAGGCAGAGGAGCTAGGGTTACAAATAATAATAACCTACCTAGAAAAAAACAAAACATGAGTATAATCCTTCAGAGGAGAAATGATTATTTAATGAAATAGAGGTCTTTCAAGCATTCCTGATGAAAAGACTAGAGCTAAATAGAAAATTTGACATTCAAGCACAAGGATCAAGAGAAGAATAAAAAAGTAATCAGAAGGGACTCAATAAAGTTAAACTACTTACATTCCAATGTGGGAAAGTGATAATGTAACTCCTAAAAACTTCATCATTTTTAGGGCAGGTCATAAGGAATCTACAAAGACAGAGGACATAGCAGTAAGTTGATTATGTTAAGATTATCTCAAAAAATGAAGGGGGTGGTGAGGGATGCATTGGGAGAAGGGATAGGCAGAACAGCTAAAATTTTGTCACATAATAGTGGCACACAAAGAAGAGTTTTCACAGTGGAGGAGAAATGGGGGAAAGTGGAAGGAAATGCTTGAACCTCACTTTCATTGGAATTGATTCAAAGAGGGAAGACTGCACATACACAGTCAATTTTGAACAGAAATTTATCTTACTCAATAGGGAAATAAGAGGGGAAGGGAATAAAAGAAGAGGGGTGATAAAAGAGAGGGTAGATTAAGTGAGGCAGTGTTCAGAAGCAAAACAAACTTTTGAGGAGTGACAGAAAAAAGGAAAGAGAAAAGAGTAAACAGAAGAAAATGAGATGGAGGAAAACACTAATCATAACCATGGGTATAATCATATCAAGGGCAGCTCGGTGGCACAGGGGATACAACATTGAACTTATAATCAGGAAGACTCATCTTCATGCCATTCAAATCTAGCCTTAGACACTTACTCTCTGTGTGGCCTGGGCAAGTCACTTAAATCTCTTTGCCTCAATTCCCCCTCTGTAAAATGAACTGGAGAAGGAATGGCACACCACTCTAGTATTGTTTTCAAGAAAACTCCCAAAAATGGGGTCATGAAGAGTTGGACATGCCTGGAATGACAGAACAGCAAGGACAAGTCAAACTGCAAATGTGAATGGGATAAGATCACCCATAAGATGAAAGATGATTCCAGAATGTATTAGAAATTAGAATCCAACAATATGTTGTTTAAAAGAGATTCCATGGAAACAGAAAGATGCACAGAGTTAAAATAAAGGACAAGAGCATAATATAACAAGCTTCAGCTGAGGTAAAAAGGGCAGGGATAGTAATCACAATCTCAGACAAAACAAAAGCAAAAAGAGACCCAATTAAAAGAGATAATCAGGCAAACTACATTTTTTCTAAAAGACACCATAGATAACAAAGTAATATAAAAATTACACAAGTTTCTCTGATAAAGGTTTAATTTCTCAAATTTAGGAAACTGAGTCACATTTATAAAAAATAAGAGCCATTTCCCAAAAGATAAATAGTAAAAACATATAAACAGTTTTCAAAAGAAGAAATAAAAGCTATCTATAATTATGTGGAAAATGCTCTAAATTATTGTTGATTAGAGAAATGCAAATTAAACAGCTTCGAAGTACCACCTGATGCCTATTAGAAATTACAAATGCTGGAAGGGACAGGGGAGATAAGTACACTAATGCACTATTGGAGCAGTTATAAACTAGTCCAACAATTCAGGAGAACAATTTGGACCTATGCCTAAAGGGCTATAAAATGGTGGCTCCCCTTTGACCCAACAATACCATTATTAGGTCTGTACCCAAAGAGATCAAAGGAAAAAAGAAAAGGACCTACATGTACAAAAACACATCAGCTCTTTATGAGGTGGCAAAGAATTGGACATTCAGGAGATGCTCATCAATAGGGAAATGACTGAACAAATTGTGGCACCTGATTGTGATGAAGCACTGTTGTGCTATAAGAAATGACCAGGGGGTGGTTTCACAAAAACATGGCAGTATCTATACAAATTGATGCAAAGTGAAGTGAGAAGAGCGAGGAGATCACCGTGCATAGTAAAATCAATGTTGTAATGACCTGGCTACTCTGATCGTATAATGATCCAAGAAAATTCCAAAGGACTCATGATGAAAAAATGCTCTCCACTTCCAGAGAACTGATGATGTCTGAGTGAAAACTGAAATACATTTTTTGTACTTTATTTTATTGCTTTTTTGCAATAAGGCTAATATGGAAATATATTTTGCTTGATTTCACATGCTTGAATGATATTATAGTGCTTACTTACTTGGTGGGTGGGTGAGGAGTAGGAGGGAGAGAATTTCGAATTTAAAATTTAAAAGGAAGAATATGTTAAAATAAATAATAAAAACTTAAAAGACAAAACAAACAAAAATATATAAAAGGATGGAACACAAGTCCTCCTTGGAGAGGCACATAAAATCAGTGGCATTGGTTTTATCTTGTGTCCAGAGGCAGCAAGAAGTATTTTGTATGGCAGCATTAATGTAAATATTTGCAAAAAGACCAACATGAAAATGAAAAGGTAGAGGAATTACCAAAAAAAAAAAAAAACCTTGAAGACTTCCAGCTCAAATCAGCAAACAAAATAATTCTCAATAATTTCACTACAAATGAGGTAATGATGAAGACAGAGAAAAAATTTAAGATACAAATCAAGAACCAGGAAATAAGAGAAGTCAAAGGCTTGTACTCTGCCCAAAAGTCTCATAGCTAACAACATGAATGGTTTCTTTGATAAAAGAAAATGAAGGGAATGGACAATGAATTATATGACAATAATAAACAGAAAATTACCTATATTTATGTGAAAATCTTTCCTGAATCAACTTTCTCTGTACTGTCAGGTCACTGACATGTGCAAAACTAGAAAAAAAGAATAAAAGTGAGAAAAATATATGCTACACAATAAAAATAACTCTATTCTGAATTACAAACAACTTGTTAGTATTTCAGAGTTGAGATGCAGCAGGAAGAAAGGAAATCCATTCTGATGAAAATAATTTCATAGAAAGATTGGCCAATATAAATTTCTGTAATAAGGAGGCCAAAAGCAGCAAAGACATTCTTTGTAAGTATATGATCAGGGTATAGGCAGGCTTTTAAAAATTATTGTCCATGATAAGTCTGATAATTACTATCATATTATTGGTATGAAAAATACCAATTTGGTATGGTTGACTGAAAGATATAGAGAACATAATATCCCATCATTCATATTGTTTATTGCCTATTAAAATTCCACCTTAAGGGCTCTCTTTCAACAAGATGTCTTCTACGCATTCATCAAAATTATGCAAGACTTATTGAAAGCTGTAATAGATTCTATGATCATTAATATAAGACTAGGAGTAAAACAATGAGATATGTTTGTCAAGGTGTTTGCCACTGTTAAGGAAGAGCTCCAGCACAAAATCTAAGTTGAAGAAGCATTCTCTGTTTAATGTGAGGTCCTTCAGATGCCCTTGTTTAAAGATGATTGCTGATTGCATCCAACTCTGGAACATAGCATAGAATGTTGGAAGAAATCTATAACCACTCAAAAGAGTTTAGCCCACCCATCTACACAGGGGAAAAAAGATGAATAAGGAATGTCTGTTATTTAGATTATGACCACTAGTTATATATAGCAGCTATATAGAGTTCATTCATAAATTGACACTGCAAACGGACAACAAATCAGTCCAGAATTAAATAGAACTAGAAAAATGCTAGATTGCTTTTGAAAAATCGCAAAGCATGTTCAATAACCTAAAACTTCTCCCTGAAACAAAAGTCTCTATTTTTAATAAAGTAATACTCTTCTGATACTGTTTTATGGAAAAAAGTCATAGTATATTATAGTCTCATAAAACTAAAAAATGAGTTTCTCAAAGAGGGCAGTGGAGAGGTACATGGTGGATGTTGGTAGACTACAATGTATAACAAATAAAGAACCATAAAAGAAGAACCATAGTAAAGAATATTGAAGAAATATGTTAATTTTTAAAAGTGGAATAGTCATATGGACAACATGAAAAGTGACCAATAGACAGTCATGCTTCTTCATTGGTAGTCTTATGTGTTCAAGACAAAACAATGAACGAGTGGGTTAGGCCCCCACTTCACAGAATGAGCAGGAAACTAAGATAAAGTTGTGATGAGATTACAGATTAATTTAAGTATCTGATTAATCTTTCCTCTTCTTTTTAAAAAATTGTGATTATATAGATATGTATATCTGTACATATACATATATTATTATTATTATCTTCCTTGGTAAAAGTGTAGGAATGTAGGAAGGGAAAAGGCAGGCTTTCAGAAGTGATAATCTATAACCAATCATAGCTTTTGTTGTTGTTGTTGAATCATTTCAGTTGCATCCAACTTTTTATGATCCCATTAGGGGTTTTCTTGGCAAAGATACTGGAGTGGTTTGCCATTTCCTTCTCTAGCTCATTTTACAGATGAAACAAACAGGCTAATGTCTGAGGCTAGATTTGAATTCAGGTCTTCCTGATTCCAGTACTGGTGCTCTATCCACTATGCCACTTAGCTGCCCCTTAACTCATAGCTTTACACTCAAGCAATTAATTGAAGAGTGTAGAAAATAGATAAACTTGCTGTGTTTATTTATTCCAAAAAAATCGTGTGACTCAGAGGTACAAAATGCAGCCTTAAAGGCTCTCTTTTGCCAAGAAATATGCCAAAAATTTGTAAAGATCATAAAATATCCCTTAATAAATGAGATGAGTTGGATAAAGGCATAGATAGTATGCTTATCAAATTTTTATGTGATACAAAAATGGGAAAGATAGCTAACACACTAGATGACAGAGTCATGATCCAAAAAGATCTTGACAAGTTAGAGTGCTCAGCCAAATCCAATAAATGAACTCTTAGACAGATGAGTGTTGTCTTACACATGGGTCCAAACTAAAAAAAAAAAAAACCTAGATAAGCACAAGACACAAGATGGTGGCAGTATGACTAGACAGGAGGATGTCTTAAATAAATATGGGGTTCTTAATGCATTTACAAGGTCCACAAGGTGATGTGGAAGGCAGATAAATAAATAAAGTTATTTCAATAGAGAAAACATTAAGAGAGACCCAGTAGTCAGGAATAGAAAGATGTTTGTTCTGTTATGCTCCGCCCTGGTAAGATCACATCTGATGATGTTGCATTCACAACTTGATGCCATATTTCAAAGAAGCTCTAAGAGTATCAAGCAGAAGGCAGCCAAGATTGTGAAGGGCACAGAAATTATGTCATATGATAATTTGTTGAATAAACAGAATGCTTTCCTTAGAGAAGAGAAAGCTTAGGGAAAAGATAAAAGAGTTTAGGAAGCATGGTAAGTATGTTTACAGTGGTGGACTTCTCCAGAATACATTGGTTCAAATCCCACCTCAGACTCATACTACCTGGGTTACACTTGGGCCAGTCACCTCTAAGTTTTATTTTTCCAATTGCAAAATGAGGTAACAATGACACCCACATCACAGTGTTGTTATGAGCATATTATGAAGATAAAATAAGGTAATGGAAAGAATATATAAAATCTTGTCAGGATGGGGATGCATTGAATCAATCAATCACTCTACTGCCTTTTAAAATAACTACCAAAATGTTCTAGCCTTGATGCCTTTTTCAGGTTAGAACACATCTATTGCATCAATAAATCAATCAAGGGCATTGACCTAAGCATGAACAACCTAATTAATCAAGCTTGGAATGAATAGAATGCTTTCAGCCATTGCATGTTATGAAAGAATATGTAGAGATTCAGGATCTGTGGGCTTCTGATAAAATATCAAGCCAGTTCAGAACTCAGCAATCGAATGCCTGGCCACATCAGTTGTGAAATCTGCTGCAACCCATCCCCTAAAAATCTTTGTCACTTCTCCAAATTGATCAGAAGATGACTGTGTGATCTTCTAGAAGTCAGAAGATTTTGGACTTTACATAAGCACCTTACCAATGAATCAAGAACAAATGATGACAGTGTTCCCACTGATAGTTGAGGACAAAATAAAAAAAAAAACTGAGGAAAGATTTGCCATACCTAACGTGAACATCATGATGACTCCACAGAAGAATAAAGGGAATTTTAGCAACCAGAAGTTGTGAGTTATCCCTTTTCCCTAAGTTCTCTGTAAGCTAGAGCCCACTTTCCCCCTGTATGTTCTCTGTATGTTCTCAGGGAAGACTATTCCTTTGGACTGGGGAGGAGGAGGTTAAAGTGTACTCTAAGGTACTAAGGTTCTTAAAACCTTATTTAATACGGTTAACCCTACATCATGACTTTACCCATTGTGGTTTTGATACATTGCAGGTTGGGAGACAGACTTAAATGAGAATTTGTGGGGAGTTTTGCAGAAGCTACAAATGACATGCAAAGACCAGCAAATGACACAGAAAAAAGTTTAGAAACTGAGAAATGCATAAAATATATGTATAGTATTGTATAATATCAACATATTTTATCTTTTAATACCATATACACAATTTCTTTTTTAAAGTTAAAATATGAAATAACCCAAATTTTACTATAAGGTACTGTAAATACCCCATAAAAGAAAAAGGAAAAAAAATCAGACCTTCTCTGATACAAAGGGAGGACCAAAAGATTTTACATGGATTTTCCAGATCACAGGAGTGCTATATCCCTAACTCCCATGATGTGGAAGGGATAACTGCACTCAGTTCTAAAAGCTAGTAAGTCTGACTAATATCATTGGTACTTGTCATCTTAATATTTCTTGCTCTCTTGAGTAGTCATTGATTTATGTTTAGTCTGTTCTAGTTTCAAAGGAGTTCATTACTTGGGCAAAGTTTCTCTTCTAAGCTACTTACTTTTTTTTCCAAAATTGTTCCTCCAAAGCTTTTTTCTTCTTTTTTTTTAACCTCTTGCTTCATTTATTCTAGTTATCCATGTGATCCTTGAGGAAAATCCATTTTTTTCTTTGTGTCTCTGCTTGTAGCTACTATGAAGTGATAGCTGAAATTTTAATATTAGTGTTATCTTTGATTTATTCATGTCTCTAACTTTATTTCCTGAAATGGGGTGAGGAGGCTTCATGTCACACTCAAGTTCCACCTCCTGTTGTCTTTTTAGATATAGCATTCTGCCTGGTCTCACCCTGGTTTCCTTGAAACAGTCAGTCAATAAACATTTATAAAATACCTACTATGGTCCAGGCTCTGTGCTAAAGACAGGGATATAAAAAAAAGCAAAATACAGTACCTACCCTCAAGGAGCTCACAATATAAGGAGGTAAAAGAGCACATAAAAGAAGCTGAAAAGTGTAGGACTGGAGAAAGACAAGGGAGGGAGAGTATCCAGCAAAGGTAGGGAAGAGGAGCCATGATGAATTTCTACAACCAGATGGGAAATTTTGAGGTGTCTTCTTGGGGTCCCCTTCTTAAATGAGGATCTGAGGAAGCTTCCCAATGTCCACTCTCCACTTTCTCCAATCAGAAGAAGGGATGGACCCATTGGGTAGAGGAAATTGAGGTGTGAGTTCCTGAGTTGTTTTGACCTTGAAGGAAGATGAATTTCTACAGACTGTGATTAAATTCATGTAAGCAGGTGAGTTCTTGAGTTGACTTTTACCTTCTGGGTTAAGCTCCTCTGATATTGGAGGTTCAGCGTGCTGGATTTCCAGGGCCTTCCATGGCATCTGAAGACAGAGTGCTACAGACCTTAGATCCTCTGGGTCTGAGCTGTCCAGGTCTGAGCTTTAAGGCACTGAACTTTTCAGTTCCTTGCTTATCCCTGCTGCTATTCCAACTCCCCGCCCTGGGACTTTGTTAGGGGTCCCTTACTCTCATGAAGACTCTAAACACAGTGTTTTGCAGGCTATATGGCTTCTAACTCATGTTTCTTTGACACTTACATTGTCTGAAAGCCCTGGATTCCGATTGCCCTTGGGCTTCTGGCTGACTTTTTATGCAGTTCTTGGGTGGAAGACATAAGACTGCAGTATTCACTGGATCTCTGGATCTTCAATCTGGTGTGAACTTTTACTGGAGTAGGTGTGAGGGAGCTGCACAACCCATCCAACCTGTTCAGGTGTCAATTATGACATAAAGTCCAACGTATATATTTTTAACGCAAATGTTCTTTTAGTCATGTCATATCACTGTGAGTCTTGGAACACTGTATTCCCTAAGGAATCAAAGCTTCTAGAGATCTAGTAGACAGTGGAGAAAAACTTGGTAGATGCAGCAACATATTTCTAATGATGGCTTACATTCAATTTGTTGGGAGGATAAAATAAGATAATATTCTAAATTGCTTTGAAAAGTCCTATATAAATGCTAGCTTTTATTAGTAATATAAGCAATATCATTGAGGAAATTTATGTTAAAAACAAGAAGACTAGTCTTTTAGCTAGAGTGAGTGATAAACATTGCCAGACCAAGTGCTGCACCAGTAACCACTAACAATGACTGAAGGGAAGGATCCTGAATATAGTGGATGCATCCTCCATAAAGTGTCTATGAAATATTTTGAATAAGAATCACACACAAAAAAGAAGCTATGAATGTATTGTCATCTACAGGCATCAAACTTGAAGCACACTGGCTGCAAAAAGGCCAATCCAAATTAAAATGTAATGAGAAATGTTAAAAAAAATAGTTAATTTGTGGTTTTCTAGGTCAACATATGGCTGTAAAGGATTGATTTCTACTTGAGTTTCATACCACTGACTACACTAATGAAGAGACTAACCATGTTGATTAGAAGCATCACAATATTGAACAATCTATTGAATGTGAGAAAAATATACTTTTAAAAAGACACAGCCTCTTCCTACAGAGAGATTATAATCTAGTGTATCAAGTGTACATATGTCTGATTAAGTACGAGCAATAGAAATAGTTATTTACAACGAAGTTTCTACTGCAATGCTTCATGTTTTACCTCTTCCTGCTCTGTTATAAGAGATCACATAAAGTAAAGAAGTTGTTCACACAAACTAGTATGGCACAGTCATGGCAGTGCCTTTGATCCATGCCATCTCATGCAGCTATCTAACAACATCTTCTTTGAAATTGGAAAATGTGGACAAACAATGGTGCAAGTAACTATTGGGTGATATGTACTGACATTTATCAAGGTCCCAACAAGGTTGGCTAAACAGGCAACCAGATTGTGCCTAGGCAGGACTATGGTAAGGTGCCATATGTGCCTATTGCAAAGTTTCTGTTTTATAATAACCATAGATTTCCTTTCCATCACAATGTGGCAATAGCAATTTCTCTCCCTTTTTTTAAGACTCAAGAAGCATTTTCTTAGGAATTAATATGCAAGAATCCTTATCTTCTCTTTCAATGTCATTTGTATTTAGAATTTTCTAATTTTAAAAAGAGTATTTCATAATCATTTCAGGTATCTGCAATTTCTCTGTGATATGACATGGAAAATCTGCCTTTTAATGGACTACCTATCATGCCTAATCTTGTAGGGGCTCAGCTTTGGAAGCCATGTCTGTCCTTTGGTCTGAGGCAGCTGTGATGTACAAGGCCTGACAGTGAGAGTGGTCATTTCAGAATGTTTGTGGTGCTTGGAAAAACCCCCACCTGTCAAACTCTATTTCTCCCCAAATTGAAAGTTTGGAAGGCCCATCAAATACATGGAAGTGAAAAGAAAATTATGAAGGGAAACTGTTTATATAATCTTGATCCCAAACCTTGCACTTTCTCACATAGTTTGGTGTTCTAACTAGAAAAGAAAAAAAAAGGAGCAAGTGAATGTTCAGACCGCTTGGAAATGAGAAGGAAAAGGAAAATGTCCCAGTCTACGAAATATGCTAAGAATTTATTTCATCTCTCTGTCAACTTGGTTCTGCTAGGCTTGGCAAACTCCTCTGCTACATATGGCATGGATATTGTGTCTAAAGGCACATGGCTGTTGTGTGCTGCTTACCTAGCATATGGTGAATCTTCTCCAGAGAATGAACATAAATTGAGGTGTACCATTTTCCTCATCACCCATATTTTTCTGCAGTGATCCTACAGAGTCACTGCAGTGCCTTAAAAACAAACACCCCAACACCAAGAGCCCAGCTTGCTTACATCTGTCAGAAGAAAGATGCATTTTGAATATTGACATCACAACAATGGTGTCCCTAATGTTCTTCTTCCCACCATATTCTGATCCTTTCTGATTGAAAATTTTACCATTAGAGATATGGCCAGTTATCTAGAGGCTTTTGGCCTGGGTAGGAATTTATTAGTACTTTTCTGAGGGGAAAAAATTTGAATTGGTTAAGCCTGTGTTGAATTAGGCAGTAATGAAAGAACATTTTCTTGAGGATTTAAATTGTGGTTTTGGCTAAAACTCTAGACATGTACATACGCAGAAACTTTTCTTCATTTAAAACAAAGGACGTTTTAGATGCTTAGTCCTCAATGAAGAGTACAATAAGTCTATTTGTTACTCTTTTTACCAAAAAGTCTAGAATATTTTAATTTGAAAAATTTTCTTCAAGTATGCACAGTAGTTGTTCTTAATTTTTCTGAGATTTTCCAATACAGCATGAAGTCCTATTCACTGAAATGGATAAGGGCAGTTCAAATATCAAAAACATCAACTACTGGGAAAACATTTGCCATGAAAATGGCAAAACTGCATCAATGATATTTTAAAGGGAAATGAGGGAAATAAATTAATTGAAATGACATTAACTAAAGTTCCCACTTAGAGCAACCAAAATGAGACCCTAAGTGAAGGCTCAGTAAAATGTATGGCAACAGAACTTCTTGGTGCTCACGTCATGTGATGCCCTAGTAAGTTACCTGAGTATTATGGCTATCTTGCACATAGTTACCCCTTAATTAAACTAGCTGATTTGCCCATTTAATTAAGTCAAAGGAAATGTTTGATGTTCTCCACTTAATTACCTATTGGGGGGAAGGAACTGAATTAAACTAATAGAATGGTTCAATTCCCTTCAATTAAATGAACATTTTTAAATGCCTACTATGTGCCAGGCACTGTTCTGAGCCCTGGGGAAACAACTGAGAGAAAGACAGCCCCTGCCCTCAAGGAGAGGAGGACAACACACCAAAAAGAAAAGGGAAAGTGGGGGAAACCAAGGGTGGTGTGGAGGCATCTTTTTACATGGAGTTCAAATCAAGCAGAGTGTAATAGGAGGGCAGAGTTTATAATCTCAAAGAGGATCATAAACATGTCTGAAACGTTCGGAACCGCCGGATATAAGAAACTCTCAAAGTAGAAGGCAGAAGAATCAAAACATTTATTTAGGCTCCACAGTAACCAACCCATGAACCAGCAACCCCATTTTGATACATTGATCAAAAGCTTCCAGGCCCAATAAGTACGCCTTGAAAGAGTAACCAGGAGGCTACAGAGAAGCATGATTGCGTAAAGCAAAATCATGTTTCCCCCTCTATGGTAATAAGATTACCCACTGGCCTGAAGTCTTTGTTCAGCTTCCTCCCGTAGGTCAGCTCTGCTACTGGCAGCTCCTGCTTCAGCTGTGGCTGTGGCTGTAACTGTAGCTGTAACTGTCGCTGTAACTGTCGCTGTAACTGTCGCTGTAACTGTCGCTGTAACTGTCTCTGGCTCCAACCGGAAAAGGAAAAGAGGATCTTCAAGCTGTCCTCTCCCCTCTTATAGAGTTTTTGACATCATCAAGCACCGCCTGAACGACCAGGGCCGATTGGTTCTTGACTTGGCCCCTCCCCCTAGCATAGCCGTTAACACCTCCCCTCAGCCAGCCCCATGACTCATCACACAGGAAGTTGTCTGCTTCCTGGAATGCTCTTTGGGCTTCCTGCCCCGGAAGAGCAAGCCACAGTGTCCAGAGGCTCAATGAGGTAAGCTGAGTCATTCAAAGAAAACAAAGGCCATTCTGGCTACACTCCACCCCTTGTTATAGGATACATAATCTAATCAGCCATGTATCCTAGAACATACATTGTGATCCAATTACAAAGGAAACTAAAACATATCATTCATTATAAAGCAAAACATATCATTTGATGACATTCCTAAATATTGGTTTACGATTCAAATGTGATCCACCCCTAGATCCCAGCAAGATAATCTCTTCAATCAATCATCCCCAAAATAATTATTAATAATTCAAATGTCCACCCCTAAATCCTTGTATCCATTACATAGGATCAATAATATCATAACAATAAAACAACACAGCAAGGATAACACAAAATAAGTAAACAGAACACTATCATCATTTCCACCCCCCTTGAACGATTGGGGCTCAAAATCTTGGGGTGAGGGGTGAAGGTCTCATTTTCCATAGCTTCTTCATGCTGAAATTGGATGTAGAGATGGCCCTGCCCCCAAAAAGTCCCATTCCAGAGGTCATTTCTTTAACAAGCTGGCAGGAATTCCAAGAATGCTACATGCTTAGGCAGTCACCGGAAAGTGCAGGGTGCTTAAGCCTGAAGGAAACAAAACTAGCAACAAGGTTAACCAAAACAAAGGACAGAAAGAATAGACAAGTATGGACTATAATTCTTCAAATAAAATCATCTCAAGTTTGGTTGAGATTTCAGTTATGCAAAGATCCAACATCAAAGCCAAACTCAGGTGGGAAATGAGACAGAGACTAGGATTGTCCTCCCAGCCTTTCCCCAAATGTACAAGTTTTCATCCGTTAATCACACAAAGTTACCTTTCCTCTGAGTGGCTTATGGCATTTACCAGCATCAGCCATACCTGTGGAGTCTGTGAATCTATTATTATAACCTATTCACGGTAAAATATATGGTTCAGGGGTACGATTTGGTAATTATTTTCCCCTGAATAGACAACTGTTACAGTGTTGTCCTTCCCATGGGCTATAACTTCTGCAGCCTTTGGAATATCATCTGGCTTCCGTTTTACCCATACCTTAGCTCCTGACTTTATTCTATCAATGGAGCAAGACCCTTTTGCCCCTCTAGTAGTTATTTTGGGAGGAGGGTCAGTTTTCACAAAGGGTATTTTTTCACAAGGGATAATAATGACTTGAACCATCCTATCATTTCTACAAAATTGTACAGGTTTTTTACCCATATTCTGGAGTGTCACAACAATTTCTTTTTGATAATTAGAATCTATCACTCCAGCCAATACATGTATTCCTTGAGCCGCTAATCCTGGTTTAGGTAATATCCGTCCAAGATGATTCTTGGGGATTCTCATACATACTCCAGTAGGGGTTTTTCTTATCTCTTTCCTATTTAACCTAAAATTCTCTATACAATGTAAATCATATCCTGCTGAACCAGGTGTTCCTGGACTTGGTAGTGGGACATCTTCCCTCACAGTCCAAAATTCAATGTTTTGGATCTCACATGTTTGCTGTTCTCTGATCTGCAGATTTGGGGTCATCATTCTGGCTAGAGGTGTACTTCCCCCTAAGGGCCTATTATTCAAATTACGTAAGGCAATAGACAAATTATCCTTCCAATGTCGATATGAATTATTTGAGCTTAATTTTCTCAGCTGTTCTTTCAACAATCCATTCATTCTTTCAATTAGCCCAGATGCTTGTGGGTAATATGGAATATGATATATCCATTCTATATTATTCAACACACAATATCTTTTCACTTCTTTGCCCTTGAAATGTGACCCATTGTCACTTTGAATCTGCATTGGGGTTCCATAATATAAACTTACAATATCTAGAGTTTTACAGGTGTTTTTCTGAGTTGCGTCTTTATAAGGACAAGCCACTAGTACACCTGAATAGGTGTCAACACACGTACATACATATTTACATCCTTTATCCTGGGGTAGTGGGCCAATATAATCTATCTGCCAAATTTGGGCTGGAACTTTTCCCCTTGCTATTTCTCCAGTAACTATCCTAGGAAGAGTTCGTTCTTTTTCTAATTGGCATATACAACACTCCTCTGTTATTTGTTTTAACAACGCATGAGAAATACTGATACCTCGATCCTGTGCCCATCGATGGGTGGCCTGGACCCCTAAATGGCCAGCAGTCTGGTGGACCCATCTTGCTAAGGCTGGGTCATCAGTTGGAGTCGGAGTAGGGACAATACATTCAGTAGCAATCTTTGCTAGTCGATCCGCATGTGCATTGTACTCACGTTCTGGTGTGGTCAGGGTTGCATGAGCATCAACATGAAAAACTGACAGATCTGTAACCAAAGACATGTCCCATATATTTTCCCATAACTCTTTACCCCAAACTTGTTTGCCATGAATCTCCCAATTCTGATTCCTCCATATAGGCATCCACGTAGCTAATCCATTAGCTACCGCCCACGAGTCAGTAAATATATGACATTGTCCTCCTTTCTCTGCTCTGATGGCCTGATGCACTGCCATCAGTTCAGCATATTGGCTACTTCCACCTATCCCAGAACTTTCCAGAGTTCTCCTTGTACAGGGGTTATAGGCTACTGCTTTCCAATGTCTCTTCTGTCCTAAATATTTTGCTGTCCCATCAGTAAACCAAGCATGTTTCTTCTGTTCTTCATTTAGTCCATCATATCCATTATTCCATTTCACTAAGGATGGTACCATCTGTTGCCTAGATTCAAGGGGCTTTTCATTGCTCTCAGTATCAATGTTCGCCACAGATTCATGTAGAGCAGAAACTCCATTTTTGCCTGCTCTGGACCTATTCTGAATATACCACTTCCATTTGATTATGCTTGCCTCTTGTGCATGTCCAATTCTGTGAGAAGCTGGGGTACTCATTACCCAAGTCATAATTGGAATTCCAGGCCTTAATACCACTTCATGACCCAGAGTTAGTTGCTCAGTTTCTACTAAAGCCCAATATGCAGCTAACAGCTGCTTCTCAAAAGGTGTATATTGCACTCCAGATGAGGGCAGTTTCCTTGACCAAAAGCCTAAAGGTACACTTCGGCTTTGTTGTTTTTGCCACAGACTCCAATTTGCATAGTCATCTTGTACAGTCACTTGTAACTCCACTGGCCCATTTTGCATAGGCCATAAGTCTAGAGCTAATTGAATAGCAGCCTTTGCTTCCTCAAAAGCTCTACTTTGTTCAAGTCCCCAGTCAAATTCATATTTCTTTCTGGTGACTTTATACAAGGGTTTTAAAATCTGTCCCAAATGTGGGATGTGGTGTCTCCAATAACCAAACAGCCCTATGAACTTTTGGGCCTCTTTCTTATTGGTAGGGGTGGGAAAATCCTGGATTTTTTGTCGAGCTTGTGGGAGAATTTCTCGCAGTCCTCTATTCTACTGTATCCCCAAGAATTTTACAGTTTGAGCTGGCCCTTGAACCTTTGCGGGGTTGATTTCCCATCCTTTGCTTTTCATATGGTCAATTAATAATACTAAACTCTCCTCCACCTCCTTTAGATTCTTTCCCTGTATCATGATGTCATCTATGTAATGTGTAAGCTGTACACCAGGTAACTTTAATTCATCCAAATGTTCAGCTACAATCCTGTGGCAAATAGTTGGGCTATGAATATATCCTTGCGGCAGGCGTGTAAATGTATACTGTCGGCCTTGCCAAGTAAAAGCAAACTGATTCCATTGCTTGGGGTCTATTGGGATTGTAAAGAAGGCATTGGCCAAATCAATAACTGCATACCAAGTCCCTTCACGTTTTTGTATTCTCTCTATTAAAGTAACCGTGTCTGGGACAGCAGCATACAAGGGAGGAGTCACTTTGTTCAGCTGTCTATAATCTACTGTCATCCTCCATGTTCCATCTGATTTTCGGACTGGCCAGACAGGGTTGTTCCATTGAGTAGTTGTAGGGACTAACACTCCTGCCTCAACACATTCTCTTATAGTGTTGGCAATTTCATCTTGCCCACCTGGCACACGATATTGCCTCAAAGTAATTACTTCAGAAGGTTCGGGCAAAGTGATTGGATCCATCTTGATTTTCCCCACTAAGACTGCATTAATGCCTATTTTCCTCACAGCAAATTGGCATTTCCCTTCAGGTAAATTTAAGGTCATACCCTTCAAAATGTCTATTCCAATGATGTATTCAGGAATAGGCACAATAACCACACTATATTCTTTCTTGGGCAACTGTCCAATTTTCATCATCAATTTAACTTGTCTGGCTGATATTTCAGTCCCTCCTAGTCCTGTAATGGTAATAGGAGTTCCATGGCTGAACTTGTCTGGATTTCCATAAATAAGGGTGGCCTCGGCCCCAGTATCTATTAATGCCTCAGTTACCGTACTTGACCCATTTTTCCAATATATGGTCAAGTTAATGTGAGGTCTGCAATCCAGCTTACGTATTTCCTTAATTTGGGCTGGGGCCTGGCCTGTTCCCTAGTATTCCCTTTCATGTGATTCACTTGGGTATGAAGCTTCAACATCTGTAGCATTTGCAGGAGCAGTTCTGATTTCCCTATCTCTCCTGTTATCAAGGCCTTTATCTCTGTACATTCTATATAATTCATTGGTTGGAATTCCATCTATCATTTCAAAACCTACCCCTGCTCTCAATAAAGCAGTAAACATTTCTTTCCTTGTTACTCTCCTTTGGCGCCAAGTTTGCTGGTTATTCACCCTTCTCTCTCGAGGAGATCTATCCCTTCCCCAGTCACCTAAGTCATGTAACTGTAAAATCTTATTTATCACTGTTGTAAGACGGCTCCCTACTTCTCCAAGTAATAAATTCAAAATTAGTTGTTTATAAGCAGGGGGAGCTGTCCTAATTATTAAATTCCTATGAGGCAGTTCCATTGGATCATTGTAATATTTGTCTGCAGTTCCTATCATAATGGCAGTCTTCATTACCTCCTCCTTTAGTCTCATGATACAATCTCTAAGTGAATACCAGGGTCTGTGCTCAGTGGGCCACATAGAATCAGTAGCATATCTCTTATTGCATCCCACAGCGGCTAATGCCAACAGAGTAGTCCTGCTATCACCATCTCCTTGCTGATGATGTTCCCTAAAAGCTTGTTGAACTAGAGGATCATGGCTGATACCTATGAATCTCATGCAGTCTGTCCTATCTACTGATATTCCACTGGCCCCTTGATCACTGAGTCTTACCATCCAAGATATCAATGGTTCTCCTATTCTTTGGCTGAATCTACTCAAAATATCTGTGACCTCTTGCGGTGAGAAATCTTCCTGAATTTCCCTTGTAACTGAATCTTCACCTCGGGTTTCTGTCTTCCTCCTTTGTATGGGTCGAGCCCTTGTCTGATCATTTAACCATCTCCTATGCTCTGTGTGAGGCACATCCTGAACCCCAGTAGTGTTTTGTGCCTCAGCCCCTAACATTGTCTCATTCTCTCCCCACTCACTTCCTCTGCCACCATGGCTAGGACGAAGCAGGCAGTCAGGCTCTTTCTGGGCTGGGTTGAAATGCACTCTGGGCTTTTTTGGTCTCCTGTTGCTCTTAGCCACATTAATAGAAAAGTTCTCATTTGAGTCAGTTTGGTCTCCTGCTATCTGAGACTCCCCTTCTTCCTGTGGGGTAGGAGTGCCCCCATGTCTTTCACTTAATCTCAATCTTTCGTATACTAGCCGGTAGGCTGATAACACTATCCAGCTTTGCCTAGATAGTGATGCCCCTGACTGAATCCCAACTTCTCGTAAACACTTTTCCAAATCCCTAGGATCTCCTCTCCGTAGCCTTGGTTCCCAGTTTTCACAGGGTCCAGCTTTTTTAGCCAATTCTTTTGCTAGGGAGGAATAAAATGGATCCTCCCATCCTGGGATATTCATCTCTTCCTCTGGAATTGTTCTGCTTCTAAATAGAGATCTTATACCTAGCGATCCCATCCTGGTCGCCAAATGTAATAGGAGGGCAGAGTTTATAATCTCAAAGAGGATCATAAACATGTCTGAAACGTTCGGAACCGCCGGATATAAGAAACTCTCAAAGTAGAAGGCAGAAGAATCAAAACATTTATTTAGGCTCCACAGTAACCAACCCATGAACCAGCAACCCCATTTTGATACATTGATCAAAAGCTTCCAGGCCCAATAAGTACGCCTTGAAAGAGTAACCAGGAGGCTACAGAGAAGCATGATTGCGTAAAGCAAAATCATGTTTCCCCCTCTATGGTAATAAGATTACCCACTGGACTGAAGTCTTTGTTCAGCTTCCTCCCGTAGGTCAGCTCTGCTACTGGCAGCTCCTGCTTCAGCTGTGGCTGTGGCTGTAACTGTAGCTGTAACTGTCTCTGGCTCCAACCGGAAAAGGAAAAGAGGATCTTCAAGCTGTCCTCTCCCCTCTTATAGAGTTTTTGACATCATCAAGCACCGCCTGAACGACCAGGGCCGATTGGTTCTTGACTTGGCCCCTCCCCCTAGCATAGCCGTTAACACCTCCCCTCAGCCAGCCCCATGACTCATCACACAGGAAGTTGTCTGCTTCCTGGAATGCTCTTTGGGCTTCCTGCCCCGGAAGAGCAAGCCACAGTGTCCAGAGGCTCAATGAGGTAAGCTGAGTCATTCAAAGAAAACAAAGGCCATTCTGGCTACACTGAGCCATAGATTGAAAGTGAACCATGACCTCCAACATCAGATTTTTCCTTCTATGAAGGAAAGCTTTGAGAAACGTTTAGTGTTCCACCCTTGAGCCCTTCAGAGAGGAGAAGAGGCAGAAAGAATTGGGAAGGTGTTGAGTATCCTAGGCCAAATCAAGAGTCTGATGTGATCTTTCCAGTGATCAGTTTATCTTCTTCTGTGGAGTTCAAACTAATCAGAACTGCCAATGGAAAATGGAAAGACTGGTTGTTGTGGGGTTGTTTAAGCATTGTCTATCTGATGTATCATTGAAGCACCATTCTTTGAAACTGAAGCTTCAATTTTCTTGAAATACTACATAATCACGAGGAGTTTAGAACATTTTGGATTAACTTAAACTCTTTAATGTAGACTTTCCTTTCACTTGTGCAGATTACAACTCACTCCTTGTCATCCTATGAGATATTTATCCATATCCTCTTATAAATCTTCCACACTGATGCCATTCAATGAGCTGGGAACTTTCCTTTGGGTCTCCAAATGTTGCATGAGTCATAGTGTAGTACATAGTCAGTATCTTGGTTAATCTGTCAAATTCACCACAGATCACCTTCTTTTTTTACAGCCATATGTCTTTCCAATTACATATTTATACATTTTCTCCCATCTAACTCTTCATAAATAATATGATCCCGCCTACTCATGACCACCATTTGTCCCTAAAGCCAAAACTATTATCATATCCTTTAAGCATCCAAAGGGTTGGATTCCATAAAAAAAAATTAAAGATCAAATTCAAAGAAACATAAAGCACTTAGCCTCAGTGTGATTCAGAGATAAGTTTCAATTAATTAAGAGTGGCTCAGCATCATACTAAACTGTTAGGAAAATGAGGCTTTATTTTATCATCATCTGTCTAGTCCTTTGATCTCCCTTTCATGACCAAGTGGCATTGAATAATATTCATATAGCACTATAAGGTTTTAAAAATATTTCCTCACAGGACACTTTGAGGTAGATATGAAATATATTTCTCACAGATTAAGAAACTGAGTCTTAAATGATATTAAATTATTTTTTTCAAGGTTATACAAATAGTGTCAGAATCAAGGTTTGGATTTAGGCATCTTCTAACCTAATGGGCTTCTCATTGCACTGCAAGACCTCCAGAGTGACTGCAGCATTTTGGATGCAACTGAACACTCCAGGGAATTGATCAGTCACACAGACAATTATGACCCTTGAGAATTGCAAAAGGATATATATGATATAAATTTAACTTCTAGGAAGGAGAAACAGAAAGGGAAAATGAAACTAGGAAAGAGGCATAAGGATACATTTTTCCTACCTTTACAATTTAAAGCTTCTCTACTTCCAAAATTATTTAGCAAAAGTAAACTATTATAAATTGAACCATTGAGGCAAAACAAAAGAAGTTATGGAGGGCATTGATGTTATCAAGCTCCTGAGGTGTGCTAATTACAGTCCTTAAGAACTGAATGTTTCTGAGCTTCCTGACATTAAAAACAATAAGGGAACAAGTTGGGTTATGTAGCTTTTGTTGGATAATCATTGATAAAATTCATTTGAATGAATATACTTTCATTTAAATTTGAATTCAAAGATAAATTTATTATGCAGATTCTTGTATAATGAATTAGGGTAACACACTGGATGGTAGACAGCTATAGCTTTTCAAAATGCATAGAAACCTTTTTCAAATTGACCCTTCTTGTGTTCATCTGCTATAAAGGCTAAGGTCCTAATTTTTCAATACTTCAGAATAGCTAGTATCTCAGCAGAATGGCTTCTCTATCAACAAAGATTTCAATCCCTCCTAGTCTTAGTGGAAGTCTTCACAATTTGCTGTGGTCAAAAAGGAAAATAAAAGCAGTATGCTAATTTCAAGTCTTTTGCAGGTAACTATTAGAAGACTCATTCGGTCTGTCATTGAACCCTTCATGGTGGGATCTGCACAAGCAGATTCCCTGCTCTTAGAATTTCAAGAACCCAGAGTCACCTTCATGCTTTGATGAAACATTGACTAGGACCTTTAATGAGTATGCACTCAGAAATGATACAATGATCAACAAGGGCCTTTTTTTATAGCAGCTGTGGTGAAAAAGTCTGATAATTTAATGCAATGAAGAGACAGGGCTTGGCAAGCTAAGAGGATGGATAGTTAGTGCATCCAATAGGCTGCTTATGTCAAATGTCAGATGTCTACAGGAAAGGGAAAAAACATGATAGTACTTGGTGCCTGGGTTATTAAGAAGTAGGAGGCAAGGACCATCATTAATGATTGATGGGAAAGGCACCAGAAGAGGATGTGAGAAAATGACGGAGGAGGAGGAAGAGGAGGAGGAAGAAGAGGAGGAGGAGGAGGAAAGAGAAGAACAACAGTAACAACAATTCTTTTATGGTACTTTAAGTTTTGAAAAGCACTTTACAAGTTTATTTTTTATCTTCATGAAAACTTTGGTCAGGAGATGCTATCATGGTCCTTATTTTACATATAAGGAAACTGAGGTTCAGTGACTTGCTAAGAGTCACATAGCTAGCAAAGTACCTGAGGCTGGATTTGAACTCAGGTATTCCTGACACCAGGTCCAGTGCTCTATCCGCTGTGCCACTTAGCAATGTAGGTGTAAAGGTAATTTTACCTACCTAACTTTCCTGCCTAGTACTAGTTCTTAGAGCATATTTCAATTACACTTCATGCTTTTCTAAATGTTTTAATATCTACCATCTTATCGGATTCTCTATCTTTATTTTAAGATGTATGGTTTTCAACAAGTTAGTTCCTGTAGTCTTACCTTCACCACTTGAGTGTGCCAATGGTCCAAAGCACATCAACCATTTATTTTTGGAGCTTTTGGAACCATAAGGGATGAGAAACAAATTGAGCAATGAGGAGGCCTTTCCCATAGACATTTGTAATAGAGGTTAAGTTGAGAAATCAAGTGTAAAGGGGAAGGTTCACGCAATCCCTATCAGGAGAAGGTTCTTTCTGCTGCTTAAATTACAGTCTGTTCCTGTACTTTATCTACTTGGAGACATTGGGAGAGATATCAAAACTCTGCATTGCTGATTGCTGTGAATAATTTGTCTTATTGTGATTTCCTGTGAATGTTAGGGTAGCCAATGGGAAGAGAAAAATCAGTTGTAAGATGCAGAATCTTTGAAAGTCAAATGTTGCTTTAAAAAATTCTTACTGGCCAACATTATTCCTTTGGTAACATTCCTGTCCCCCATAATGAGAAGGATCATGCAGGGAAATGTCAGAAGAAAATGAAAAATTCAGTAAAGAACAGCTCTTCATTTTATTTTTCCAAAAACAGTGCCTCACTTCAACTTTACTAAGCAGATATTTCATTTTCTATTAAAAATATAATCATTCTCAGGTGTCAACATGAATATTTTGAGTGGTAATGTTGGTTTTCTTTTGCTGTTTAACATCATGCACATGAGGTGCTAAGAGGGGACACCAAAAAGTATACACCTTGCCCTTGAAGAGCTTGAATTATAGCTTGTGGGTAAAACTCTGAGATAAAACACTTGAAGATCAATCCAAGTGAATTTTATGAATCCTAAAATCCTCTAGGCCTTGCCATCTGCCTCACCTTTAAAGCCACCAGACCCCCAGAAAAATTTGGTTATCTAATATACCCTAAGGACTCCTGGGCATTGCCATTCACCACGTTGCTGTACCCTTGGAATATTCAGACCTTTCTGTCTATAAGTATTGAATAATATGGACAAAGGCTTATAATTAGAAATAAGTGTGGTATAATTAAGATACTGTGAATTGGTAAAATTTTTAGAGGAGTAGAGGAAAATGAAGACAGAGAAAGGTTATATTATGGGGTAGGGAGCTTGAATTCCAAGAAAAGGAGTTTGGAATTAATCCTGCATGCAATGGAGAACCATTACTGATTTCTAAAGGAGACACATGATATTAGGGGAGCAATATGATGGAAAACTAATAATGATAACTGATATTTTATGGTACTTTTATGTTTGCAAATTACTTTGTACAATTCTCCAATTAAGTCAATATTTTGGGGGAAAATATTTGGCAACAGTGCAAGAGGATAGATTGAAGGAGAGACTGGAGTCAGGAAGACTAGTCAGGAAACAGAATTGCTCAAGCATTACATGTGGAGAACTTATTTAAGGTAGTTGCAGTGGGAACAGAGAGAAAAGAATGCATTCAAGATATATTCTGAAGAAAGCATCCACCCAATGTGCTGATTGGGTATTACAAAGCAGTTACTAGTGGTGCCATATAGAGAATATGGGTAGGTAAAGTACAGGGGTATATCTAGTTTTATTTCCCATAACAAGAGGTCAGGGATGATTCCTCAAGCCAGATAGAGGGCCAGGTAAAGGGACGGGGAGGTAGAGAACATGATATTTAGGCCTTCTGACTTCAGGATCCTGATTCATCTCAACATTATGATGATGCCTCTGAGATCAGGCTTTTAAAAATTTTCATCTAAACAACATTCCTTCATACCACTAATTTTTTTCCCACCTGAGTCAAAGTTGAAAGGAAATGGAGTCTGAGTTTACATTTAAATAAAATTAAGTAGCTGCTAAGTGTTATTGTGATCTCATGCTCCTTATTTCAGGAAATACTTGTACCAGTCTCACCTCACCCATTTTAACTTTTAGAATTCTCCTGCTGTCTTTGCATTGAGAGACAAAAGTAGGGCTGCTGGCGTGTCAGATGAAATGTTAAGTTTCAACTAGTCAATATTTAAGTATCTAGTAAATATGAAGCAGAGGGGTTAAAAAAAAAGGCAAAAATTGAGAGCTAGCCTAGGAATCAGTGCCTGGACTCAAGTCTTGCCTCTGGCAAATACTGGTCTTGTGACCCTGGGCAAATCATTTAACCTTTTATTGCCTCAGATAACTCTATAAGATTCTTAAGTTGCAGAGCAAAGGCCAATCTTTCTGCATTGGTAAAAGTAGTTTTCTCACTGGGAGTTGATTTTTTAGGTAAAAAAAAAAATCATGATGATGATACATACCCAATATTAGGTACTGGGGAAATATAAAAGCAAAAAAGACTTTGTCTCTGTCTTTTTGTTGTCAGCCCTTTACTCCTTGACCAACACTCATCCCTCAGTGATACAGAGAAGCAGACTTAAGCTCAATGTATAGAAAAATGTCTGCATAATTAGAGCCCCTACCACTTTGAAAGTAAAGTGGATTTCCTAAGAGAGGTAGGTTGCTCTTCACTGTAGGTCTTCCAGCAAACATTTGATGACCACTGATCACCAATGTTGTAGATGGGATTCTTAATCAAATATAGGTGGGACTCCATGGCCTATAACATGCCTTTCAGCTCTTAGATTTGGTGACTCTGTCATCTCCAGGACCTTACAATAAGACATGCACACAAATTTCATGCAGCAGAAATTAGACTATAGTAAGTGCATATGAAAATCTCCAATTCTTAAGAGATTAGATAATTGAAAGATCATTTTTGGCTAAGGGAATCAGGCAAGGCTTCAACAAGAGGATTACCTTGCAGTTGACAATTAATGGGGGAAATGCAAACAAGTCTTAGAGATAAGGCAGCCATGGCACAGTTGGGAAAAATAAGAGTGGCTTTAGATTCAGCAGACTTGGGTTCTTTCCTTTATTCCTCTGCTTACACACAGTTGGACCTTTGGCAAGTTGCTTCACCCTCTGAGCCTCAGTTTTAAAAATCCCCATTTGTAAAATGAGAATAATAAAACCTGCCTGACCAACACTATGAGGGCAGTTAGGTAGCAGAGTGGACAGAGTGCCAGACCTGAAATCAGGAAGATCTAAGTTCAATTCTGGACTCAGACATTTACTAACTGTGTGACTATAGGCAAGTCACTTAACACTATTTGCTTTGGCTCCTTATCTATAAAATGAACTAGGAAAGTAAATGATTAAACTGTGAGGCCAATCTATAAGTGAAAGATTTTTTCCCACTACTTGAATAGACCTCAGGTGGGGCCAACAAAGGGAGGCCTGATTAGAGGCAGGGCCACACCTTTGTGATGCTGGTCAGGGATTAAAGACTCTTCCCACCCCCTTAATAGGCCTCAGGTGGGGCCAACAAAGGGCAGCCTGATCAGAAGCAGGCTCACACCCTTTCACTAACTAGATGTCAGGCCCCAGGCCCTACACCTTTTTGCTAAGTGCGCTCTGAGCCCTCAGGGCCCTGAACAGGGCATAAGAGCTCTGAGGTTGGCATTTTGCCTTTGGAGGCACACTCATTGAAAGAGTGTTGGTGACAAGACTCTGGGTGAGCCATTGAAGCAGCCACCCAACTTGAAAACCCAGATGTTGATGCTTCTCTCTCTGGTAACTGTGTATGTATTGTGATTTGGTCAGACAGATAAAAGCCTGTCTGTTGATCTGTTTGTAATTTCTGTTTGTATTTACTCTCTATAGTTCAAGGTGCTGGCTTTTTCCTCTGAACTAAGTAAAGGATATACTTATGTTTGATTAAAGTGAGATTGTAAACCCCTTAAAGTTGCTTTCCTTAGAAAAGCAGATCGAAGAACCTGTGCTGGCAGCCTTCCTGTGTGCTCGTATTGTTGGTCTTACACCTCCACAGCAGCTGCTAGCAGCATTGTTGTTACATAAACTACTCCAGTATCTTTACCAAGAAAACCTCAAAGGGGATCGTGAAGAGTCAGACATGACTAAAACAACAGAACAACAGCAACCAACATTACAGAGTTGTTTTATGGCTAAAATAAAATAATGTATATTTGGACTATTATCATTGTGGTTGGAGGTCATTTATTAGATGAAGAATGTTTTAAGCAAGAACACAAAGTCAGGATGCATCCAGGAAACCTGAATTACATCAATTTGACTAGAGAACTGAGTAGTAATTATACAGTCCAACAGAGGTGTGATGAGGTGCGAGGCTAATGATAAGAGACAAACAAAAATAAACGTGGTACCCTGCAGAATGTGATGAGGACATAAATGAGTGGAGTTATACTCATATAGCAATAGATCACTGTGGGAAAATATTATCAGAAAAAACCCCAAATTAACATTATCTATATTGTATTGAATTTTTGTTTATTTTGTTAAATATTTTGCAGTTGTATTCTAATCAGGTTCCAGAGCACTGGGAAGTTTTGCTGCTGCAGTTTGACAACTCCAGTCTAAATGATAGTGCTATGAAAAGTATGGGGAAGGAAAGATAACTTTCATCTAGGTCTGAATGTCAAACAAATGAATGAATTAATGAGTTAATGAACCTGACTTGTTCCAGGACAGGGTCAGAGGTCAGATAAAATAACTATGGACCAGATTTTGACATTTATACAAGCATTCCATTAGCTGAAGCACAGAGGTTATCTATCCGGTGAGTGACTATATACAGATAGTGAAGAAAGAAGGGCAGACCTTAGTTAATGCCATAACAAAGCACCATACCTAAAAATTCCTAAAATATCTTCCAACACTCTAAAATCTCTTCTCCACCTCCCCCCAACTACCTTGAGAAAAGACTGAGAATTCTAAAGGTGAGGAAAAAACCTCAAAATAATAAATATTCAAGGCATTCAGAGATCATAAAGAGTGCCGACAATAATGACCCAGAGGTTGCAAGCACTAAATGTCTACTGATCACTTATTGGTGACATGGAATTAGTGACCTGGAAGGGTACAGAAGCAGAAAGGGCTATTAGAAATCTGCCTGGTGGCCTGTAAGATAATGTGAACTTCCTGCTCTTCATGAGCTAGAGAGAAGGGAAGGAGTGGAGAATCAATGCTCTTCCACCCTTAAAAATTCTGCCTAGTGACCCTTAATGGTGAGCATTTCTCTAGCCTGTTTCATTGAGGTAATATAGCCCAACTACTTTGATAAAGAAACATAGCTAGCAGCAATTCAGAAGCATACAGAATTAATGACATTCTACAATATTTTTTGAAGCATTTCATGCTGCTATCCACTCTTCCTTCTTGATACTCTCTTCTCTCTTCTCCCTTGGTTTTCCTGTAACTAAACTCATGATTAGCCTCTTACTACTGTGTCTTTGACTGAATCCTCATCATCTATCATATCCTAAAAAATTGCACCACCAGATTCTATGTTCTCTCTCTCTCTCTCTCTCTCTCTCTCTCTCTCTCTCTCCACCCCCCCCCGTCTCCCTCTTCATTTTCTCTGTTTATCACATCCACATTCCTGGTTTCAATTACCACTTCTTTACAGATCCCCAGCTCTGATATCTCCTCTGAGCTCTAGTATCAAATTTCTAAATGCAAATTTTAGCTATTACCCTAAATTCTTTATTGTGGTTGATGGTACTACCAGCATCCTATTCACATGATCCTCAAAACTTGAAGTCATCTCTCACTCTCTGTTCTCCCCTGAAGTCAAGACCTAGACAAGCTTTATCAATCCTACCTCCAAAACACCTCTGATTTCTCCCTCTTTTCCAATTCTACTGAAATCACCCTCATTCAGGCCATTGTCACTTCTCACTTAGATAAATGAACCACGTTCCTAGCTTGTCCCCTTGCCTCCAATCTCTATCCTCTACAATCTACCTTTCACATCATTGCCAGCATAATCTTCTTGATGTACCACTCTGATTATTTCACTCAGAAGTCTTCTGTGGTTCCTCAATTCCTATTGCATTAACTGCTTATTCTGTTTTTCAAGGCTCTCTATAATCTGGGTCCATGTTACTTCTAGCTTTATCTCACTCTACTTGCCTTTTGACTCATCTAAGTACAAGTCAAGCTGAGGTGTTCATTTTTGCTCATTCTTGTTCTGCCCTCTCCAGATTTTGCATCCTTGCTCATCCCATATCCCTGTCATGTACTACTTCTTTCAAGAAACAGCTCATATGCCTCCATCTTCTCCATGAAGCCTCCTTTGACAACTTGTTCACATACATAAACCTAGAAGCACTCTCCCTCCACAAATTTCTTAGACTTCTTTAAAACAATGTTCTTCTTTATATTTCTTGTATTGTCCATCTGTTTTTCCAACTGTGATGCCAATCAGTGATTAAAGATCTTTCCCTGCCCATTCAATAGGCCTCAGTTAGGGCCAGTTAAGGGAAGCTTGATTAGAGGTTTGTTTGTAGGCAGGCCTACACCTTTTACTTTACCAGGCCTTCACCCTTTTGCTGATTGGGCATGAAGCCCTTGGGCCCTAAAAAGAGTATACATATCCATAAAGTAGCCATTGTAAGCTTAGAATTCAGAATTCAACCCAAGGAGGAGAAGTAAGAACTCCAAGATGACAGAGCTGCAGAGAGATTGCAGAGCAGAGAGTAGAAACCAGGGAGCTGCAGAGACCAGAAAACTGAGGGGGGAGAGAACTCAGGCAAGCAGACATTTGGAATTCTGAGTGTTTACAGGGAGGCCTCAGCAGGGGGGAAGGTCACAGGATTACTTGGTTCCTTGCTATAATACTGTGTTTTAATCTCCTTGTTGTTACATCGAGATGGGTTTACTGGTTTTGGAATACAATTACTGCTATATCAAATGGGTGTTATTTGTTCTGGGAACTGATCCTCTGGTGTCTAAATAAATGTTATACTTACCCTGCCTTCTACCTAGAGAATCTCTTATACTTTGCGATTCCAAACTATACAATCATGTTCATGGTCGTCTTAAAGTTAATGAATCTTGCCTTGCTGATACACCAACCTAAGAATTAACAATCTTCTTCAGGAATGTTTGAAAGGCCTTTGTTTTTAGGATGAACAAAATTATCTTAATTTTGAGAAAATTTATCACATTATCCCATTAAATAAATGGGCTCCATGAAAAAACTCTGTATTTTAGTTTTGTGTGTTTATCCTCCACCCCATCCTAGATTGTAAACTCTAGGAGGGCAGCATTCCTGTCTTGTATTTGTATCTGCCCCAACACGCACAATTCAATGTATATAGAATGGGCTTTTAAAAGGCCTTATTGGATAGATAGCCAGATCCACAAAGAGGCGAAACTGAAGGAACTCTAAATTATGAAATTAAGGCCTGAAATTGCAGGTGGCAACTGATACATAAATGCCAGGCACATGCCGACAAGCATAAACTGAATGCAAAGGTAACAAGGAGACATTTATAAACTTCATGTAATGTGTCACAAGAACATGGATACACAATGGTTGGCAATGGAAAAAGTCAGAGCAAGACAGGATTATCTTTTCTCAAGCTGGATTTCTGTTTCGATAGTTTGATTTCTTTGCTCCAAATCATTTAGCTACCAAATGGTTCCTGTGATAAGTTTTCTTCCACTGAAACAGAAACTATGCTATTATTCAAATAATGCGCAGAAAAGTTAGTGTTAAAGGACATTTTAGCACTTTGACAAGTTTTATGAATCAGCATGGAGAAATTCCTCTCTGTCTGCTTTTAGCTCCAGTCATAGATGCAAGGCAGGTATAAGGCAGGTGGAACCATGATGATAATAGTTTCAATAACCAACTGGACATTCTCTCTTTCAAACTTTAACTAATGATGAGAGAGCCAAAGTATTTGTATATCCTATTCCCCACTCCTATGGGAAAATGGAGGAAGCAGTAGAAGACAATGCAGTCCCTGAGGAAAAGTAGAAGGAAGACAGAGATCATAAAGAAGTCTCTTTTGGAAGTACAGAGCAGTTAGGAATGGCCATAAAGCTGGATGAAGTGTGCGTATGTGTGTGTGTGTGTGTGTGTGTGTGTGTGTGTTTAAGCTGGCATTAAGAAATACAAACTGCCAGTTGTTTAAATGCTGCCCAAACCATATTGTGATGAATATAAATACAGTATTGAAATGAAGCACATGGATTGAAAAAAAGTAGAAAATTACAGTGTACCAACATCTTAAATGAAGAAAGAGCTCAATTTATTTCTGGAATTTTTCCTTTTTTTAAAAAGAGAACCTGGAAATTAAGGGGTTGGCTTACATTCAGAACAATACAATATTCAGTTTCTTTTAACTCACTCTCCAATTTCTAGCTAGCCAGATACCATCTTCCTCCAGAATTTCTGGGAGCTTATGTTAATCATAGAACAATTCTTTGTGCTCTAGTCCAATTGTAGAAGTGAAAGGGTATGTGACCACAAAGCTAAATCAAGTGCTCTTTCATTCTTACATACAATATCTAATAGACTAAGATAAGACTGTGCAAATCTTCTAACATTTCCCATGAATTTCCCAGTATTTGGGCAACTATCTTTGGGCATTCCCCGTAGGGAACCTCACTCCTCCATATTTTTTACTTTTTATTATTGCTATCTCTGGAGTACAGAAAACCACAATAGGAGCCCTTTACTATTTTTTACCAATAATCTCAGCTTGAATTTAGTCTCTCTTAGAAGTTTCTCAGGGAGACAGACACACCTATGCCTCTCTGATGCACCGTGGCTTCTATCCTGTCCAACCCCTCTCTGAAATACAGTGCCACATAAGCTGACATGCACTGAGTGAAGTGTTATAATTGAATGGTTTGGACAATTTGAGACTTGAGATGTGACGAACACTTCAGCAGAAATCCTCCTGTTTCTTCCCTTTCACCTACAAATAGAGTGGGTGGTTTGATAACTGCATCACTGGTTACCCACAAAACCTTGCTGGTAATAATTAACGCCTGATCCAAACAGATAGCAGTTCTTTCAAGGGGAAGGGGGAAAAAATCTCACTGAAAACAAGAGAGACACTTTTTCCCTGTTTTATTTTTAACCTGATGTGTTGCACAGTACTGAGTGTCACCAGATTGTCATTAATGTCACTTTTCCTCATGTTCCATATGTAATGTGACATATCATCTGACTAATGAAACCCGATGAACAATATGTCAACATAAAGAAACATGCTGGGTCACAAATATGCTTAGAGAAAGTTAAATTGCATGGAAATGCACATAGAAAGTGTTTGCCATAGGAATAAAATGGAGATGCATAGTTAACATATTACATTTAGGTACAATGCCTTGGAGACCAAAGGAACTGAAGTTTATTGTTACATGATCTATAAAATGGATGCGATTTCTCCATATTGATACTACACATGCCCAGAAAAACAGAAATAAATAACAGGAAAGATCCCCATCTGAAAAGCTGCTACCTCTTGAAAGGTACAATGAAAAAAACATTTAGAACAAGAAAATCGCCCTCTTCTACCTGCACGAAACCATAGAAAATGCTGTCTTTTAAAAATTCTCATCTTCTAACTGAGAAACACCACCCACATATTGATTCATCCTACCTGCAATATTGCCTTTCCCTCTAGGGAAGAACCGTGGGTGATAGTGCTAGAAGAAACTCCCAAATTCTCTTGGTTTTAAGCAACACAAACAATAGTTTCTAACCATTATAGACTTGCATTCCTCTCTAGCAAGGTAATGGAAAAGTTCTGGTTTGGGTCAGCCCAGGAACTAAATGGCTATGGGGTCTAAGATAAGGAATTTAATGTTTTTGTGCCTCAGTTTCCTTATCTGAAAAGTGGGACTATCTGTGTATAACACACATACACATACAAATGTGTACATATAAATACATATGTATGTATATAACTCTGTGTGTGTGTGTGTGTGTGTGTGTGTGTGTGTGTGCGCGTGTGCAGATGCGTGAACTAAAGGAAACAGAAGTACTTGGGAAACTAACAATGGCTAGACAATTGAATTGGATTTTATCCATTAGAGCAGCCAATCTCAAAATAATTATTTTGCTTATAGCAAGTATTCTTTTCCATGAGGAATCACAGCACACCGAACTTTTAAGTTGGCAACAAAGAAGGCTTCCGAGGAACCATTCTCTTTATTTTCTCTTCTTTCCTTACTTCTATAGGACTTGCAGAGGAGAAAAGCCTTTGCTACTCTGCATATCTAATCACTCTTGTGACCCATTCAATGCCAATCTGTGAAGGGCAGGCAGCAAACTGCCACCAGGAGCAGGAGTTGGAAAACATAAGAGTCTCAGGGTCTAGAGAGGAAGGCAGCATGCTAGTAGACAACATCTCCTTGTTCTAACCCCACATACCAAATATCTTTTTTCCTTTCTTGTCATTCTTTAAAATTTTGAAGAAATACCATCAACCATCAATTCACAAGATCTTCTATGAGGAAGATTACATTCGAGAGAAATTTTTCCTTTAAAGAAAGTGAAGGATAAGTTTGACTTTCAAGGTCACTTCCAGTTCTAAATCTACTATCCTATAATTATACGACAATTCAATTCTCATTTCCAAATTTTTCTAAGATTAAAAAACAATTTGTTTGGGACCATAGAGTTAGAAGGGACAGGAGAAATAGTCTACTACTACTTGCACACTCTAAAGATAAAGAAACTGAGGTATATAGAATGAAGATTACTTAGGTGATATAATATAAGGAGGCATAGTCGCTGGCAGAGTCTGGCCAAAACACAGGTAAAAACCAACTGAGAATACTTAGATTTCAAGAAAGTCCACTTTTCTAATGCCAACAATCATGCTCCTTCAGAAGTTGGCTGCTTTCGGCTTTTGCTCTAGTCCACCATTTCCTCACACTGCTCTTCATGTCATTAACAAGCTGCAAACGCTTGAAGAGATGTGTTCCTTTTGTGTGGAGGCTTTACAGTGGTGACTCAAGCTATTTACCATGTCGGCCTGTCATGTGCCTTACTCTACAGTTAGCCTTGTGCTTAATGGCATTACTATGCAGTTACTGTGTAATTATTGGGAAATAATGTTGGGTATTTTGCAGTAAGTCAGTCAATAACCCATGTCATCAATACACCTACCATTAATTCTAGTAATTAAGATATTGTTGACTTCTATCTACTTGTTAAAAAAGGAGGGGAAAAAGACCCATAGATTTTTCTTTTTAAATGATACCTCCTTTTAGCAACTTCAATGATGGTCACTTAACTTGAGCCTGGCACTGATGTGAGGCAAGTTTCACAACATCAGTTACCTGAGTTTATTGTAAATGCTCTGCCAGTCCCAGGAGGAGATGTTAAGATTTGTGTCAAATCATCATAATGGATATCTTGTTGCTTCAACCAGCACAAAAACAGATGTATTTACAATTCCTGCAGCTGCAGTCCTGCTATTAGTTAGCTCTGAAAAAACTAAACCCTGGCTAGATTTGTACTTCCCTAGTAAACCACACTCTCACTTTTTCAAAATGCAGCTGATAAAGGGAACATGGGTGCCACGGTGTCACATTAATTGAATACCAACCTTTCATCTGGGAGTCAACCTTTCTATGGCAATATTTATTCAAATCTTCAGGATATGCAGTAGGAAATTATCTTTCCTTCCTGAAATCTCCTTCTTCAAAGACCTATGTTCCTGCTTCTTATACTCATCATGTTCTACTTTGGAGTATAGTTATTTTTATATGTGTCATAACCCTCTATAAGATGAGACTCTCTATGAAGGCAGGGACTGTCTTATTTATCTGTCTCCCCCAGCATCCTACATAGAGCACTGCATGAGTGAATGCTTACTAATCATCTCTCACCTTGAAGTTTACAGTGTGTCCCAAAGGAAAGAGTTGTTTGGTGGGGTGTCAGTGGGCCAGGGTTTGAATCTCGACTGCCTACCACTTGTGTGACATTGGGCGATCCGCTTTACTCTTCTGGGCCCTCACTATTTCATCTATAAGAAATGAGTGGCCTGGACTGTACGATATCAAAGATCCCTTACAATAATAAATCAGAGATTCTATGTTTTCAACTGATCTGCAGAATTGGTCTGGGAAATGTGTAAAACTATGTTCATCCAAGAGCAATTGCTTTTATGGTACCTTCGCATTTCCAAACCTGGCCTTTAAATTGTAACTGAGACACCAAGGAGGAATATTATGCTATCTTACTGAGAGAGAATAGAAATTTAAGCTAAGATAGCCACAGACTTCATCAAAACCTTTAAGGCACTTAGATCATGCTCTGAATAGAACCCTGAACTTGGAGTCAGGAAGACAAGTTCAAATATGGCCACAGATGGTGCTAAGTGATTCTAGGTAAATCTCTTAGCCTATTTGCCTCTGTTTCCTCATCTGGGATGAAGAAATGGGGATGATAATAGCACCTACCTCCCAGGGTTATTTCGAGGCTACAATGAGATATTTCTAAAGCACTTAGAGCAGTGCCTGGCACATTTTAAGTACTAGATAGAAATGCTTTCCCTCTTCAAGGAATTTATAATCCACCCCTCAAATAGAAGTGAGATAAGATAGAACTTGATAAGGACAAGAGAGGGAGAGCTAGACAAAGAGCTTTAAGAAAATTGGAAGTAGGAGAGATGATACTAGGTGTGTTTGGGGAATTGCATAGAGGCAAGCAGGGGGCAGGGGGTTGGGAAGGTGTGGAGAAGAGGGAAATTTTCATTAAAAAGATGGCACTTGAACTGGGCCTTGAAGGAAAAGGATTTCAAAAGGTTGCACTAAGGAAAGGATGCATTCCAGGTATGGAGGACAGCCTCTAAGAAAGCATGGAGGTGAGAATTGTAGGGCAAGATGAGGGAAGAGCTAGAAGACTTATATAGTAGAGGTGTGAAATAAATGTGGCAAAGTAAATTGGAGGCAGATTAAAGAGGGATAGATTAAGATTAAAGAGCCAGAGTGCAGAGTATGTATTGTAATTTATGGGAAATAGGAAACACCCAAAGTTTTTCGAGCAGGATATTAGCATGGCCAGACCTATGCATTAGGAAGGTTACTTTGGCAGTGGTGTGAAGGAAGGAGTGGAGATGGGAACCAAAAATGGATGAAGAAAGATTAAGCAAGAGATGATTACAATGGTTCAGGAAAGAGATAGTAAGGGCATATTTATTTTAGCATCTGTTATTGTTGAAGATTTGAAAACTCCCATAAAATCCAGTCTGGCTTCCATAACCCAGACAGCCTCATATTTGGGGTTTTAATTCAAACTTTTCCAGCTCTTCCCACCCCTCTAAAACCTGAGATCATTAGATATTTAACAAATCTTTTTGGTTGACAGAACAGACTCACCTTAAAACTGGAGGAAGTCTGAGATACAAAAGGTGCAAATACCTTTTCCACATCCTTAAAATTCTGTAAAGTTTGAGTGTATGTCGCTTGAGCACCAGTAAGGTCTACATGGTATTTGGGGCCTTTTGTAGCATGTGTCCAAGTTTAACTACCCACCTGCTCTCCCAAACAAATCAGTTGTATTGTTTTGTTTTTTCCTAAACCAGATACAAGGGCTAATGCTTCAGAAAGCAAGGGGAAAATAGCTTCCATTTGCATCAGGCCTTCTATGAGCAAATTATCTGTCATCTTTCCCCTCCAGATTGGGAGCTCATCAATGGTCTGACCGATTCTGCGACCACGTCTTTCAGGAACAGAGAGTACCAGTCACAGTGCAGTCTACCAAACTTTGCAGTAGTTACACATAATCCTATGCATAAATGGAGAATAAGATGAGACAACCAAATTCATTTTCACTTATGGACCCAAGCCAGAATTTAAATGACTCAAGCACTGGCACTTGCTTCCCTTGGGAGCCTATTCTACAGTCTAATAGATCTCGCTGTTAGGAAATTTCTCTTATAATTCAGCATAAATTTTCCCTTGCTGCATTCATTCCCATTATTCCTACTCAGATGCCCTTGGACTATCTTAAACAACTGATGTCGTTCTCCAATGCCTACAGATTACCCATCAATAAAGGCAGTGTGCATGAGTGGAGGGAAAATGGCAACTCTGGTCAGGACTAACCCTCATTTTTCCATCTCTGGTCCTAATTAAACAGCACAGGGTGATCAAGAATGGAACAGTAGAAAGATCTTTGCACTGGGTTCTAGACTGGGGTTCTAGTTCTTTAATTAGCTGTATGATCTTGGCCCTCTATCTCTGAACCTCAGTTTATAATCTGTTAACTGAGAGGATTGAACTAGTTCCTGAATTTTGTATGAGTTTTTGAAACTTCAAATATGGTCATGTCTATGATAGAATGTTTCCATGTAGACCTGGTCTAAAATATCGGTAAGTTCTTAGGGGAAAAACTTCATATTTTAATTCAATTTAATTTAATTTAGTTTAATTCTAAGGTCAATTGCTGCTCTAGAATCTGGTGTTGTGTTTTCTGTTTGGCAAACTCACCAGTGTCACTAGTGACTGGCGCATGAGGGCACTCTCACAAGGTCTGCAGAGAGCACAGAAAAGTCTAATTTGGCTCCAGTGCCCTCACTCAGGACCTAATTATCCCCATTGTAGGGCTATTGAAACAGCCTCTCAATTGATCTCCTACCTCAAATCCATTTACCACATAGATACCAAAAACACAACAGATCACGCATACACACACACACACACACACACACACACACACACACACAACTCTTCAATGGCTCGCTTTCCTTAGCCTGACATTTAAATTTAAGCTCCTCACTATTTGACTTCAACCTACCTGACTCCAGCCTACCTATCTAGTCTTATTTGTTAATACTCATGTGCTGGACCAGGTCTAGCTCAGCCCACTGAATCAGAACCAGGCCACTGGTTCAAACTGATTCAGAAATGGAACCCAATGAAACACTCACAGTCCATAAAACTCAATAAAAATAAATTTACTCACAATATGATTAAAATGATATAATTTACTAAAAACAGACCTCTGCCTCTGTACTTACCAGGGAAACAGAACATCAACTAACTCCCAGTAGGCTGGGATTTTTGTCTCTAAACTTCTAGGGAAACTATTCCAGTCTATGTAATAGATACCTTTCCTATCACATCTCTCTTTCTCTTAATCTCTGTTTCTGTTTTTACTTAATAGCTCCTCTCCTTATACAACATTCCAGGTCTGGCCTCTGTGCTTTCATGAAAGAGGTTTACCAGGTAAAGAAAATTTGCTCTACTTATCTCTCACTGAATGGTTTCCTTCAAAGCAGAGTTTAGGCAGTGACTTTTACATGTGGCCTTTTCCTGAAATTATTAACTCTCTCTCTCTCTTTCTTTCTCTCTCTCTCTCTCTCTCTCTCTCTCTCTCTCCTCTGTGTGTGTGTGTGTGTGTGTGTGTAGGCATGTCTCCCTGTCTGTCTCTGTCTTTCTGTCTCTGTCTCTGTCTTTCTCTCCCTTCCACCTGGAATGATTTCATATTACATTTATATATTTTGTATTGACGTAATAATAGTAATGATAGTTACACATATAACACTTTAAGATTTGCAAAGCAGTATAATATACAATTTCATCTGATTTTCACAACAGTCCGAAGAGGTAGGTACTATTATTATCTCCACTTTATAGATGAGGAAATAGGGTTAAGAATAGGTTAAGAAAAAGGGTTAAATGATTTGCACTGGGTCACACAACTAGCAAACATCTAAGGCAGTATTTACTTGTATTCATCACCCCCACTCCCTCCCCTATACCCCATCCTGCTGCCCCCAGTAAAATGCAAGCTCCTTAAAAACAAGGACCTTTTTGTTTGTATTTTTATATCCCTAGTATTTAGTACATTGTATTAAATGTTTACTGAGTTGAAGAAAGAAATAAGAAGTTTCTTAGCAGTGGGAAAAGATTTTTCCTCTAGAATATTTTATAAGTCCTGAATCATCTACCCGCCTCTCCAAACTTTTAAGACATGGTATTAACTTCCACATCTAATTAAGTGTAGATCCATCAATAAATACTGGAGGCTAATTGATTAAGTGGGTCATTTTCTCCCTCCCCTGCTTTACCTTTAATATCCTATCTTGTTCGGCTTTGAGGCACCTTTGGATGAAAAGGACTAGGATACAGAAGTAGTCAAAAAGAAAGTCTGTACAGCAAAGTTGATAACCCGTATTTTAGGTCAATATGACCTATGCCAGATAGAAAGGTGGAAAGGTCATTGGATTTGGGTTGAGAAGACTTGGGTTCAAATCTTGCTTCTTTCACTTACTACCTCTATGACCTCAAGTGACCAAGTCATTTGAATTTTTTGGTTGTCGTTTTCCTCAGCTATAAAATGAGATGGTGTCTATGGTTCCTTCCTACTCTAAATCTAAATTCCAACAAAATCAGTTAATCTATCTGGGTTTCAGCTTCTCCATCTGCAAAATGGATTCATTAAGGCTTACCCTTGACCTTCCTCTTCACAGGAGGTAAGGGATTATGTGTCAATGTGAGGATTCAAAGCAAAATATTTTTTAAGTGCCTTAAGCTACTTACATGAGAAAACATTTTTGTTCTTGCTAACATTTTTAATAGCTTTATGCTTTGTAATGCAAAATACTTCTATGAAGGATAAACTACATTTTTTATAACTAGAAATTCAAAATTGAAAATCTCATAATTTGTCAGGAAAAAAATGCATAGCATTGATTGAGACATTTTTCATGTTCAGGAAACAAACAAATAAACAAAATTACAATTAGGTCTTCTCTGTCCACTAGCTTTGCTTTCCCTCTCCTTCCTCCAAGGTTTCCCAATTCATCAGGCAAAATTCTTTGCACTGATACTGTCACATAATATATACAGTGCCTAAGGGGAATAGGGTTTTTTCTGTAGTCTGGCTTTATTACCAGATGAGGTTCCTAAGAAAAGACATTCTATCCAACGTTGTCTTGAAAGAGAATCATCTTCTTCCCACTGGCAAGCAAATTTTCTGGCATTAAGCCAACTTACCATGTTGCTTCATCTGTGTCACATCTTGGCCACACACACACACACACACATCTCCCCCTCCCCCCAACTCCTGCCTCAAAATAGGTCCTACAGTATTCCTTCAGGGCCAAACTCTATTAAATAGCACATCTAAAAATGCAAATTATTACCAACTACATATAGGAAGCCTGAAAAAAGAATTCCTAGGAAAAGGCTGATTATGGGAAATTATGAATTACCATATCCGAAGCTGAGATTTGAAACTTCACAACTGTCTACTCGCAATCCCCTAAACGATTTAAAATTGGGAGAATTGGGGTGGATAAGGGCCAACAGAATCAGGGGTTCCATAGTTATTAAGACAGACAACCATTCCATTTCAGACTTTACTGAATCTGCTGAGTCCACTGGTCCCACCCATCCCAATTCCCCTTTTACACTAAGACCAGGGAAATTGTGCCATGTTAAGTGAGCCACATATTTGTTGGTTTGTTTTTCTCCTCTGGCCAAAATTCACATGCTATCCACCCCGCCACTGACTCATTCCTGCAGCATATCGATAGGGGATGAGGTGGCAAATGTCAGTGTTTATCGAATGATTCTGCTGGGGTTCCGTCTTTGTAAGAAGACATGGTGATTGTAGAAATCCCAAACTACTTTGCATCACAGGGATTCAGTCTTACTTAAATGCTGTTTGCAGAAGAGAGCTGAGTTATATTACTACAAGAGTACTTTGTAACTACAGTCCAACAAAGCACTTGTACTACAGGCACTGTCAACACCACCCCACAGTACCTTCTTCTGTGGAGTGGTGGTATTTGTTAGACCACAGTTTCTTGTTATACCCCTAAATTCTGTGCAAAATTCCTTATTTAGATGGTTGTAACAAATTGTCTAAAATGATTTAGCATAGTGAATACTTTCTCCAGTCCCTACCTATGGCATGGCATGTGACTTTTTAAAAATACTAAGCGTGAGCTGTGTGCATTGTAAATTAGAGAAGGATACTCTCATTTTTTCTAGGGAGTCTAAGCTCAGCACATTCAAAAGCAATGCCACTCCCTTTTCTCAGCAGCACTCTTTAGAGAGAAGGCTTCCCTCTCTCAACTCCCAGGTAAGTTAAAGTCAATTATCAGGAAAATATAATTCACCTGGGAACTAGGAATCAGAGTGCTAAACTCAAAAAAAAAAGATTTTGGAGGAAAGGATGGAGAAATATATGGATAGGAACATAAAGTTCTATACGTGGGTTAAAAAAAAAGCAGTTATTCATAGGATCAAAGACAGAGAGTTGGAAGCCATCTTGGAAATTGTTGAATCCAATGCCTTCATTTTAGAGATGAACATACTAATACACAAAAAGGTTAAGTGACTTGCCCAAAGGTATACCAGTAAGTAGTAAATATTAATACTAGAAATGGTATGCAGGTCATAATGCTTCCATATTCAATATTCTTTCCTATGGCACATTGCATGACAGAATTAGCTAGACACCAGCTTGGGTAAGAAAAAAAAAAGCTAGGAACTATTGTGGACTTCAAGGTCAACAGGAGTCAATGGTTTAGTGCCACCCAAAATAGCTAAGGAATTCTAAAGTTTCCTGAATAAAGACATAGTGTCTAGAAAAAAGGGAGATAATTGTTCCTGTCTACTCAGAGTGGTCAGTTGATATCTGGAGTACCGTTCTTAGTTTCGAGCACCACATTTTGAAGAATTCGACAAACTGGAGTGCTTTTAAAGGAGGACCATCAGAAATGTGAGAAGACTGTTGACCAGGCCATCAAAGGGTCAGATCAACCCCACCCCCACCCCCATGTCTGGGATACATGTTATTCTTCTGTTATTAGAAAATATGCTAGAACTTTAATAATAAAAGCTCACATTTATATAATGCTTTATATTTTCCAAAATACCATATTGCCATTTAATTCCCACAACAATTCTACGACATGGTGGCTATTATAAATGCCAATTTATAGATGAGAAAACTAAAGCTAAGGGGGGTAAAAAATTTGCACACAGTCACACAGCTAGTAATTGACTGAGGCAGGATTTGAATCCAAGTCTTTGAAACTCCAAGTCTTTTGCTCTATCCAATATGTCATGTTGCATCTTAATATATTCATGCTCCAATTCCTGGGTCTTCCTTCCATTGGTGTACCTCAAAATGCCTCTCTTATTGTTTATCCTGTGGAATACTTTTCTGTGTCCTTCCGTAAATCCTCTGTATAGGGCCTACCTAGCACAATGGAGGCCATGCTTTGAATTTTAGCATTTCATAGATACCAGTGCATCACTCAAGTTATCCATCCATTCTCCATCAATCTTGCTACCTGACTGGCCCACCTCCTTTTTCAGTTATGCACATCATGGATGACATTTTTATAACATTTCTGCACAAGTTAGCATTAGCAATATGCTACATCCTGCTTATAGCCACACTATCTCTTTCCGTTGTTTTTGAGTCATCTACAATTTTGATTTTTCTGACATTTTTATGTTCCATGATTCCCAACCATTAATTGGAGCATTAATGTTAAACAGAATTTATTTTAGCACCAGAGAGCAAATTGGGATTATTGAAAATATTGAATGATTTCCCAAATGAAATCCAGCCCAATTATCTTTTCACAAATACACAGAATCTTAGAATCGAAAGGGACCTCAGAGGCCAAATAATCCAGTACCAACCCGAACATGAATCCCTCCTACAGAATACCTGGTAAGTGGTCATACAGTTTTTGCTTGAACACCTCTAGTGAGGGGGAACCCATTACCTCCTGAGGATTTTAGGATCATAAATCTAAAGCTAAGACCTCGGAAGCAACCAAGTGCAATTTACTTATTTTACAGACGAAGAAACCCAGGGAAGTTGTGACTGGCCCAAGCTCACTTAATAAGAATACAGGGTAGGATTTGAACCCATTTCCTTTGATCTTTTGCCCAACCTGTCCATGATTTAGATATCTGATTCTGCAATTCGTTTATTCATATAACCAGTTGTTCCTTATGTCTTAACATATAATTAATTGTATGTTTCCTATATTTGCCATTTCAAGCATCTTCTGATTCTCCTCTAGAAGAAAGTCTGCATGACACAAAAGTATAAACCTTCCAAATCAACAAGAAGCTTTTGGGCTACTTAATTCATTCATCTTCAGTAAATTTTTCCAAAATATTTTTGACATCATCCTCTGTGCCCATTTTGGGCAAATACCAGTGACTACTCCTGGGATTCAATCAACAAACATTTTTCAACACCTATTTCTCTCTTCTATCCAGTTTCCACATCTACAACATTTGACCTAACCTACCTCACTAAAATAAAGGTCTCTTAAGGAGAACTCTCAACTCCCCTTATCTATACTTCAAAATTCTTCAGTAGATACCCTTGTTTTCTACTCTATTGTTTCAGGAAATGGGTAAAAATTCCACCTTGGATACTTATTAATTAGCCTTCATAAAAAGAAGACCAATATGCTCTGCCTCCCCTTGCAATATAATTTCAATCTGCGCTACTTTACTGAAACTTCATCTCAGAAAGTAAATTCAGAAAGTTCAGAAAAGTTCATAAGTAAGCACAGATAAGTAAGGATTGTCTTAAAAGAAACATCAATTAATCAACGAGCTTCTAGGTATTGTGACAAGGACTAAGGACACAAAAAACTTTATCAAAAGGCCCCTGCCCTCAAGGAGCTACCTTCGGATGGGGAGACAATATACAACAACAATATACATAAAAAATGTATACACAATAAAATAGGATGCAATTCTATAGGGATTGCACCAACAGTAGCAAGTAGAGGGAAGTGACTCTTGCAGAACAGAGGAACTAAGTTAAGATGTGAAAGAAGATGGGGAAGGTAGGAAACAGAGGGGAGAAGGGAGGAAAATCTTAACGTATGGTGGACTACTAGGTGGAGTTTACTTTTTAAAAAATAGGTGATAGGAATTGGAGATTAATGATTTTATACACAATCCTCTTTTATGTTTATAGAAATTCTCAGATAGGAGTAAAGTGTTAAAATTCAGAAAAATATAAAATTTAAACAACAATAAATCTTAGCTTCGATGTGACCCAATGTTCTTGATTGTCATACTTCTGAATCCTAAGTGTGTCATCTAGTGTGTATGAGCATGTCATTTATGATTTTTTCAAGTCATTGCTAAAAATATTATGCAGCACAAGGCTAAGTATAGTATAGATCCCTGGAATAATCTATTAGAGACCTTGACCTCTTGCCATGTTGACATTGAGCAATTAACAACCACTCTGTGAGTCTTACCATCCATCCATCCAATTCTGAATCCATCTAATTGTATTCTCTTATATACATGTCATCATCTGTCCAGGAAGAATATGAGATACTTTACCAAAATCTTCGTCAAATTTAGCTTGATTATATCCATATCATTTTCTTCATTTTCTAGTTGAGGAATCTTGTCAAAAAAGGGGGGGGAAATTATTTTGGCATTAATTGTTCTTGGTGAAACCATACTGGCTTTTCCAAATCACTATGATCCTTTCTAAATGACTGCCAACCATCTCTTTAACGATCTGTTCTAGAATATTCCCTGGCCTCAAAGTTGAAATCACAGGTACTTATGCATAATAGCTTAAATTCATTGACTTTATACCATGGAATCAGATAAATAAGTACAAATATATACAGAATTATCTAAACTATTATTAGAATGCAAAAAGTCTTTAAAAAGAGAGAAAAGTCAGAAAAAGACTTTTGTAGGTTGTAACATTTTACCTGTGTCTTGAAGGAAGCTAAAAATTCCAAAACACTGAGGAGAAATCATATTCTCTGATGTGCATCTGCATGAGAACCATATTGTATAGAGAAGGACATTTCCTCTTCACCAGACTTGTCACACCTCTCTGGTTTTCCATGATCTTTCTAATGTCACCAATACCACTCAATATTCACATCCTCCAGTTGTTTAAGGACATGAAGATCTAGTCTATCGGAGCAGTCCGTGAAGAGTGGTGACTTGCTCTCTGACTAACCACTTACTTATTTTGGGTATCAGCTCCATATTATTCATTTTTTTGTTCTACCATCTGTAGCATAAGATTCATTTTCCTTGGAATGAAAAACAGAAGCAAAATAAGAACTGAACAGCTCTATCATCTCTGTTGTCAGTTATCTTTGTTCCATCCAACCAAAGAAAATGTCCTAGTCCTCCTCCTTTTCTTCTCAATGTAGCTAAAATAAAAAAAATTAAACCTTTTCTGTTATCATTTGCTTCCATAACCATCCTCAATTTATTTTGATCTTTATGTTATAGACATTTTTTAAAAATCCTTATTTTACCCAAGGTGGAAGTTCTGGAGCCACTCTTAAACCCCATCCTATTACTGAGCAGAGCAAGAGCTTTGACCTTCTCCATTTTTCTCACTAGAGCCTCTTCCCACTTTTTAGATGGTCTGGTGGTTTCCCCCAACCCCTCTTCTCTGGGGACTTACCATATTAGTGACAGATAGTTCAGGCACCCTATTAGTTTAGCCTACTGCATCTCAGGACTCCAGGGCTCAGAGTTTCCAATATCAGCTTCTCTAGCAGCAAGGATTGTGAATGAGTGTATGTATGAATGTGCTGCCACACTTGCTTGACAATATTTTTGTAGGACCTTACCATTCTCTTATATTTATCCCATTACCTGGTCTTGCTTTCATGTTCCGTACATTTTCTATTGAAAAACTTTTATGACTAACTCAAGGCAGCTAGAGTAAAAAAGGAAATTGTTGAGTGGGGGGGGGGAAGTTTTGCATCAAATATCTCTATTCAAGGTCTGACATAAAACACATATTGTTAAATCACACAAATATATAAGACAAAGCTCTATTCCCAGATCGATAAATAGTTAAGTTATATGAACAGTTCTTTAAAAATGAGGTACTACATGATATCTCAAGTCTATTTGAGATATACAGTCCAATAATTCTATGACCAAAGGTGTAACCCAAGTTCATGGGTTGGTTGGCTTCTATCTACCCATACTTAATACAAGTCTAAAGGAATGAAGGAACTATCTGGGCTAAGGGGCCTTCACACCTCATCTAATGGCCAACTTTGTCAAGGGATTAACATAATAAAAGAGATAAAAGGGGACTCAGGAGGGCCTTACCACATTCTACCTAGACATATAATTTATATTATATTATGTTAGACTGTTGGTTGTAGGGAAATTGTGGTCACCAGAACATCAAAATATTGTTATCTCTATAGGGATCACTGTTGGAATGACTCATATACCAGGAAATCACATCTGGAGTCTTTCTTGATCAGCCTCTTCAGACTTATCCATATAATTATTCCATCACATATTGACAGATGGGCTTCCAAGTATATTATCTGGGAGTTTGAGATATACTGTAGGACAAATGTGTTTCCTAAAAAAAAATTCTCAAAACCCTGGTTTTGGTAATTCTCATGGAAAGAATGAATGTTGAAAAATCCCAGGCAAATGACTTATAGATGCCTTAAACTATTCTGAAATTTATTGCTCCATAAGGAGGAATCCATTTATAAAAAATAGAAATAAAATAAGTTAGAACGTTTTAAAAATATTTTATTAATGTGACTCTAAATGGGGAATCATGCCCCAAATATCTCTGTTTAATTTCTGATGATGTATTGCTAGGAGGGGTTCAGAAAATTAGAAATCGGCACACCTGTAGAAGGACAGAAAAATCCAGGCATTATAGAGCACTTTGTGTGTGTGTGCATGATCATTAATGCCTATGTGCATAATTCCAAATCAAACATATTCACATTATTAACTTTTATAAGTTTATTAGTCTCAGTGCTAATGAAATCACTCATCCTTGGCAAATGCACATGGCTCCCTAATGAAACTTCAATAGATGGATCAGTGGTGAAGTGAGTATATCCAAAGGTCTATGCCAAATTCTGTTTTGCTGCAGTAACTAGCAAGACCAAATCGCTTCCAGAGGGTCACTTAGAAACAGCACACGCCTGGGTTGCAGTCCTGCCTCTGCCACAAGCTAGCTGTGTGACTTCAGATGACTCTTCAGGACCTCAGTTTCTTCATCAGTAAGATGTTAGAGGTCGATAAGATTATACTTGAATTGCCTTCTGAGCACTCAGGTCCTATGAGTCTAACTTCTGGACAAAAATAATAGTTTACATTTGTGCAGCGTCTTAAGATTTCTAAAGCTCTTTAATACACCAGCTTATTTAATCTTCAGAATAAGCCTGTGAGGTGGGTGCTATTATATTATCCTTATTTTATAGATGTGTAAGAAGAAAGTCAAAGAGGTTATATGATTTGCCAGTGTCATAGAGTATAAATATCTAAGCTGGCTTTTGAAATTAAGTCTTCCTGACTCCAAGACTGCCACTCTATCCACTACTCTGCTATGTCTCTTCTTCAAATGAGACTCTACTTTTCCTACAAGCTGTTATAAGTATTTATAAAGATGCAAGAGATCTAGCATTTCATATTTAGACAGCTGCCTAGTTAAACTTGGGCTCATTCTTTGCAGGTTGAATCAAAAATTGGCTTCCTACTGGATATTATGCCACAGGTTATGGGTTTTAATTTCTGACCTGTTCGAACATTGCACAAGTTCAGAGTTGTAATGAGTTTCCTAACCTGCAAGTGCTTTGTGTCAGCCTTTGTGTGACAGTGTGTTGAGCACACCACAGGAGATATAAAATTGAACTGCCTTAAAAAATTCTAAGCAGATCTCCCTCTCTCTCCCTCTCTCTCTCTCTCTCTCTCTCTCTCTCTCTCTCTCTCTCTCTCTCTCTCTCACTCTCTCTCTCTCTCTCTCTCTCTCTCTCTCTCTCACACTCACACTCTCTCTCTCACTCACTCTCTCTCTCTCTCTCTCTCTCAATTACCAGTTAGGAAAAGTAGCCCCCAAAAGGGGTATTTTTGTGTTTGGAGGTTTGTGAACTGCTAGCATTCATTCTCCAGGGTAAACTTCCTGTCTTCATCCTATGATGGTTTTTTTTTTTCAACTTTACCTCAGATCTCTAAAATTGTACCTCCACTGAGAATTCAGACTGCATGTTCTTTGTGTTGTCCCACCCCCCACCAAACACTTCCCAGGAAGAAACCACAAAAGCAAAAATAATCATATTGAAAAGCCTTTGCTTCTGGACTACAAAAATTATCTTCAATTTTCCTCATTATTTTCTTCGGCAGGGTATAAAGTGATTGCCTGTAGTAAAATATGTATCCAGAGAAAACAAATAGAAAAAAGTCCTAAACCACTGAAGTATTTATTTTTTAATTTTTTTATAAAAAGACATTTTAATCCTATTAACGGTAAATTATATTACCTATTGTGAAAGCAGACATGAAAGAAATATTTGAAGCATGCAGTTAATTATGATAGCAAGTGAAACATAATATTTATGCTCTCCTTGTGTAGCCTGAACAATTTTTCTTTCACTAACTGTGAGTCATCTGCTGATTGAAGGCTCAAAACTGATGATGAGAAGGAATTGTGGTCACATCTGCCGTCGATGGTGCATTCTATAGATAATTAATGTTACGAGAAATAGCCACTGTTTATTCTTTTATATGCTTAATTCCATATTGGGGGAAAAATACTTCTCTATCTCTGTCCTTTTATTATAACTCTCTATTTCAGCACATTTAAAGAGTCTTCACACAGCCTCATAGAAGCAGTGCATCTTTTAAATATAATTCAGAAAATGAGGCTAGTTTCACTGTAAGGGGAGAATTCATGAGAAACTCTGGGATATCAACCAAATAGCCACACAGACAAAATTTTCTTATGACTGGGTCTCAGCACAATGAAGTCAATCCTGTCAGTTTTCTTAGATGATATGAATTGTTGGAACTAAGATGATATCACAATTGACGATTGTTTCTATAGTTTAAAAAAATGATCAAAATAGCAGAGCTAAGCTCTTGTTTTTTGCTGGTCACATGTGGAGAGCTAAATTGTGATGAAATAAAGGTGGCATGATCACCAAGGTCTAATTCATTCATGGAACAGAATTCACAATAGAAGTCTTCATACTTTAACTCTGTAGCAGAGCTTCTTAACCTTTCTTGTGTCATATACCCTTTTAGCAGTCTGATAAGATATGTAAACCCCTTCTCAGGAAAATGTTTCACTGCTCACATCCATAATTGAATTAAATGCTAAATTTTAGTTGGAAGCTAGTACAAATAAATTGGTAATTATTTTACTATCCATAACAACAATGCTGCTAGCAACTGCTGTCGAGGTGTAAGATCAACAACACCAGCACACAGGAGGGCTTCTAGCACAAGTTCTTTGATCTGCTTTTCTAAGGAAAGCAACTTTAAGGGATTTATAATCTCACTTTAATTAAATATACATATATCATTGACTTAGTTAAGGGGAAAAAGTCAAAACCCTGAACTTCAGAGAAAATCAAACAGAAATTACAAATAGAAATTACATAAACAGGGAAAATAGCACAAATCAGCAGACGGGGCTTCTAACTGTCTGTCCATAGCAATACATACATAGTTACCAGAGAGAGAAGCACCAACATCTGGGTTTTCAAAGCTAGAGAGCTTCTTAACAGCTACCTGGAGTCTTGTCTGGCCAAATCACATGAACACTTTTCCAATGAGTGGGCCCCTGAAGCAAAATGCTTACCTCAGAGTCTATATATACTTCTCCAGGGTCAGAGGGCATCAAACCATGTGACTCAAACTCATATGACTTGGGCTTTCTTGTGACTTGAGCAAGTCATCAAAGACTCTTGATTCAATCAAAGACTCTTGATTGAAACAAAGGCAATACTCAATCAAAGGCACTCAATTGCCTTAGTGCTGAGAAGCATTCGAAAAGAAAAAACAGAGAAAAGTCTCACTTTGCTTGCCATTATGCCATTCAAGTTAACAAAATCTCCTAATATGTAGAGGGACCCATGAATTCCCAGTTGCTCTACAGAGAGTTGGCAGAAAGTCTATGATTTCCCATGTACCATGTTATTCTCTACACCTCCTTTTTGGGAGACAGATATGGCTGAGAGGGAATTGAGTAAATTATTTTGGTGCCAACAAAGTAGATACCACGCTACATTCAGAGAGAAGTGTCATCCCTAAGCCATGACAATCCATAGAGAATTGAATATTTGTCTCCTCCTTTGATTTTGCTCTTTTGAGTCATAGTTTTGAGAGGTTAGGGATTTAATTCATCCAAATTACATGGTAAGCTAGGAAACACTTTCTTGTAAAATCTTAACCCAACACATCATTTTGATGTGGGGATGATGCTGAGTCCTCAAAGGTTATGTCATAAGAGCAAAAGCTCTGGCAAGTTGTGGCAGATTGTTGAGGCTTCTAGTATGAGTGTAGCAACAGACTATAATTCAAGTATCAGCCTGACTAAATTCTGAGAGGTTCATCACCAAATGATATACCAGCTAGTGACAAGACTTATTTCTGCTTTAAATAATTAAAACACCATCTAATACATAGAGAGGTTGTGATATATATATATATATATTAGAAAATATTTCCGTGTTGATGGAGTTCTAGGTATTTTAAATTTTATAGGAAATGGAGAAAATCCATATGGTAATTAGGGAGTTACTATTTCCAGCAAAGTCTTGTGGTTTTTCTACCATATTGTTGCCCTCCCAGCTCTGAGACTGGTACCTAGGAAGCCTTAGAAGCATATCAAATAGAAAGCTGCAATGGTCGTTTAGCAGGGAAAAAGATGGTGATGATGATAGCAATGATGATGATGACAGTGAATGAAGAAAGCATGTACTAAGCACTTGCTAAGAGCAAAGTACAATGCTAAGCCCTGGGAATACAAAAGAAAGCTAAAAGAGTCCCTGCTCTTAAGAAGCTCTTATACTACTGGAGGAGACAACATATAGTAAAAGTTTTAGGTGCAATTTAGATAGAAAACCTCATGATCCTTAGAGTGAAGACTATTATTATTAATATGATAATTATTGATGATGGTAATTGATAGATATAAACAGAAAGAGAAAGAAAGAAAGAAAGAAAGAAGGGAGGGAGTGAGAGAGGAAGAGAGAGACAGAGACAAAGAAAGAAAGAAAGAAAGAAAGAAAGAAAGAAAGAAAGAAAGAAAGAAAGAAAGAAAGAAAGGAAGGAAGGAAGGAAGGGAGGGAGGGAGGGAGAGAGAGAGAGAGAGAGAGAGAGAGAGAGAGGGAGAGAGAGAGGGAGAGAGAGAGAGAGAGAGAGAGAGAGAGGGAGAAAGGAAAGGAGAGACGGAGGGAGGGAGGAAGGAAGGAAGGAAGGAAGGAAGGAAAGGAGGGAGGGAGGGAGAGATGGAGAAAGGGAGGGAGGGAGGAAGGGAAGAAGGGAGGAAGGAAGGGAGGAAGGAAGGAAGAGAGAAAGAAAGAGAGAGAAAGAAAGAAAGAAAGAAAGAAAGAAAGAAAGAAAGAAAGAAAAAGAAAGGAAGGAAGGAAGAAACAAAGAAACAAAGAAAGAAGGAAGGAAGAAGGAAGGAAAGAAGGAGGGAGGGAGGAAGAAAGGAAGGAAAGATAGAAGAAAGGAGGGATGGAAGGAGAAAGAGAGGAAGGGAAGGAAGAAAGGAAGAAACCATCCCTGCCATCAAAGAGCTTACATTCAATTGGAATGACACAATTGATGCACTATCAGTGTATCAAGGCTCTTCGAAATGGCTTGCAGCATTTCTGATATAGGGAACTGATCTGTCCACACTTTCTCACCCAGTCTGTGTACTATATAGTGATACTGAACTTACAGCTGTGGCCTCATTAGCACCATGTGATAAACAACTGAGCTAAACAGTTCCCTTCTGCTCAGGAATAGCAGATCATCTCAGAAATCTGCAGAGGAGAATGAGAAATTTCATGAACACTGCCAGATGGATTCCCAGGGTCAAACGAAAAGGAAGTCAAATTCAACCACGTGCAAACAATGAAGAGGTTCTACTTCACATGCTGGTTTCACTGTTCTAGGAGCAAATATGGAATCACTTTTGCATGACATAGATCAGATCATGTAAAAGATCTGATTTTAAAGTTTATATTTCAATAATTGAGTTTTACCAATATGTTGCCCAATTATTATGAGCTGATTCCATGGGTTCAAGTCAGTGGGTTCAAGCTGTTTGTTACACATGAGAATACTTAAACCAGAGTATTTAAACTAATTGCACTTGTTTAATTGCTAACATTTCTTGCAGAGTTAGTATCATATTCAGCCAAACCAGTCAAATTGAAGGGGGAAGGAAATCTTATGGAAAAAATAGGAAATCTCATTTTCAGATTTAATTATTGGAAATAATGCTTAAGATTTACTATCAGTTCAATTTTCTACTCTAAACATATGTAATAGTCTCCAAAATGGAAAGAAGTTTTAAGGGACCCAGGGCCATTTCAGGGTCCCAGGTAGCAGCAGAAGACAGATCTTTCCTCCTAGCATTCTATAGGAGGGACAAATCCTTTAACCCAGGACTCCGAACTAGTCAGATGAGCGACTCAAATTATCCATTTCAGATGCACTGACATTCTCTTACAAAATGAATTGCTTTTCCTGACTTGCAGCACCCAAAGGCAGTTGGATGTCACTGGTACCTCAACTCAGATTATTGGCATTGTTCAGGCTTTCTATTATTTTAGGCCACACATCACAGGTTTGAATCCATCCCCTGTCATCCAACAACTTAGATACCCCTGCCAGTTTCACGACATCTGAAATTTAGCAAGGATAGTTTTTGTGGCTTTGTCCAAGTCACTGATAAAAAAAAATGAAAAGCAGAGTCAAGAGCAGATCACTGTGATATTACATTAGAGACCTCTATTCCATCAGGAACTTTACTCCCTTGAAAATAATTTCCCAGTCTGTCTGTCTTAAACTACCTCCATCCCCAGCCTTTACCCTTCCACATAACACTTCACTACTTACTACTCTAAAAACTCTTACTTTACAATACCCTTACACCCTGACTATCCAATGTTTCTCATCTGAAAATTCAATTAAATTCAATGTGTATTAGGTGCCTACTATATTCAAGGTACTATGTTTTATTAGACTGTTGGTTTTAGTCCTGCATTTTTAAAGAGGACCAATGACAACACACGGTGATGTTTTGACTTGAACATGAATTGAATTGAAGTGAAGCAGAGTTGCACAAAGTCGTCAGCCTCACTCCCTCTTCCAGAGTCATTAAAGTCCAGTGGCAAGACAAAAGTCAAGATGACTGGTGATAGCTCAGGATGCAGCAGATGATCTCAGCATCTTCAGTGTCTGAACAAGCTTTAAAAACTCCAAAGTGCCTGCTTCAGCCACCTTCATGGTGGTTGAGCCAAATTATTCTCATCTGCCCATTCTACTGGGAGAAAGTCTTTGTATGCTTGGGGTAGCCATCCCCCTAACTCACCAAAGGGTTTAAGTCCTGTCAGTTACCCTCAATATAGTTTAGCATGTCTGCTAAAATGGTTTTATAGGAGTGTGGCCATTGCACATACAAAGCTTCTTGGAGTCACAGGTGAGAGTTAGGTGGTAGGTGGACACCAAAGGTGGGTGAGCAGCCCTGAAAAGGGCTCAACAAGCCCTCACACCAGAGGCACTAGTCCTCCCTGAACACTTGACACATCCCTCTGCTATGTACATAAAAAAAAGTCTCTGTCCTCAATGAGCCTACATTTCATTTGGAGGCACAAAATGAAAATAAATAAATACAAGCATATACAAAAATACAAAATAGTATCAAAAGAGCTACAGTGTTTTAAATGGAAGGAATGCGGGTGAAGGTAAGGAAAGGCTTCTCATAGGAACTTATGCTTCAGGTGTGTCCTAAAGAGAGCTATATATTTCAAGATATTGTAGTGAAAACCACTCTAACTAGTCCAATGACTTCCTAATCATCTACTTCATATGCTTTTTGTTTAGTCCTCATCCTACTTAACCTCTTCTGCCTTTGTCACTGTTAAACAATCCTTCCTGCTAGATTTAATCTTCTCTCATGCCTTCTGAGAGCACACTCTCTCCTAATTTGCTTCCTATCTTTAACTATCCATTCTGTTTTCTTCAATGGTTACTCATCTACCTCCTAGCCTTTTAATGGAGGTACTCCCCCAGTGTTGACCTCTTTTATTCTTTTCTCTCTTCTCTCTTGACAATCTCAATCTTTCCCATAGTTTCCACTACTACTCTCCATGCATATCACTTTTAAATCTCTATATACATTTCTCACCTCTCTTTTGAGGTCTAAATACTGGTTTCTAAATACTTGTTACTCGAATGTCCCACACGTGACTCAAATTATTCATGTCAAGATCTTATCTCTTATTCTTTCTAGCTAAACTTACTTCTCCAGATTTTATTATTTCTCTTGGTGGTACCACTATTCAACCAATCTTTCATGTTTTTGACCTTGGGATGTCTTTGACTCTCCTACCTTATATTTCATATGTAATTATTTCTGTCAATTCCATCTCCATTATTTGTCAAAAAACCAAATCATCCTCCTCTCTAAATCTACTGCCTCATTAACATTTTTAAGGACCGTTTTAATAAGATCCTAATTGGTTTTTCCCATTTCTATCCTTTTGTCCCTCTAATCAGTCCCTCGTACTGCCAGAATAATTATGATTTGATCCTTTCATGTCACTCCTCTGTTCACAAATCTATGTTGACTCCCTGTTGTGTTCCAAGTTCAAATTCCTATGCCAGGAATTCAAAACCCTCCACAATTTGACATTTCCCTGTCTTTACCACTTTGTCTAGTGTTTCCTACTCCATGTTCTTCATAGTCCAGTATAATTAGATGACTTTCTGCCCCATTCATCAACTATTATACTTATACCCTTCCACGATTTTGTCCAAGATATTTCCTATTCTTAGAATGTCTTTCCTTATATGTTGAAATCCAACCTTTCCTTCAGTGCTCTATTCAATGTCATCTCTTCCTTAAGTATTCTTGAAGTAAGTCTACCTCTCTAAGGAAGTAAAATGCTTCTCTCCTGCATCTCACAGTATTTTGTTTTGTAACTCTAATATACTAATATCTAAACACAACTTTCTGTGTTGGTGTCATATTCTTCATACCTGACTATATTTGTCCAAACTTTGAATCTCCCCTCCTCTAATGTTCTGCACACAAGAAATGCTTTAGAAATGTTTATTTTATTGATCTCACTTGGGCTTTAAATTTTGCAAAGTGTTTTCATGCCTATTATCTCAAAGGAAATCTAAGTTTCCAAGCTCAAATCTTGACTTACTTTTATTTGAGCCACAGGAAAAAGTATCTTGAAATGATATCTCTAAGTATGTCCAGTTGTGAAATTGAAACACAACAAAAAAGCCTTTGATGTCAATATTCCAAAAGGCCACCAGATGATAATGCCTCAATGACACAAAGGATCTGCGATCTCATTGATGTGGGAATTTCCTACATGGACAAATTCCACATCCATTCATGACTTCTTGCCCTATACAGTACTTATTCATGTCTGTCTGTAAGTCCTCCTTAGGGGATCCACTCAGTATGTTCAAGATATTCATCTGGTTCTTTAAATATTTATATGTACCAGTATAAAATTTGGTCTGTCCATCTGTTTTCCCTCATCATTCATTACATGACCAGCCCATCTTTTTTTCTGGTCAAATAAGTCTCTGTCCTCCAAACTGCAGCACATCTTCATGTGTCCACCCCTTTGCTCAGACTTTTTCTTATTTCTAGAATGCCCTCTCTCCCTCTCTTCGTAAGTTAAATTTCTACCAATATTTTCTATCTTTATTGGCACTTCTATTTAAGCCAACATTGATGCTAATGTTTCAGCCATGCAATATATGAATTTATTTCACTTCATTTTTCTTGCATGGATTGTTAGACTATCTTTTTATGGATGCTAGAATTCATTGAGAAGACATTTTAAGGTTCTGGGGTTCAGGGCAATAAGCTAAATACTCTAAATACTATTTTTAGGAAATAGCATCTGCAGTTTCTAACTCTGCCTACAAATATTTCCATGAATATTTATTTCTCTTTTTTTACGCTTTTTTACTGTCAGTATCTCTGAGATCATTATGTGTGTCTCTTTCTTTCTGTGCCTCTCTAGCTTTTCCTTTTCCTGTTTCTTTTGCATAATGTTTTACTTAGTGTGCCCTTTTTTTCTATCTTCCTTTCAGTGTCTTGCAATATTTGCCTCTGATTAACAGTCCTTCTTTCCTTTTTCATTACCCCTCCTTTGTTTCCTTTGTCCTCCTGGGCATCTCCCACTAGTTGACCATAAAGAGAACTGGATTATGCTTATTCTATTTGTTTTAAAAATGCTGTATATTTTTCTTAGTTTTTAATAGATGAGTAAAACTATTAAAATTTTTCTCCATTAAAAATTAACTATTAGATTAAAAAATTTATTTATGGAGCCAATTGTTTTGTTTTGTTTTGTTTATGGGTTAGTGGCTCTAGCTTGACTACTACCCACACCTATATTGCTTCACTTGATCTTTATAATCTCATTTGATCCTTTCAATAATTCCATGATATAGGTAAAGCAGATCATTATCCAAGGAATAGTGACAAGTAGTTCATGTAGTCTGTATTTCTATCCATAACTCTACAGGAGTTATAAAGGTCTAAAATAAGTTTCCTAATATAAAATATTTAAAATAGCATACTATGTTTCCCAGACAACTGGTCCACTGGAGTTTGCAGAGGCTTGAGAATCAGAACTTTCCAAACACTACATAATTCTTTCATAAAAAGACACCTTTTTGCTTCAAGCCTTTTATGCCATATTCACTGTGTCATTCTTCAGAGACTAAAATTGCAATGATCCCCCAGCCTTGGTTGGGCATCTGGGGAGCAAAAGAAGACCCTGTTTGAAAAGTTTACAAACCAACTGGGGACAGAAGCTCTGTGTGATAACCAGAGCTAGTAATCAGGACATAGGTCCTGTCAGAGACAGAAAACAGTGAGAATTCTGTAGAAAAAAAAAACAGAATCTAAGTAGCAAGATCGGTTTAAAAGAGTCTGATACCAAGATGCTGATTATGAACTTTTACACAGTTCTTTGAAGTTTATATGCATTAGCTTAATTAATCCTAATGTCAACCCTATGATGTAGGATCTTCATTTTACAGATAAAGAAACTGAGTTTCAGAGAGGTTGAGTGACACCTAGTGAGTAATAGCATTATCAATTTGCCAGATTATATTTCTCTTTGCACCACTCAGTGTACTTTGGGCACACGTATATTTTTCCACCCTGCCTATGTGGTTGGCCTCACTCTAATTTTCACACAACTGGACAGTTCCCAGGAACCACTCAAATTGTTCCCTATTGAAATAGTTGGCTGTGAGTAAACTATTTTTTCTTTGAATCTAATTCCTTAGAAATTCCTTGTTCCCCATTTCTATTTTTCCCTTTTATTCTCTTCAAAGACTTTTTTTTGTCAGCACTGTCATTCTTGTACTTTTGATATGCCAGTTGATAAAATGCCAAAGTACATTTCTATATTCTTATTTCTATAAGTTTGAAGCCATGTCATAAACATTTCCAAAGTCCTCTCTCCAATTGAAAGATCTCTGGATAAGATAGTTTTAAGATACTACAATATACTTCAAGGATCTCTAACTTAATTAGTATGAGTACCATACCTATCCCCCACCCCCACCCCAGACTTTTTAGTCATCATGAGTTGAGATGGCTGGAAAAAAAAACAATTATCTCATGGCCAAGCTTCTGATAATGAGACTCTCAAAATACAGCCAGATTGGCTTTTGGACAAAAGACATACAGCCCATTACCATGTCCAAACTCAAAGCTTTTTTATATTGCTAGGAGCTGCCACAATGTATACTCAACTAATACACCTTTCAAGAATCGAATCAGTCAACAGGGACTAAGTGCATACTATCTGCCAGTCATTGCTAGGTATTGGACAGACAGACATAATAAAACAATCCTCACTCAAAACAAACTTACATAATAATGAGGTAAACAATAATGATGTACATAATTATAAACAGAGTAAATCAATGAATCAATACAAAGGGGTCTGAGAGCAAGCACAGCAGCAGTTGAGGAGATCAGGAAAGTATTCAAATATAAAACAAACCTGGGACTGTGCCTTGAATGGAAATGGAGTTTCTAAGAGGTAGAGGTGAGGAGGGAGTGAAATCCAGAAACACTGGACAGCCAGAGCAAAGGTACAGATTGAAGGAGTAGTGTTGCATGAGAAGAAGGGAGGCAAGGCCAGTTTCCCAAGACCCTAGGGTCGCAACAAAAACACGATGATATATCAAAGCAAAGTTGTGTGAGAGAAGTTTTGAAATGTGTCTTACGGAGAAAAACACCTATAGTTGACTGACTAGACCTTGAAAAGCTCTTCAAAGGTTAATAAAGTTATGCCTAGCCTTATATAAAATAACAGAGAATTCTTCTATAATATATAACAGATTTTAAAATCCTTTTTGAAACGATACAAAGAAATGATGCAAGAAAGATCTTTCCCATTATTTTTAAATGGTGAATACTTATGAGAAGGCAGGCTTTAAGAAAAGGCACTTGTGAAAGCTTTCTTTGTGAATGCCTTTCTCTTTCCCACCATCACTACCTTTAGTTCAGGTCTTCATTTTGTAGGAAGAGGGCCTAGATTATCACATAGTCCCAATAAATCCTGTGCTATATTACTAGACCAGTGTTCTTATACTACTTCTACAATCAGCGTTCAAAATCCATCAGCAAATCACAGAATGACAGAATGTCCAAATTAGAAGGGGCATTAGATCGCAAACAAGTTTTCCAATGTTTCTATGAATAATTTGCATTGCCATGTGTTACAGCACAATAATATTTCATTAGGTTCTCATGTTAAATGTATTTACTAATTATGTACCTACTTTTTTCCAAGTCTTACATTTATAGAAAGTACAGCTATAAATATTTTTAAATATATGGAATTTTTCCCTTTGTCTCTGTTTTCTTTTACCTAGCAGTGATACCACTGGCTTGAAGAATATGCAGAATTTGGTAATGTTTTTATTATAATTCCAAATTATTTTCCAGAATTATATATATTCCAATTATATACATTCCAAATTATTTGGAGCACTGATTCCTAAGGTTTTTGATAGGTTGCATTTCCTCTTTTAAAATCTGCTTCATTTTTCTACTTTTTTATCCATTGGGGAATGACTCTTGTTCTGATACAATTGTATCTATTTTCTATACATTCTGAACAACAGAACTTTAATGGAAATGCTTGTTTTCCACATTTTTCTCAACTAACTGCTTCTATTTTAAATCTAAATGCTTTGATTTTGTGCAAAAATATCAATTTTATTTAATCAACATCTGGGTCTAGTTTGATTTTTTTTTCCTTTAAGAGTTCAATTTCTATTTCTGAGGGTACATTGTTCAGATAGTCTAGTTCTGGCTTTATTAATCTGCGTGTTGTATATTTGTGTAAATATTCATTCGTTTAATTTCTTTTCATTTTTGTTGCTATATAATTGATTAACATTATTTTAATTATTTCCTTTTTATCTCTTCTGAATTTCCTTTTTTATTTTAGTTATTTAATTTTCCTATCTCCTTATTTAAAGAAATTAGCTAATGGTTTGTTAGTCTTTTCAGAAACTAGATTCTGGTTTTGTTAACTTAATTATTTTTATCACTTTTGTTTAGCAATGTGTGTTTTATAGTGGAACAAAAGATTTGGCTTTAATTTGTTGGTTTTCTAGTTCTTTTTCAAACTTTCGTGCTCATTTGATTGATCTACTCTTCTGCTCCTGTGTGGATGATAGTATTCAGAGATATAGATTTTTCTCTAAAGACAATTTGGCTACATCCCAAAAATTTTGGCATATTGTTTAACTATTATGATTTTGTCTGCTTAAAATTATTTATTATGCCTGTGATTTGCTTTTAACCCACTTAATCTTTAGGTTTATATTTTATGGTATCCATTTAAGCTTGAATCATTTTTCAAGTTCCCTTTATCAATTACGATTTGCATCATGTGGTGTTCAATAAAAGATGTGTTTGATATTTCTACTTTTATGCAACTTTGCCCGGCACATAACCAGTTTTTTTAAAGGTTTTATGCAAATGTGTTGAATATGCATATTCCTTAAAATTCTCAGTAAATAATTGATAGAGGTCTAAAATATATATGGGAAGGAAAGGAAAGGTAAAAGCATTAATAATCTATAATCAAAACTAACCCCTAAATTTCACTTTTCCCCTTTCTCTTCTCCACCTAGCCTAGAATATAATCAATAGTACTCTGTCATGAGAAATTATGAAAAACAAGGATTTAGTAGTTCATTTCTTTAGAGGTATAAGGTCCCCTTTCTACTCCAACCCCTTAATTTTATAAATGAAAAACTGAAACCAAGAGAGGGCAAGTGACTTAGTCACATATATGTTATGTAAGAGAAGAGGGATTTGAATCTTCTGAATCCCAATTTCAATCATAGGCATGATAGCTGTCAATGTGAATGGGATGAATCAATACATCATTTACCCAAAATAAATGAATGCCTGAAACACAAAATTCAGTTTTCAGTGGGGTATGGGGGATGTGGGTGGAGGGAAAATAAATGTTAATTTTGAAACTAAAATTGAAACTATTAAGATAGAAAACCAATCAATACAAAATTAAAAATAAATTGTTTGGGTAGCTAATTTTGTCTACTCACCAGCTTATTTAGACATATCCTCCTTCTTCCTCATAGTAATTGCCTCCCTTTGTGTCTTCAGATTCTCAAGAGTTTCTCATCACTTCTGAGCTGATTTTCTCCTATCAAGTTTTGACCCATGCTGTTCTACAGATATCTTCTTTGAACCATTTGAAGTGTATTCTCAAAAAAATCTAAGTTGCATGTCAAAAGATGCCTTTCCCTTCTCTACATAAATTCTAAGCTGGCATAACATATACCAAGCATGGCATTTTGGGAAGGATATGATATAGTTTAAAAGCATTCTGACAAAGGCAACCAGGAGAACGAAGGTCATACCGTATGAAGATCTATCGAAAGATTGTAAGATGTCTATTTTGGAGGAGGGATGAGCAACAAGTATTTAACAGAGTTTTATGTGGAATATGCATTAGACTTATTCTATCTGGTCGCAATTGGAAGAACTAGGAGAAATGGGTACAAGATATATGTGAGGAAAATTTCTGAATAATTAGGCCTATCCAAAACTGAAGTAGGCTACCTCAAAAAATAGTGAGATCCCTTGCACTGGACGATCTCAAGGAAAGGCTAGATGACCCACTCCTGAACCTTTTGAAGAATGAAAATATCATTTGACATTTGATTTATTTCACAAAGAGCTCCAGAAGAGATTAAGATAATAGCTGTCCCATTTCCTTCTATATTATGAATCTCCATTTCCTTGTCAAGTTGATCCAAACAAGTACCTAGTCAGTGAAAGGCCCTGTGCTTGGTACTAGAGATACAAAAACAAAATTAAAGCCAATCTCTGGCTTCAAGGAGCTTACACTCTTCTGGGATCTATATCATTTAAAGTAGCAACAAAGTACAAAATATTTTGAGGAGGGAGAGAACAGTCACAACTCCATGGGTCAGGAGAAGTTCTTGTAGGAACTTACATGTGAGACAAACCTTGAAAAAAATTAAGATTATTCAGATGCGGAGGTGATGAGAAAGGGCATTCCAGGAATAGGGATCAGTCCGTTCAAAGGTACATAGGCCAGAAACAGAATATTAAGTCTCAATAGACAAGCAGAGCTGGAAAGAGGAGAGTGTGAAGGAGATTATCATGAAATAAGATTAGGAAGGTTGACCAGAGACACATTGGGAATGGATTTAAATGGCAAGTTTGTATTTTATGCTAGAGGCAATTGGGAGCAAAGAAGAGTCTTGAAAAGAGGAGTAAAGTGGTGAGAAATGTCCTTTGGGAATAATATTTTGGTAGCTTGTGAGGGACAGATTGGAAAGAGGGGAGTCAAGAGTCAGGAAAATCAGTTGGAAGTCTAGTGTAATAGTTTAGTTAAAAGATGATGACAGGTTGCATTAGGGCAGTCTGTGTATGAGTGGACCAAAAAGGACAGATGAGAAATACTGTAAAATTATAATCAACACAATGTGGCAACTGATTAGATATGGAGTAGGAGCCTGGGCTGAGAGATGACTCTGAAACTGGGAACCTAGGTCAATAGAAGGTTGGCAATACCATCGATAAAACTAAGGAAATTGGAAGAAAAGGAGTGTTGAATGGAAAAGAAAATTGGTCCCACTTTGAGCATGGTAGGTTTGAGATTCACTTTGAACATCTAGGCAGAGCTTCCTAAGGGACATTTAGGAATGGAAGGACAGAGACAGGGAGTAAATCTGGAGATTCGTGTATATATTTTTGAGCTACCTAGAAAGAGATCACCTCCGGGGAGTATGATGAGGGAAAAAAGAAATGCCTACCTCCATTGTAAGGAGTTAAGATAGGGATAGTGATCTAGCAAAGAGAACTGGAAAGAAACAGTCAAGAGGCAGAGGAAGAGAGCACAGAGACTTTTAGTGCTCTGTATATAACAAGGATTTAAGAAATGTTGACTTCAATTGATTTGAATTAAATTAAACTCAAGGCCTCCTGTGATCTGACTTAAATCCTCTTGGGAATCTTATCTTATCCCTCTCGTGTTCATGTTCCAGACCAAGCGGTTCATTTGTTATCACCCAAATGGATTCAATGGTTTCCCACCTTCATGCCTTTGGCTGTAGCTAATGACAATAAGAATGACATTAATGATAATGATAATAATTAATAATACCAGTTAGCATTTACGTAGTTCCTACAACATAGCAGGCACTGTGCTAAGCAGTTTACAAATATTATTTCATTTGATCTTCACAACCACTCTGAAAAGTATGTGCTATTATAATTCCCATTTTACTGTTGTGGAAACTGAGGCTAATGGAGGTTAGGTGATTTATCCAGGGTCTTACAACTAATAAGTGTTTGAGACCAGGTTAGAAGTCTTCCTGATTTCAGGCTCAAAATTCTATATCTACTGCACCACCTTGGTACCCCTGTTACATCTCTCCTTAGGCTTTAAAATTCCCCTCCATGTTCTCTCCCTGCTATGTTCCCATTATCTTCATCTGTTAAAATGTTGCCTTTAAGGCTCAACCAAAATGCCATCTCCATGAAATCTCCTCTGACTTCCTCAGCCATTAATAGCTTCTTTGGTCTCTGAATTCTCATAGCCCCTGTTTGTACCTTTTAAAAGTACTTACCATCTTTCTGAGAAATGGTGTTAATAAACTGTAGCATCTTTCAAGGCACTTCTTTGCTGTGGAAGCAGCTCTGATGTTACACATTGTAGAAAATTCGCTTAATCTTTTTGAGCCTCAGTTTCTTCATTTGTAAAACAAGAATTATCATTTCCTATTCCATACTTCACAGACTTGTTGTAAGGAAAGTATTTCATACATCTTACAGCGTTATAGAAATATGAGTACTTATTCTGAATTATAATCTTTGCGTACATTTCTAATCTCCTCCTTGATTGCAAGGGCCATGTCTTTGTAAGGAGGCTTGTGTATCATGGACATATTTGCCTTGCCTGCTTCCAGCAAGTGCTGAAGGAATCTGACACATTGGATGTGGTGAAAAGGGAAGAGTTACTAACTCTATAAAAAGGAATGACCCACCCTCAGCTGTTCTTTTACCTTACTTGCTACAAATAGCGTTGAGAAATTTGAGCATTTCCATAAGGGTTGAGGGAAGAGGCTGCATTTCCCTTCACTCTGGCTGTATGGCCAGTGAAAGCAGATACTAGCTCACTGGACAAACCTAAGGCTGCTTCTCAGAGCCCTAGCTGCCTTTTCAGCTTTGTGTTTCTTTGTGTGATCATGGGTGACTGAATAGCAGTCCTGAAACTGACACACTCAGCCTTGTGAATTTGAGAGGGAGAGTGGTACTGATTCCCTTGGTCAGAGCTTATTGGTGGCTAGGAGAATTTCTGCATCAAAAAAAGGATACCATCAACAAGAAAATCTCAAACCTTGCCAGGTGTTCTCCAGAAGACCTAAAGGGAATTCTTTAAACATTACATAGCTGAGGGGAACTACAAAATGACTTCTTGCCCAGTGCTTTGTGTTTTGATGGCTTTAAGGCTAAACCTCCCAGGAGAATATTATAATAGTTATTACTGCTGGTAGTTTTAAGTCTCTGTTAGTGTAAGCTTGTGAGAATCTTTTGTGCTAGGCATTTCTTCTGTGTGTGGAAAATAAATAACTGTCCCATACCTGATTCTTACTGTATCTTGACTACAGAGTCACGATATATATGGTATATACATATACATATACACACATGTGTATTTACATATATTTGGTAGATATATATATATATGCGTATGTATAAATATATACATGTATTAATACCTATATGTGTGTGGGTATATGGAGGCAGCTAGGGTGCTCAGTGGATAGTGCTCAAACTTGGAATCAAATCATTAAGACCTGTGTTAATCACCTCTTCAGACACTTAATAGCTGTGTATTCTTGGTCAAGTCACTTAATTTCTCTCAGTTTTCTACTTTGTTAAAATGGGGCTAAAATGGGGCTTATCTCACAAGGCTGTTGTAAGGATCAAATGAGATAATACTAGTAAAGCACTTTAAAATACTGCATAAATGCTAGGTATCATTATTATTATTACTGTCAACATCATCATCATTGTCAGCATCATCATTATTTCATAGGTTCAAATCCTGCCTCTGTCACATACTGGTTATGTGACCATGGGAAATTCACTTAACCTTTCAGTGACCCAGGCAACTCCTCAAGACTCAAAATTGCAGACTAATTGCTAATCCTCACTGCTAGAGGGCATTTTCTCAATAGGAGTTCCCTATGGCAATAAAATCATGGGTCAAAATTAAAACTATATTTAGCCACTGATTATATTTAGTGATTGCCATCCAGCAGTTAATTAAAGGAGCCATGACACCACATTACATGGTCTCCATTCTCATCCACAACTCAGGTTTCTTTCACAGGTGGTGACTTATATCACCCCCCAACAAAAAAGCGAGATTTCCTTCAGCAGCCACTCTGCAGCTTTTGTGAAATTATCTGGTCAGAAATTATTTCAGGGTATAGATGAGTTCTGCTTCACTCACACTCACCCAAACACAGTGGGCTCCTCTCTTTCTGAGAAAACGAATTGTCTTGAAAACAACTTTAAAATCCCATTTACTTGTCAGTTATTTAATTCACTTTTGTCCTTTCCTTAACTTGACAGGAACAATCTGTTTTTCTTCTTTTTCCTCCTGGTGACATCTTCTGATATTCATGCACAGCAGTGATCATCTTCTGTTTGGGTTTCCCAATGCTAAAATAGGGAAAAGCCATTTGTCATGAAACTAAAAAGAAAATCAGTGTCTGTTTACATTCCTATTGGATCAAATTGTAAACTCCTCGAGGGCAACAATCATGTTTTTTACGTCTATGAAGCCCATGCAATGCCTAGCACGGGGTCTAGATGAATTGTGAACAAAGTGTTTTGCAAATATTAAAGCATGATTTTTTTTAAAAATTAATTCAGACTTTTGACTACAATATTGTGGGGAAATGCTTTTTTTGGAAACCCCTTCTACTAATGCAGATCAGCAATTTGCTTATAACTTAGAGTTTTTGAGTGTGACAACTGGTCAGAAGCAGGATTTGAACCGAGATCTCTCTGGCTCAAAGACTGCCCATACATCTACTATAGTCCCCATCTACTCACTATATACATGTGAGAAACGTTTTTTAACTGTTGTTGTCATACCTGGCAGGCGAACAATAAGTGTATAGTGAACATAAACATACTTGTTGACCAACTCTGAAGCAGGGTCTCAGGCCATTTTCCAAATCTTCCTTTAATGCACTGATAACCAAAATTTCTCAGTATAAAAAAAGAATGTCCTAACATTTAAATTCTGTGGAAGGAGACTAGACAGCCTCAGAGAGTTGTATGTTCTCAGTCACTGAAGGTATTTATGCAGAGGCTAGCTGTCCACTTTTGGGGGGTGTTATAAGAAGTGCTCATCTTAATGCTAGAGGTCAGGTCATATCCTGCTCTGAGATTCTATGATCCTAAGCGGTTTCAAATATTTCCTGTGCTACAACTCTTGCCAACAATACCAATTCTTAGACTTAAGAAAAAGAAAACAAATGTAAACATTATAAAAGTAGTTTTGGGGGTTTGTTTGTTTTTTGGTTTCCAATCACCATATCCAATTCAGGGAGCCCAACAACAGGTTTAAGAAAACAGAATGGTTCTAAGAGAATGCTGGAACTGAACAATATACGATATTTAGGAACACAGTAAAACAGCTAACTGATAACAATGGTTATGCTTACTCAAGGGGAACTACCAGGTTGCACAGTGGATAGAATGCTGGACCTAAAGTCAAGAAGACTTATCTTTATGAGTTCAAATCTGGCTTCAGATACTTACTAGCTATGTGACCCTGGACGAGTGACTTAACCCTGTTTACCTTAGTTTCCTCATCTATAAAATAAAATAGAGAAGGAAATGGCAAACTACTCCAGTATCTTTGCAAAAAAACCCTAAAGGGGTCACAAAGCGTCAGAGACAACTAAGCAACAACAACACACTTATTTTTTTTAAGATATTGGGTTAAGAAGAAAAAATTTTCAGGCCTCTTCGCACATGTGAGGTTGCCCATTTTGACCAGAGTAGATTTCTGGGTAGAAGTAATGGACTCATTTCCTAATATTTGCTAAGTGTTAGGTGTTTTCAATTTTACTGGAAGCATTTGCTAACATCACAACATTATTTTGACTCTCAAACTAAAGTCTTCCCCTAACATACCCCCATAGTCTTTTCTCTGCTGACAATATTTTGTTTTATGCCTCTCTGATATACTTATATTGATTGCATGCCTCTATAATACTATTTAAGCTCCATGAAGGGAAGAAGCATGGCTGAGATAAACTTTGGATCTCCTTAGCAATGTTCTGTGCATAAAAGGTTTCCAATAAATACTTGTTAACTCTCAAGCCATTCCACAATTTAGTAACAGTGGAAAAAAAATTTAAGTCAGAGCACCTGAGCTTGAATCTATCTATGTTCTATGACTTATTACTTTTAGTCAAGTCACTTATCATACCTGGGCCTCAATTTCCTCTTCTTTAATATGAAGAAGTTGGAACTGTTTGACCTCTGAGATGTTGTCCCAGTAAAAATACTTTACAAAATAGCTCCTTTAAAAATGGATGGTCTTTTCTACTTCTTAGATATGGTTTTAAAACCAGCACAAATGCAGAGAATGGCATAGGTTGTAATACTCTTTAATATGTCCTGTGGATTTGTAATGTTTACTATCTTACAAATTTATGTGTCCTTGGATGAGAAGCTTGCCTATGGCTGGCTGCTCCAGCTTTCTGTATGGAAACCTCCCATTTAATGTAGGTGTTCTTAATAGCTGCTTAATTAGTAAACTCTGGCAATCGCACTAGACTCCTGGATCCCTGAGTGAGAATCCTATTCTGACAGTAAAGTTGCATCTGGCACACTATTGTCTGCACTGCACCCTATCTCCTTGCCAGATTTGGGTTATTGGGTTTGGGCATATTTTGTTTGTTTGTTTGTTTGTTTCACCCCACTGTTTGCTTTGTCAATTAGAACTTTTTTTTCTTCTACCCCTCCTCTTTCTTTGTCAGCACCTCCCTACCCTCTCTCTTAGCTGCGACTCTTTCACAGGCTCTCCTTGATCTGTCTCCACCATCTTCTCTCCAAGAAGCTTTCTTCAATAGGACGCCTACAAAACTCGGTAAATTCGGCAGAAGTCAGTTAGAGGCACAACCCTTCTCAGACCGAGTGGAACTTAACATTTCACCCGTTAGAAACCTTCCATTGTTACTGGCTTAAGGGACCAGGGCGCTATATCTGGCCAAATTTAGATCTGCTATCCATTCATTGTGACATCATTCCACTTATAAATCTTATTAATTTTTAGGAGGCTGCATGGATTAATATAGTTTGGCTCTTACTGTATCATAGAAAAGTCTTCCAATTTTCCTTTTAGTCTTAGAATTGAAAAGTTTCTCTACTCCTCCAGGAGTCACACAGGGTACATTTACTGTTTGTAAATCTATAGACCTTTATGCTTACAGTCTTCAGTGTTGAGCGTTTTTGTTGTCATGCCTGCCTACCAGTATGAGAAAGATTCCCAGTTTGCGATTGAATTCTGAGGACATTTACTACTATAGGGCATTGGCGATGGCTTCCAAATGAGCTAATTTCTTTAATAAACATTAGCCAAATGAAGTATTCTAAAATCCCAGAAAATACCCTTAGGGAAAAAAAATGAAGAATAGTTTATTCTTTTTGAAAACCAATAAAAATGCCTCTTAGGCACTAGAGCAGTGTTTTGTTGAATGATGATTCAGGACACAGAATTGGTGTTATCCTGGACAACAAAGGTTAAAAGCTGAAGAAATTGCTTAGATTTTCATTCAATTTTATCTCCATATTCTCAAGAGTCATGTCATAGCTTGGTCACTTGACAAATTTATTCAATAGATATATCAGTGGTCTGACTTGAATCACAGTAAATCTTGCATTTTTTCCTGTTTAGCCAAAAAATACAGTGGTTTGTATCATTTTCAAAATCTAAAACATAAAAGTTTGAAGTGCTATGTTGCTTGCTCTCTGTTTCATCAACATCATTCTACCAAGCTCTGAGACCTTGTTGATGTTTAATATCAGACTTTGCAGACTTTATTTCAGGGTTGTCAATTTTTCATGAGGCTTCAAAGAGAAATGTATTTTCCCAAAATTTAAATAAGAAAAAAAGTTGTATTTCCCTTCACTCTTATTTACAACTGTGGTTTCCATTCATTCTCTTAATGTGGTTACATGCCCATTCTCTTATTTAATCATATATCCCTTTTTTTTGTAAAAGGCTGAGTGATAACAGCATGTTGCATGTGGTATCTAAATTCTAACCGTTCTAGAGAATGAATGAAACTCTTTCCTGATTTTGACAAGTATGGAACCTGAACTCAACTGTTCATCCATGATATAGGGAAAAGATGAAATCAAACCTTGCCCATCATATATTTGCCACTGTATTTTCTGACTTGTCAGTAGAAGGTTCCATATGACGAATCCAGAGAGGTACTTCTTCCTAGTCACCAATGGTTCATAATAAAGCACGTCTTGAGATTAGATATAAATCCATTAAATGCCAATATTAAAAACAATGATGAAACCTTAAGAGTGAGACAGGATAAAAAGATAACTAGCCAGCAAGTCAGGAGAGCTGGTTTCTAATTCAACCCAAATGTACTTTAAAAAATCTATATAGCAATGAGTACGATGGTGGTAGTGGGGATAATTATGAGATCACAGTAGGGTTGATTTATAGCCAGAAGGGAGATTAAAGGCCAAATTCCATTTCCTCATGAGATGAGAAAACTGAGGCATAGAAAGGTAAAATGGCTTGCCCAAGGTCACATAACTGCCTCTGACCCATACCAGATGCATGACAATAGGAACTTAGCTCCCTCCAGGTAACTCTCCAAGTAATTTCCCAGGAATTTCCTGCACCCACAAAATTACATATCTAATTGAAAATGTTTTTTTATTTCATCTTAGGATACAATACAAATACATCTTATTGTAAGGACGATTTTTAAAAAAACCCACCAGGCCTCAACTGGAGGACCAGAAAATATGGTCATTTTTCGTTTGGATCATCAACTCATTTTTTTTTCTTTCCAGCTAGATAAGTTTGAATCTTCTGGTTGGCCTTGAAAGCATGATCTGGTTGGAGGTTGGAGGTTCATGATGCCCATCACACTTATTCCAATGCCCTTCCTACTTAACTGTGATAGTAAAAGAAGGGAAATTGTAAAGGATTCTCTCTAACGTCTGTCTTTCTATATTTAATGCCCCTGACTACTTATGTACTGAAACATGGGAAAAAATTCAAAGAAATCAAAGAACAGAGTTTCTGTGCTAAAGACGTATTCTTCTCCTCTGCATGATGCATCAGAAGTAGGGGCAGATTTTATATAACACTTTTAAAACAAGTTACATGGACCCTTTGAAAACAGATGTTGGTCTGACACTGAGTATTGAAATATAGGTTAGACTGAACAACAAGTCAGTCAGTCAACAAGCATTTATTAAGCACTTACTAAGTTTATCAAGCATTTACTGTCTGTAAGGCACTGTGCTAAGTTCTTGGGATAGTATTCTTCTAAAATAGTAGCCAGACTTTGTTCTCTTTTTAACCTTTGCTGATTTATGATATGTCTGGGAAGGAAAGAAAATAACTGCTCTTTAATTACAGTTCTTGCAAATGGAAAAAAAAGGTGAAAAGACAAGTGAACTGAAAATTGGCAGTTATTTAGTAAGTGAGGTGTGGGAAGAAATTAGGAAACCCTTCAGTGGTCAAAGGAGACCAATATGTCTCTAAATAATTTCCAACTGGCCTTTCTTTCAAGGATGATATTATTATGGGTGCAAGAAGGTTAACCTTTCCTCCATGATCCATATGGAGGGGCAGTCAATAAAAATGATCAGTAAACATTCTAAATATTAACTTGATTTCTTTGAACAGCCTCTTCAAACTTTGAAGCTGTTAGGAAGCTTCCTAAAATAAACCTTCCATCAGCTCCAGTTAACACTTTTGTATGAGAAGAATATATATATATATATATATGTATATATATGTGCAGTTAAAAAATCAGAACTACTGCAGATTCAAGAAGCATCTCTATAGGGAGTCCTTGCAAACAGCAACATAAGTCCCCATGCAAATCCACTTCTGTCAGCTATGTCAGAGATGCCAAAAAACAGGCACAATAAATATACAGTACATAGATATAAAACAGCAATGATGTCACACTGCAGGATTTATAAGTCTCTCCAATCCTTACTTACAACTTGGACAATGCAGAGACCAAATACTCCTTATAAGTATGTCTATCTACTACAGGGACATGGAACAAAAGACCATAGGGAAAGAAAGAAAGAAAGAAAGAAAGAAAGAAAGAAAGAAAGAAAGAAAGAAAGAAAGAAAGAAAGAAAAAGAAAGAGAGAGAGAGAAAAGAGAGAGAGAGAAAGAGAGAACAAGAGAGAGAAAGAGAGAACGAGAGAGAGAGAAAGAGAAAGAAACAGAAAGAAAGAAGAGGAGAAGAGAAGAAAGGAGAAGAGAAGAGAGGAGAGGAGAGGAAAGATTGTTTATGAAAAGAAGAATCCATTTGAAAAAGAAACCATCTCTAGATATGTTATCCATTATGCATTGCTTTCCCAAGGAATGAGCTTTCAAAAAGGAAAAGTAGTTATTAGATTTACCATCTGGTAGATTCCCTTTGCTGTCATATGGGGGCATCATATGAGCATTAGTTACATTATTTCATACCATGTTATTTGCACTGTGCCCAGATCAGTGACTTTGAGCCCGGACACTTGGCGATAGTGATGCTGCCCATGGTGAGATGGGGCCCCTCTCAGACATGGAGCCTTCAGGCTCCATCTCTCCTGGTGCTCATGGAAATGCCAGCCTTGGGTCTGTGATTAGGATGCGGTGGCACTGGCCCAGTATCATGGCCAGTTTGGGCACTGTTCTGTTGCCAGCCCTCTGGTTCAGCTGGCCATTCCATTGAGCCCACATGCTGATTACCCTCAGACTCCTCCTTTCGTGGAACACTTGCTCCGACTTTAAAGATGCCTGTCTCAAGAGGAGGGAGTGAAAGAAATGCTGGCCCACACAGCCCGACTGTCCCTTCATGAACATCTATTGAAACTGATTGATCTAATGCCTTGCATCTGCCAAGCTGTCATTCAAGCCAGAGGGGATTTGGACAGAGACAAGGCAAGCATTGTAAAAAATGAGTTTGCGATTTAGTTTATTGAGCTTGCCTTGAACTCCTAGGTACAGTTAAACGGAAAACCTTGTTTCCTGAAAAACAACTTTACTAAATGAGAAAATGCACTCTAGAAGGAACGAGTGGATTTTCTCCCTTGATTTGTGCCTGAAACGTAAGAGAGGGGGGGAAAATCCCAGCTGTCTGCTGCATTGTGTGAACATATACATGCATTTAAATTACTTATATCATTACTTACAGATGTAATTGTGAAATATGTTCTTTTTGCATTCAAAATTAGGGACTGAACAGATGGTGAAAGCTCAGTTTAAAGCAATATGTCCATTAAAATAACCCATACTGTTGGTGTTTAGTGTAACAACAGCATAGAGTTCATTATAGCAGGGTCCTTATAGCGACTGCTTGCTTTAGGAGGCAGGAGGAGCCAGAATAGCTCCCAACCACAGGTGACTCATATTTGGACAGTTTTCCACTTTCCTGCCACCCTGCTGACCACTAAGTAGTTGGCTTACAGAGTAGAGCCTCAGTTGCATCGCTTAGTCTATTGCTATAGAATTGAAGAGTCAATAAAAAGGCTGACATCTACCAATGGTTTGCTCCTGTTTTCCTGTTTCTCTCTAACAGCCAGATGTGCTGAAATGTGTATTTCCAGATGTATCACCTCCAACTGTGTAATATTATTCCTGTTGTAAGTAATTGTCTTGGTTAATGAGCTCTGGGGTCACACTCACAGGCTAATAGTTTAGGCAATGAATGTTCTCTATTGCTAGGAGTCAGCAAGACCCTGAGGACCACCAGGGAGAATGTGTAGGAATGGTCACAGTTGCCTGGTTTCATTTGAACAAGGTAGACACCAGGTATGCTATCTTTCCAACCAATAAAAAGTATCTGGGTGGAGTCAACTATTTCATGTTCTTTCATCCACTATTCATTAAAGCTTAGTGTTCTTTGAAGGAAGAAGTATATGCACCCTATAAATCATAAATGCGTAATTTCCATTTGTGGAATAGTGCCAGCAGCAGGGTGACTTGGATTCCAGCAGCAAAGAAAACAGGCATGGAAAATAGAGAAGGCAAAAGTGGTCAGTAAGAGATTCTTAATTAGTCTTGGCAGGGATTTCTATGTTTTCTGATGCCGTTTAGCTATTGTCAACTAGAGATTATTCAAGTTTCGTAGGCAGACCTCAGCTGAGTAGTCAGCATCCTATTATTAATTATTGATTATTGGCACATAGGCAAACAAGAAGTAAAAGACCTTGGGAGATATGATAGCATGAGATTTGGAGTAGACGTAGTTTTGGTTTTTGTTGTTGTTATTTTGTTTTTGTAAGTGCCATACTAGGAACCCAGCAAAAAAAAAAAAAAACCTAGGAACTCACACCGCATGTGTGGCCTTGGACGAAACTTTTATTCTCTTTGGGCCTCAGTTTTTTTCATCTATAAAATAAAGGGATTGGACTAGATGGCCTCTGAGGTCTCTTCCAGCTCCTAAATCTATGAGCTTATGAACTCGCAGACCAGAACCAAGAAAGAACAGCCACACCCAGCAGGCAACTAGCCAAAGCAGCTTTGCCTTGGTAACAACGTGGGCAATTGACGATAGTTACAAGTCCACTTGAGAATGTTAAACCTATAACTTTCCATGTCTGGAAGTATGGAAATAGATTAAATCCTTTCTAGCTTTACGCTATGGTGGCTTTCCTGCTGGAGGCACTCATTAACTCCAAATTTCACAAATACAAGCTGATTTCCTTGTTTGGGGAAAAAGTTAAAGTAGTAGAGGAATGTTTCTTTAATCTCTTATTTATTAAAGAGGACAAAGCATTCTTAGACAGGATTAAATAATTCAAGAAGGAAGGCAGGAATTTTTTTTTAAGTATTTAAGAGAGCAGAGAAGAAACAAAAACATACTTTTAGTGAATTGAGAAATGTGACATGGAGTAGAGTAGAAGAAAGTTTGAACAAATAGAGCTATACAATATATATGAGACTGTCCACACAGGGAAGATCTAAACATTCTGAGGAAGCAGCAGAATCCCATGGGCCACATGAGGCACAAGGAGCCACATATAAACTCATGGGTCATCATTTTCCTCATCCATGAAACATGGATCATGTCTACCTATCTCAATATCCCTGTCTTTAGAAATATTGATAAGATCAAATTATCAAAATGAAGTGAATTTATGCCTAGTTGAAACTACTGGATAAAGAAAAAGAAACTCTCTCTCTCTCTCTCTCTCTCTCTCTCTCTCTGTATATATATATATATATATATATATATATATATATATATATATATATATATATATATATATCCTAATTCTTCCCCTTACTCCTTGTGGGACCTTGTGGGACACATCATTGCAGGGCTTCAATTTCCTGATCTGGGAAATGAATTCTTTGGACTAGAACTAGATGTTCTATGTTCCCTTCCAATTCTATGATCCTATAAGTATAAACTTCACTCCTTATATTTTCTGTTGTTTCCCTCTGTAAATTGCATGTGCTTGGAAAAATATAGCCACAAATAGGAAGACGAAAATGAGAGACTGTTTGACCCATTTCTGAAATTCATGAAGGCAATATTTAAAATTTTAAAAATATTTTATTTTTTCTAATTACATGTAAAAACTATTTTAACTTTATTTTTAAATTTCTGGTTCCAAATTCTTTTCCTCCCTCCCCCACCACTTCTCCTTGAGAAGGAGAGCAATTTGATATAGGTTATACATGTACAGTCATGCAAAACGTATTTCTATATTGGTTGTTGTCCTTCATTCTCAAAGAGGACTTAAATGACGTTGCTATGTTAGTCGAGTTACAGTGTTTCCAATTGTGGCTGATCAGACCAGTATGAACTCCGAATGCTCTGCTACAGGTCAGGCACAAAAAGTCCATGTGATCATTTGGGGTAGATTCTCTAAATTTGCACATTTCTCTCTCTCTCTCTCTCTCTCTCTCTCTCTCTCTCTCTCTCTCTCTCTCCCTCTCTCCCTCCCTCTCTCTCTCTCTCTCTCTCTCTCTCTCCCTCCCTCTTTCTCTCCCTCTCTCCCTCTCTCTCCCTTTCTCTCTCTCTCTCTCTCTCTACTTCAATTCTGCTTTGCTCATAGAGTATAGCACCTTCTCTGATGAGGGCACACCATGCTAACCAGTCCTGTGCCAGTGTCTCCCATGTCACAAATCAATTCCAAAGTTCTTGAGAGACCTTGAGAGTGCCCTTGTATCACTTTTTCTGACCACCAAGTGAGCATTCTCCATGTGTGAGTTCTCCATAAAACAGTCTTTTTGGCAAGTGTATGTTTGGCATTTGAACAACATGGCCGGCCCATCAGAGTTATGCTCTCTGTAGTAGAGTTTGAATACTTGGCAGTTTAGCTTGAGAAAGGGCCTCAGTGTCTGGTACCTTATCCTGCCGGGCAATCTTCAGAATCTTCCTAAGGCAATTCCAATGGAAGCGATTCAGTTTCCTGGCATAGCACTGTTGAACTGGTATCACAGGCATACAAAAATGAAGTCAGCGTAATGGTTCTGTAGACCTTCGGTTTGGTAGTCAGTCTAATACCTCTTCTCTCCCACACTTTCCTTCAGAGCCTCTCAAATGCTGAAATAGCTCTGGCAATGCATGTGTGAACCTCATTATCAATGTGTACATTCCTAGAAAGTATACTTTCAGGGTAAGTGAACTTATCCAAACTTCTCCATTTGCTGTAACTGATGGTTCCGCATATGGACAGTGAGGTGCTGGCTGACAGAGAACCTGTGTTTTCTTGGTGTTAATTGTTAGGCCAAAATTAGCACAAGCATCAGATAAGCATCCATACTTTGTTGCATCTTACCTTCAGAGCCTGCATTGAGTAAACAACCATCTGCAAACAAAAAAAATCATTCTCCAACACTCCCTCCACTTTAGCTTTGGCTTGTAGCCTTATCAAGTTGAAGAATTTACCATTAGTGTGGTAGCTGACTTTGTGTTCATCCTCACTGAAGGCATTTGACAACACGGCTGAAAACATCATGCAAAAAAGCATCATAGCAAGCAAACAGCCTTGTTCCACTTCATTGGTGACTGGCAAAGTGTGAGAGTACCATACATCATCCAGAACCCGGTCGAGTATGCCATCAAGAAATTGACAACGATGAACTTCTATGGGCAACCAAATTTTGTTATAATTTTCCATAAGCCCTTGCAACTGACAGTATCAAAGGCCCTGGTCAGATCTACAAATATTGTGTACAAATCTCTGTTCTGCTCCTCACATTTCTCCTGGAGTTGTCAGGCAGCAAACATCTCAGCCCTTTCTGAAGCCATACTGGTTCTCAGGTGGATGATCATCTTCCAGGTGAAGGATTAGTCTATTAAGGAGGACTCTGGCAAGAATCTTGCCAGCAATGACTAAGAAAGAGAGAGAGAGACCCCTGTGATCATCACAGGACAATCTATTTCCTTTACCTTTAAAGAGATGGACAACGGAGGCAACCTTGAACTCCTGGGGGTCAACCTCCTCTTGCCAAACAACCAAGAAAATTTCAGTCAGCTTTTGCATGAGCAATAGACGCCTTCAACTTGTAAATCTCAGCTGGAACAGAATTACCACCAGGTTCTTTGCCCTACAAAAGGAGCTAAATGCCATTCAAAACCTCTTCTTCAGTTGAAACCTCAGGTAGAGAGGGATTGACTTCAACCTGAGGTAAACAGTCAATGGCTTCAGCATTGATTGATGATGGTTTGTTGAGAACACTATGGAAGTGTTCAGCCCATTTCTCTAGATCATGTCCTTATCACTAATCAATGTTGCTCCACCAGCACTGAGTAATTGAGATGCGCCATAGGTCTTTGGTCCATAAATAGCCTTTAGGGCATCATAAAAGGGATTTGGATTGTTACTATCAGCATATTACTGCATTTTACCTGCCTTCCTATGGAGTCAAGAATGACGTATCTCTTTAAGCTTTGCTTGTACTTTACTTTTGATGGAATTAAATGCTGTCTTCTTAGAAATGCATGAATTATCCTGCTGGTAAACCCTGTGGAATTCTCTTTTTTCATTTAACAGCATCTGAATTTCCCCATCATTTTTGTCAAACCATTTAGATGTCTGCGAGTGATCAGAACCAGATGACCAAATGCAGTGCTGGACACCTGCGTTGGTAATCAAAATGGGCTCCTTAGCACTTAGTTCACAAGTGCCCTTGAAGAGTTTGGCCTTTGTTTCCTTTGATTAATTCAGTGTCTTTGATTGAGTCTTACTAGGTGCTAAGCCCCAGGGCCAAACCCCTATTAGGTGTAAAACCTTAGTGGGTGTAGATTGGCAACTAAGGTGGGGCCCAAGGTGGGGCTAACTCCAGGGAGGGCCTAGTTTACATGTCTGGGAGAGCAGAGGGTTTTAGACCACATAGGTTTAAGTCCGCCTCTTTATGACAATTCCAGGTCACGTGGGTGAGTCACGTGTGTGACTCACCCCTGACGCTGAAAAAGATATAAAAACCAGAGGTTGGCTGTCTGTTCTTTCGGAGCTCTACCTGCAGCAGTGGTGGCGAGTGTGACTCTGGGCCAGCCCTTGTTCCGAGCTCCTGGGCTGAACCTAGATGTTGGTAACTATGAATTGTATTGGGTCTGTCTGTTGATGTTTGTAATTTGTTTGTATTTTATTCTGAAGTTGAGGGTGCTCACTTTTTCCCCTGAACTAAGTGAATGCTGTCTGTATGCTGAATTAAAGTAAGCTTGTCAACCCCATTCAACCTTGCTTTCCTTATTAAAGCAGATCAAAAGAACCTGTGCTTTCCCATCATGCTGGCAGCTTTCTGGGTGCTGGCTGTGGGTGGATCTTACACCCCCACAGAAGCTGCTAGCCAGATTGTTGAAACAACACTAATCTCTGAAAGATGCCCACTCCTTTTCTGCTCCACTGTTGCCAGCTGTTTGTTGGCTCAACTTTCCCTCCAACTTAGCAACAAACTGTTCCTGCTCAGAGAAGTCTCTAATCTGTTGGCATCAATTCTTCTGTAGTCATTTTGCTCCAGGGCCTCTGATTTTATTGAATGTGAATATTTAGCTTGGAAAGAATAAGTCTATGATCGGTCCAGCACTCTTGAAGCACTGCTTCATCACCCTCACATCCTGTCTCTCTCTTCTCCTTATAGCTACATAGTCTATTAAATGCCAATATTTGCTGAAAGGGTGCATCCACAAAGTTTTATTGCATTTAGGCAAACAGAAGACAGTGTTGTGATGAGAAGGGCATGAGATGTACAAGTCTTCAATACTAAGTGGCACTGCTCTTGGTGTTTCCAACTCCATTCCTCCCAAGGATCCTTGCTATGTCTGTTAGTTCCAGCCTACTTTAGCATTAAAGTCACTGAGAGCTATAAGCTTATCCTCTTTTGGCACATTGGTGATAAGGGTCTCCAGGTCTTCATAAAATTTTTCTTTGACCTCATCTGGGTTTGTGGGAGCATAGGTACTGATGGCATGGCACTTTGCTGCAAGTGATAATCGTATTGTCATGAACCTGTCACCCACTCCTTTTGGTAGGCATACAGCCTGTTGACTAGATTAGTTTTGATTTCAAAACCTACAACAGCTTCATGGTGCTCCCCTTCACTGTGGCCACTCCAGAAAAAAAAGTGTGCATCCAGCTCTGACTTCAGTAAGCTAGTCTTCATTTGCCAACCTTCTTTCACTCTGGGCTGCTATTTGGATGCAATACCAGATGAGTTCTCCCACAACAAAAGATGCTCATCTTTCAGGTCTACTGGATTTTTTATAAGTGTGTGCACATTCTATGTATTCATGGTGAGTGGAACTATCTTTGCAAAAGTTTTTGTATATTTTCTTGTATTTTAGCCACAGGATGGGATCCCTGCCTACTGTGGTAATCAGGCCAAGGTTGTGTAAGCAGACATATTTTGGGCACCTTTTCTAGCCCCTTCCTCACATCAGGAGGTGAACAATGCAATCCTTAAAAGGCTGCTCATGAGAATGTAGCCAAGGTGACAGAGAGAAGCCAGGAAGTTGCCTAAGCTTTTCCCAGTTTTCATCAGAAACAACATCAAGAAACAACAACAAACGAGCCTCTAATAGAATTCTGGAGTGATGGAATCCACTAAAAGACAGAGTGAAACAACTTTCTAGCCCAAGAAAACTTAGAAGGATTTCAGGAAAGGTCTGTCTCACTTAGGCAAAGGGGGTTTGGATCCCAGAGCAGTCAGTGTCTGGGCAAAACAGTGGGAGGCTCTTAGTCATATCAAAGAAAAGCAACCAAGGCCAGCATGAGGCATTGAGCCCAAGCACAAAAGGCAAATTGTCATCCCTGGGATCCAGGGCGCAACAAGCATGACTTTGCCAGGCCATCCCAGCACAGTGGGTAAGGCACCAGCACCTCGGGCCTGAGAGCAAAAAGCCAGTGACCAGCCAGTGCAAGAAGCTTGGGAAAAAACACTCAGTGTGCCAGGAGCAGAGCTAGAAATTTTAAAATGAGCAAAAAAAGTAGAAAATAACTTTGACCGTAGAAAGCTACTATGGTGACAGGTGAGACCCAAACACAAATTGAGAAGATGGCAACACTGTCATAATGCCTACATGCAAAACCTCAAAGGGCAATATGAATTGAAGTATAGCCAGTGTTTCTGATAAAGGCCTCATTTCTCAAATATATGGAGGACTGAGATAAATTTATAAGCACACAAGTCATTCCCCAATTGATAAATGGTCAAAGGATGTGAACAGGAAGTTTTCAGATGAAGAATGTAAAGCTACCTATATAGTCACACGAAAAAATGATCCAAATTGCTTTTGATTAGAGAAATGCAAATTAAAACAACTCTGAGGTACCACCTCAATCTAAAAGCTTGGCTAATAGGACAGAAAAGGAAAATGATAACTGTTGGTGAAAATGTAGGGAAATTGTAACATTAACATATTGTTGGTGGAGTTGTGAATGGATCCAACCATTCTAGAGAGCAATTTTAAAACTATGCCCAAAGGTCTATAAAGCTGTGCATACCCTTTGATCCAGAAATATAACTACTAGGTCTATATCCCAAAGAGATCATAAAAAATGAATGTACATGTACAAAAAGATTTATAGCAGCTCTTTTTGTGATGGCAAAGAACTGGAAGTTGAGGGGATCATATCAGTTGAGGAATGACTGAACAAGTTGTGGTATATGAATGTAATAGAATACTATTATGCTTTAAGAAATGATGAGCAGGCCAATTTCAGAAAAACCTGGAAAGATTTACATGAACTGATACTTAGTTAAGTGAGCAGAACCAGGAGGACATTGTACACAGCAACAGCAACATAGTGAGATGAATTGTGAATTACTTAGATCTTATCAGCAATACAATGTTCAAAGACAGTTTCAAAAGACTCATGATGGAAAATGCTATCCACGTCCAGAGAAAGAATTATGGAGTCTGAATGCAAATCGAAACATATTATTTTCACTTTTCATTTTTGTTTTATTTTCTTTCTTTCTTGTGGTTTTTCCCTTTTGTTCTGAGTCTTCTTTCACAACATGACCAATGTGGAAATATGATTAATATGATTGTACATATATAACCTAAACAACAACAACGACAAACAGGAAAAGGCTGCTCAGACACCTGTGAGGGGTCTGAATCCCACTGCTGCTTCCAGCAGATTGAAAAAAAATTATAAAAATAAAGTAAAACAAAGCTTGCTTCAATCTGCATTCAGACTCCATCAGTTCTTCCCTGGAGACACAAACATTTCTCATCATGTCATTTGCAATTATCTTGGATCATTGTCTTGCTGAGAATAGCTGAGTAATTCACAGTTCATCACCATGCAATATTATTGTCACTGTGTACACTGTTCTCTTGGTTCTACTCACTTCCCTCTGCATCAGTTCATGTAAGTCTTTTCAGGTTTTTTTCTGAAATGATCCTGCTTGTCATTTCTTATAGCACAATAGTATTCCATCACAATTATGTACCAAAATTTATTCAGTCATTCCCCAGGTGATGAGCATCCCCTCAATTTCCAGTTCTTTGCCACCATAAAAAGAGATGCTATAAATATTTTTATACGTATGTCTATTTCCTTGTTTTTTTTTTTAAATCTCTTCCAGACCCAGCTAATGCTGGGTCAAAGGCTATGCACGGTTTCATAGCCTTGTGGGAACAGTCATTAGGGAAATTTAGGTGGAAGAGGCAAAGGAAAATAAAAACTTGTTTGGGCAGTTATGTAGAGACTAGAAGACAAAGGCAAGCTGTGGGGTGGGTAGTAGTAATAGGAAACTTTGAGGACATACAAGACATTGCTTATAGTGTAAGCTCCATAAAATAAAGACCATATCTAACACAAGCTTTGCATTTTTGCACTTACCTCCAGGACCCAGCCTAGTACTGTACACGCATTAGGAGCTTAATAGGTGTTTGTTCATCTAATTGAATTGGATTGACCTTTTCTCCACGGCCTCAGCACCAGGGATGTTGATTGCCAACTATCTCTGGAAAGCTCTAAATGAAAGGGACAGAAGGAAGAAATAAAGATTTGAGTTTGAGGGTGACAAAAAGAATCAGTCTCAGAGTTTGGATGAATTTTATTTAACCCATATCAGAGCAACAACCACCACCACCCCCTTACATTCCTAACAAGTAGTCATCAAACCTCTCTACTCAATGATCTCAGGTGATTGTGCATCCATTACAGCTGAAACATCCTGATATACTTTTGTACAGCTCCGTAAGGTAATAAGCTTTTCCCCCCATTTCTATCTAAAATCTGCCTCTGTAACATGCACCTATTGCTTCAAGCTTCGTTCTCTGGGTCCCAGCAGAATAAGTTTAATCCCTCTTTCATGTAACAGCCCTTTTAATACTTGAAAACAGTTATCATGCAGGTCATCTTTTTCTTCAAAAAAGACATTTCTTGTAGTTTCAATCTATCTTTTATTTCATGGTCTCTAGTCCCTTCACCATCTGGCCTACTTGCTCCTGAATACATTCTCAGTGTAATTCCTGAAATATGGCTTCCTGTACTGATCCCAATGACCTGGATGTGGTCACAGCAGAGCAGACTTTCCACTTCCAATCATTCCTGGGTATTATCCTATTCGTGATTAATTAAATTCTACTATATTTAAAAGTCCCAGGCCCTTTTCACATGAACTCTTATTTAGCCATATCTCCTAAATCCTTTTGTGCATGTAGCAACTACTTTTTATATAATTCTTTATTGATGTCTTGTTTCTTACATTATAATTTCCCCCTCTGTTTTTTCCCTGACTTACTGTCCCATATAATAAGCATTATTTTAAGAATTAAAAAAAATTAACATTACTGATTGATACCTTCAAAAGGTCTGAAAAATGTGTAATGTGTAACTGTGAATCTTCTAACTCCACAATGGGGTGAGTTGGGGTTATCTTTTCATATCTCTTCATTCGAATCATGCTTGATCTTTAACATTTTATTACATTCACTTTTGATTTTTTTTTTTGGTGTTTGGTTGTTCTTTCCATTTGCATCATTTAGTGCACTGCTTACTTAACTCTGAGTCAGTTAATGTAAATCTTTGCGTGCTTCTTTATATTCTTCACATACATCTTTTAGTAACATTATACCACATTTACATACCACAATTTGTTTAACCATTCCCAATCATTGGGTATCTAGGGTTTTTTTCCAAAATTTTTGCTATCATGGAAAGTGCAGTTATAATATTTTGGCATTTATGGGGACTTCTTACCGACGACTTCCTTGGGATATAAATTCAGTAATGGAGTCTTTAGGTCAAAGGGCATGGACATCTTAGTCATTTTATTTGCATAATTCTGAGTTGCTTTCTTGAGAATGCTTGTACTATTTCATAGCTCCACCCAAAATGAATAAGTATACTTGCCCCTCCAACATCTTTGTTAATTTGCAGTAAGTGTTAGGTGAAATCCCAGGACTGTTTTGATTGCATTTTTCTTATTATTAGTGATTTAGTGAATTCTTTCTTGTAGTTTTGAATATGTCACAATTATTTTGATAACTGTTCATATCTTTTGACCATTTATCTATTGTGGAATGGATATTAGTTATGTGCATTTATTCATTGTTCACATATTTTGGATATCAAACTCTTATCAAAAAAATTTGATGCAAAAAATTTTCCCATCCAACAACTTCCCTTTTTACCTCACATACATTAATTTTGTTTTTCCATTTCATATAATCAAAGTTATCTATTTCATCTTTTGCAATTGTTTCTCTCTCTTAGTTGATTAAGAGTATATCTCCTATCCATATCTTTGAGAGGTATATGATCTGCTTCTATTAGAATTTTTTAGAATCAGATCACTACCATTAAGGTCATACATCCTTTTAAAATTTATGGTGAAATATGTTGTAAAGTGGTTGTCAAGCCTAATTTCTATCAGTTTTCCAGTTTTCTGAGAAATTTTTAATGACATAATGAGGTTTTCCTTGGTAATTTATGTTTTATACTTTATCGAACCCTAAAGTATTGAGTTCTATCTTTTGTTTCTTATTCTCCCTTGTCTAATCTATTTTATTGATGTCTATTTTTAAAGCAACACTAGATGACTTTGATGACTTTTTTTTAGAATTTGAGGTCTAAAAGTCCTATTCTCCTCTCATCCCTGTTTTTTTAATCCTTTCCCTTGATACTCTAGATCTTTTATTAAAATGAATTTTATTGTTTTTATTAGGTTATAAAAGTATTTCCCTAGTAATTTAGTATAATATTAAAAGTGTTAAATAACTTTTGAAGTACTGTAATTTTTATTATATTGGCACAGCCTAGCCACAAGTATTCCTCCACTATTTAAGTTGTTCTTTATTCGTTAAGGAGTATTTTGTAATTGAATCTATATGAGTATTTTATATGCTTTTGTAGGTCACTCCTCAGGTATTTTAAGTGTTTTGAGGGTTTATTTTGTAGCTTCAAACTTTGTTGGAGTATTGTCTCAATTAGTATCCGTTGATTCCCCAATATTTTCTAAGTATACCATTATAACATCGATAAATAGGATTAGGTTTGTCTCCTATTTATCTATATTTATGCTTTTAATTCCTTTCTCTTCTCTTATTGCTGTTGCCAGAATTTGCGCAACTATGTCAAATAAAAATGAGGAGCATATCCATCCTTACTTAACTATTGCATTGATTAGGAAATATTCTAGGATATCCCCATAGTATATGACGCTTGCCTTTGGTTTCAGATAGATGCTTCTTTATATTAAAAAAATTCACTCTGAGCTTATACTTTGTAGGACTTTTAGCATAAAAGGGCTGTACTTCATCAAAGGCTTTTCTACATTTATTGAGATAATCACATGGCTTTGGATGTTTTGATTTTAATAGAATTAATTGTGTTGATTGTGTTCCTGGTGTTGAACATTTTTTGTAAATTCACTCGGTTATAATGAATGATATCTTAGATAAAGCATTGTAATCCAACAAGATTTTGTTTAAAATTTTTGAAGCAATATTTCTTAATGATATGGGAATATAGTTTTTCTTCTGTGCTTTATAGTCTTCTGATTGAAGGTTATAAAAGTATTGTGGCAAGATGATTTCTTTCTCAATTTTTGAGAATAATTTGTAAAGTATTGGTACTGTTGTTTAAAAATTTGATAGAATGCTCCTGTGAATTCATCACTACTAGGATTTTTTTTCTTTCTTTGCTAGTTCCTTTATAGCTAGTTGCATTTCTTTTTCTAAGACGGGGTTATTTAAGATATCAATCTGGCCTGTTGATAGTTTTGGTATTTTATACTTTTGAAGGTGATCCTCTATTCTTTGTATTCTCAGATTTGTTAGCATATAACGGTGCATAATATTTTCAAATTGTTTTTATTTTTCTGATTTTGTTGTGATTTCACTTTATTCATTTGCTATTTTATTGATTTTATTTTCTACTGCCTTCTTGTTAATCAGATTAGCCAAAGGATTATCAATTTACTAATCTCATCAAAGAGCCAATTTTTAGTTTTATCATTTCTATGCATTTTGTTTGTATTCTATCAACTTTTCTCTAACTTCAATATCTCATCTTTTGCATTTATTTTAGGTGAATTTATTTTTTGGCTTTCTTATTTTTAAAAGCATGTCCTATTTTGTTAATGTATGTATTAGGAATATGATATTTCTCCTGAAGACTGCTTTGGCCACATTCAAGGAAATTTTGGTAGGTTATTTCATCATATTAATTTTTTTTCATATTATATTTCTGACTTGATATTTAACTCACTCATATTTTGTATCTCATTGTTAAAACTCCATTGCTGTCTGTGTTTTTGTTTGTGATCCCTGAACCAATGACTATTTTTATTGCATTATCATCTGTAAATGATGTATTAAATATTTGGGTCTTTTTGTATTTATGATATCTCTGTTCCCTATTATATTGTCAGTTTTTAAAATTCCATATGGAACTGTGAAATATCTGAATTCTTTTGCTGACCTATTTAGAAGATGTCACAAATCTTTTAACATTAGCTTCTCCAGAAATGTGTCCATATTTTCCTTTTTGTTTATCTTTCTGTTAGACTTATTCATAGCTAAGAAAGGGATTTTGAAGTCTCCTGTTATTATTGTGTTACTGTCTATGTCTTCTCATAGATCACTTAATGTTTCCTTTGTAAATTTGGATGCTTACCCTTTTGGACTATACATATTTATTAATGATATTGGTTTGTTGTTTATGGTTCCTTTCACTACAATGTAGTTTCCTTGCTTATCCCTTTTTATTTTTTAGATGTTTTCTTTTGCTTTGTCAGATAGCATGATTGCCACGTGATTGCCAACATGATTGCAACTAGGTTCGCAGTTGTTTTTGTCCAAATCCCTATGGTATACTGAGCTGTAATCTGTGAAGATGTTTTCTGAAGTACTTCTGATCACTTCTCACTTCTCTCTCTTCCTTATCTCTCACTGGTTAATGGCTGACTGCTTACATGATCTCTTCAATTTCTTTTCTAGTGGCCCTGCCTTCTTTCAAAATATTTGCAAAGACACATCCTTCTTTCCAACAAAGATTCCACCCAACTCAGATCTTAAACGTCCTTTGAAAACCCACATTATGTGTGAGAATGAGAAGAGAGGAAGAAAAAGAAAGTGGATATTGCTGACATGACCAATTTGTTTTGTCCACATTGGGAAGGAGAGGAGGTTAAGGGGGGGAAAGAAATGAAGACACTTAGCTTCTGTGAAGGGCTTAAGGCAGTGCAAAGACCAGCTTCCTTTTGAGACAGAGCTATGTTATCCAATGGACAATAGTGGTTGCCTCTAAAGAAAGTCTCTGACAGGCTCCTAATTACTATTTCAGTTGGGAAAAACCCAAGACATGCTTTTATGAAACTTGAGCTTCCTTAGAGCATGAGATATCATGGGGGCCTCATATCAATGGAGAATTTTGAAAAATATAGCAAGAGAAAAATAGCCAAGTTTGCTGGTAGAGTATTATGCTGTTTTCCCTGAGTGGGACAAAACTAAAGACTGTTCCTTTTCTTCAGGGAAGAAGCAGGAGACATAACTTGGTTAAAATGGCATTTCATATATTAACTGCATTTTTAAAGTGGCAAAAAGTATGAAATCTGGACTAAGAACCTAAAATAAGAAATAGAACTTTGGCAAGAGATGAGGGGATAACCCATTCACCAGATACATTTTATTCAGGGACAGATAAAAAGGTTATATTTGTTACAGGAACTGGACAATCTCATGCTTTGCCTAAAGTAAAAGAAGTTTTCATATAGGGCAGGATAAAGAGATGGCAATATCTTCAAAAGGAAAAAAAAATGAAAGAAGGAGGGAGGGAGGAAGGAAAGAAAGAAAGAAAGAAAGAAAGAAAGAAAGAAAGAAAGAAAGAAAGAAAGAAAGAAAGAAAGAAAGAGAAAAGGGGAACATATCTACACAAACTGATGAAGATAACTTCATCAACAAAGGAAGGCACAGCTGTACCACATTCAAGGGCCCAAAATCAGATAGAAAAGAAACAACTGAGTAGGTAACATATGCTCAAATAAATGCAGAGATAAACGAGATACAGCAAGAAAACAGCAGAGAACAAAAACTTTTGCCAAGTAAAGAAAATAGAATAAACTTGCCTCAGCTTTTTCTGAAATTCACAATTAAAAAAAAGGAAAGAAAGGGAGTGAGAGGAGAGCATTCTGAGAATTTAATGGAGACAAAAATCATGGGTATAGGAGGCCAATCAGATATGGCAGCCAAGAATTGGAAGAATAGTAATACAGGAAAGATGAAGTAAAGTGGTGAGAATCATGGATATTAATTTAATTCTGATAAATACACAGCCTAATTTAAAGTTTTAGTAAACTTCAAAGTCCTGGAAGCAAGAAAGACACAGATTAGTGAAAGTGGGCAGGGTGGGAGAGAAAAACATATATGTGGGCAAAGCACAACTTAAAGCAATCATTTATTTCATTTAATATTATTGAAAATAAAATTTATTGTTTCATCACTGATATGAATCAAAACACTCTTTATTCCTTAGTAAATGATCAACACAAGATGAGGTAGAATATAAAATACATTTTCACCTGGTGATAAACCTTCTGACCATGACTTTCTTCAAGATTAGTTAGGCCTGCCTTCAGATGGTAACAACCATTGGTTGCCAGACATTAAAAATGTCCTAGCTTGGTAGGACCTGGCATAACTTGTGTTCCACTGGCATAACCTTCAAGAATCTAAGATTAGCTCCTTACCATAATGAGGTACTATAACAAAAATTGAGAAGAGAGAAATAGGTACAGTGTTATAAAATTAATTGACTGATTAATTGATGAAATGAATTTTAAAGGACTTATTAGATGATTACATACTATTATAAGTCCTGAGCATACAACTAAAAAAGGGAAACCTCAAGGAGCTTACATTCCAACAGGGGAGATAACACATAAATGGGAACAGTGGCCAAAGAAGGATATTTTGCTTTGGGAAGCTCCAGGGAAGGAGATTAGACACCCATTGGACTCTACGTATTTCCAGTAGCAATGTCAGTAATGATTTGATTATAAATGTAGGACTGAAAAGTAAGAGAGAGGGGAGAAAAGGAGGAAGACTGGCAGTATATGCATGGCAGCAAGGCAGCTATCAAGGAGATCGCTGAGGAGCAAGGCAAAACATGACTGGAGCCAGCCTAATATGATATAGTAGGCTGTATGAGTCACTCACCAACCAGGACAGCAGAGTGCCAGGGTGGTAACTCCAGAGATAAAGGTGTTAACTCTTCCAGGACATAATTTCTGGTTCTGCCAGCAATGTGGCTAGATGGGAAATGGGCATGGAGTAAAGCATGGCTGGTGTTGGCCTGGCCTGATACAGATGACCACATGATTTACTCACCAATTAAGAAATAGTGTAAGTTTGAAGCCTAGAGGTAGAGCTTCTGAGCCTCTGAGAAAAGAAATAATGAATTCTACAACAAATTCATTCAACAACAACAAAACGTTGAATATAAAGGAAGAAATACATTGCACATGAAAGACCTAAGATTAGAGTTCTTACCAGTCAGTAGGGGAGAGCTCTGTAAGATCTGGATTTTTGTTTTGAAATACTTGGGTGTTTTAAAGACAAATGAGATCCAATGTGAGACATGTAATATTATGGATGTAATTCAAGGAAGGGAATAAAACTATAATTATAAATGAATAATTAATTCCACAAAAGAAATTCTACTGCCATCAATATGTGGGAGAAGTTCATGAATTGAGGAGTAGAAGAAGAGACAACAATCTAAGCTAAATAAGGAGGGGGAAAAGTTCTGGGGGAGAGAGAGAGAGAGAGAGAGAGAGAGAGAGATTTCACTGTCCAATGGTACTTTTTGTTAAGCTTCATTTCGATAAAGAGTTCATACTGTATCATTTTTCTGTCAACCATTATAAATGCCATCCAGATGAACTGAGAGGTGGGTATAGAGCTAGGGGCAACTCTAAGGTGGTTTTATTATTCACCAGATATATGCTAGGACTTCACTCTAGATTTGCTAATAATCAGACCATCACCTAAGGGCATATATTGTGGTTTTTATCCTTCACAGTTCATGATTAACCCCCAATGACAAAATTGGAAGGAAACTCCTAGCTTTCTCTCTTTGCTCCTCAGACATTGATCCATCTTTATTTACGTAAGTCTCGATAATCTAGTTGGGTTTCCTGTCAGGTAGACCTTGCAGTTAGGATTTTTTTTCCTTCTCCCCTAACCCCACCAATCATGTAGATAAAGAGAAAAGAAAGGGGTAGAAGAGAAGGATAGCAGAGAAAGTTTCTAGTCATCCAAGGAGATGGAGTCAGAGAGGTGTGCAAAATTTTGACCCTGACCTTTTATGGTTGGGAGAAAAGAAAGTGAGGAAAACACAGACAGTTGACCACTACTTATAGCACCAAAGGGCTATAAGAGAAACAGAAGAAAGCTGTATTTACTCAATTTTTATTTTGTTTCTGTTTTCTCTGCTAAGGAAAAATTACTTCTGCAATGAAATGACAAAGTAAAAAAAAATGACTACTAGGTAGCTGATATTCAAAATAAGTAATATAATAGTAAATGAGCACCCAGATACTCTTGATGAATTCAAATCCCTGGCCTGTATTAATTACATCCTCAGGTACTGAAAGAACTGATAAATAGCCTTGATGAGCCTTTAGTTATATGGCACAATGGATGTAGATTGCTAGACTTGGACTCAGGAAGACCTGAATTCAAATCAAAGTGACAAGTCACTTAACTTCTGAATATATCACTTTCCTTAAAATAGAAATAATAATGGACCTACAAGGGGTTGTTGTGAGGATAAAATGAAATAATGTTTGCAAGCACTTTGCAAACCTTAAAGCCTTAAAACTAGACTTGAAGTCAAGATGAGTTATATCTGAAATATCATGGAGAAGAAGAGAACTATCAATGAGTGGGTAAAGGGCCAATATTGTCCTGATTTCAAAAAAAGGAAAGAAAATAGGACCTTTAAACTATAGAACAGTGAGTGTAACTTTGATTTCTGGGGAAATTCTAGAACTTATCATTAAAGGGATAGTTAGTGAAGATCCAGAAAGAGTTCAAGAGGCTGTATGGCTTCATCAAGAACACTTGATGTCTTATTTCCGTTTCAAGAGAGTTATTAAACTAGTAGTTAAGAGGAATGTTGTAGCTATAGTTTACCAAGATCTTAGCAGAGCATTTGATAAGATAGTTCTTGTGGAAAAGATTTTTTAAAATCAATCAAACAATAAAATCTGGAGTCTTTTGTTGAAAGTTCATAATTGTTAATGTTCAATGAAAAGCTTGGAGGAGGTCTCCAGTGGAATGCCCCATTTGCCTGTGCATGTAGTCTTTAAGATTTTTATCAATGACTTCTATCAAGGCTTACGTGAGTTGCTTTCAAATTCACAAATGTCACAAAACTGGAAGAAACTGCTAACACTCTGGATGGATGACAGAATCAGGATAACAAAGATCTTAACGGACAGAAACATTCATATAAAGCTAAAAATATGAAATTCAACAGGAATTATTTTAAACTCATACATTTGAGTTTTAAAAATTGGTTAACCAATGTAAGATGAAGGAGATATGATTCGAAAGCAGTCTGATAAAAATCTGGGGGTTTTAGAGGACCACAAGCTTAATATGAGTTAGCAATGTAGTGTTACAGTCCAAAGGTCTTGTCTTGTGCTTCATTTAGAGAGGTATAGCTTCCAGGAATAAGGAAGGAAGAGTCCCTCTGTACCCTGTCCTTGTCATACTATATCTAGAATATTCTAGATTTCTCATAATGGGGATCACCTTTCAGGCAGGGCACTGAATAATAAGCTGGATACTGTTCAGAGAAATACAGTCATGATGGAGAACGGTCTCAGGTCTACATCATACATTAAGATCAATGAAGAAATTGGGGATTTTTCTTTTGAAAAAGATAATATTCAGGGGACACATAATAGCTGTTTTCAAGTGTCATGATGAAGTTTTAGCCTTATTCTGTTTCACTTGAGATTATAGAACCAGGAACAATGGGTAGAAAGTGCCAGGAAAATTTAGGCTTGATGTGAGAGAAAAGTCCCTAACAATTAGCGCTGTCCAAGAGAAATAGGACAGCTGGGTGGCACAGTGGATAGACCACTGGGCCTGACAACAGAAAGACCTAAGTTCAAATCTGGCCTTAGACACTTATTAGCTATGTGACCCTGGGCATGTCACTTAACCCAGTTTGCCTTAGTTTCCTCATCTGTAAAATGAGCTGGAGAAGGAAATGGCAAACCACTCCATTATCTTTGCCAAGAAAACCCAAAAATAGGCTCACAATGAGTCAGACATGACTGAAATGACTAAATGACGACAACAAAAAGTAGAATAGGCTCCTTGAGATGTGGTGGTTTCCCTCTCATTCAAAAAGGCTGTAAGTTCGCCAGTTGGGGATCAAATAAAAAAATCTGTTTGACTTTTAGAGGTCTTTGTAATTTGGGCCCTTTCTACCTTTCCAATCTTCTTAGACCTTGCTTTCCTTCATATACTATGGAATCCAGTGACACTGGCTTCCTTGTTGTTCCTCACAGAAGACACTTCATCTCCTCACTCCAGGAAGTTTCACTGGCTGTCCCTCATTCCTGTAATGTTCTCCCTCCTTGTCTCTATCTCCTCTCCCAGCTTCCCTTGCTTCCTTCAAGTCTCTGCTTAAGACCCCCTTTCTGCAAGAAGCCTTTTCCAGTCCTCCTTAATCTTAGTACTTTCTCTCTGAAACAACCCTTAATTCACTTTTTCTATATTTTGTTCATATATGGTTACTTGCCTTATCTCCCCCACTATATGTGAAATTCCTGAGAGCAGGGAATGTTTTATACTTTGCTTTGTATCCCCTGCACTTAGCACAGCATTGATATATAATAAGTGGTTAGTAAATGCTAGCTGACTGACTGAACTTTGTAAAATGAGGCACTGAGAAATAAGCAAAGACTCTAGGTGTGAACTGACCATAACAGAGAACAGCAGGACTATCAAATTTCCTCATCTAGACACTATACCTTTCTAACTGCAGCCTAAGATCTTATAACATTTCAGCTGTCGTATCACATAATTGACTGATATCAAACTTGAAGCTAAACCATCCAAAACTTCTGATGGGAGAGATAAGATTATATGCCAGGTTTTAAAAAAACTTTTTTAACTTATTTTAATTGAATTATTTTAATTTAAAATTAATTTAATTTAATTAATTTAATTATATGCTGTTTTCAAAAAGTTGTTTTCAAAAACCTAGTATATAACCTTATCTCCCCCATCAGAATTTTGAAGTTGATTACTTGAGCCCCAATGCAGAATTCTACATTTTACCATCACTAAATTTCTCCTCACTCCATTTGGCTCATTTTCAAGCCTGTTGAGGATTTTTTGGTACTCTGATTATGGTATTAAAGGTGTAAGCTTCCTTTTTTTTATTTTTATTATTTATAATTAAGATTTTTTTATTTTTAGTTTACAACACTCAGTTCCACATAATTTTGAGTTCCAGATTTTCTTCCCCTCTTCCCCCCTGCCCCAACCCTTCCCAAGACAGCATGGAATCCAATATATCTTCTACATATAACTTCTCAATGAACTTATTTACACAATAGTCAAGTTGTAAAGAAGAACTATGATCAATGGAATGAATCATGAGAAAGAAGTAAAACCAAAAAAAAAAAACAACAAACAAAAACAAAAGAGGAAAAAATACAAAGGGAAAAATAAAAGGAGAGCAAACAGTGTGGCTCAATCTGCATTCAGACTCCATAGTTCTTTCTCTAAATGTAGATAGCTCCCTCCATCATGAGTCCTTTGGAGTTGTCTTTGTACCTTGTATTGCTGAGAAAAGTGAAGTCTACCAGGGTTAGTCATCACAGAATCCATGTATCTGTGGTTGTGTATAGTGTTCTCCTGGTTCTGCCCTGCTCACTTGGCATTATATCCTGTAGGTTTTTCCAGGTTATTATAAAGTCCATATCTTTCCCATTTCTCATAGCACAATAGCATTCCATTACCTTCATATACCATAACTTGTTCAGCCATTCCCCAATTGATGGGCATCCCCTTGATTTCCAATTCTTTGCTACTACAAAAAGAGCCACTATAAATATTTTTGTACATATGGGTCCTTCACCCACTCGTGTGATGTCTTTGGGATACAGCCCTAGAAGTGGTATTGCTGGGTAAAAGGGTATGAACATTTTTATAGCCCTTTGGGCATAGTTCCAAATTGCTCTCCAGAATGGCTGGATTAGTTCACAACTCCACCAGCAATGTAACAATGTTCCAATTTTTCCACATCCTCTGCAGCATTTATCATTTTCCTGTTTTGTCATTTCAGCCAATCTGACAGGAGAGATGTGGTACCTAAGAGTTGTTTTGATTTGCATTTCTCTCATCAATAGTGATTTTGAGCATTTTTTCATATGCCTATAGATATCTTTAATTTCTTCCTCTGAAAACTGTCTTTTCATATCCTTTGGAGAATGACTTGTATTCCTATAAATTTGGCTCAGTTCCTTGTATATTTTAGAGATGAGGGCTTTATCAGAGACACTGGTTGTAAAGATTTTCTCCCAATTTTCTGCTTCCCTCCTAATCTTTGTTGCATTGGCTATTTTTATGCAAAAACATTTCAATTTAACATAATCAAAATTATCCATTTTGCATTTTGGAATGCTCTCTCTCTTGTTGTGTCATGAATTCTTTGCTTATCCATAAATCTGAGAGGTAAACTATTCCTTGCTCTCCCAAAGTGCTTATAGTATCAGCCTTTATTCCTAAATCATGAACCCATTTTGACTTTATTTTGGTATATGGTGTAAGATATTGGTTTATGCCCAGTTTCTGCCCTACTGTTTTCCAATTTTCCCAGCAGTTTATGTGAAATAGTGAATTCTTAGCCCAGAAGATGGATTCTTTGGGTTTATCAAAACTTTAGTCACAGTTTAGTTAGTATAGTTGCTATAGTCATTAAGTACTGCATCTTGTGTACCTATCCTATTCAACTGATCCACAGCTCTGTTTCTTAGCCAGTACCAGGTAGTTTTGATGACTGCTGCTTTATAGTACAGTTTAATATCTGGTATGGCTAGGCCACCTTCCCTAGCATTTCTTTTCACTAATACCCTAGATATTCTAGACTTCTTGTTCTTCCAGATGAATTTTGTTATTTTTTTATCCATCTCTGTAAAATAATTTTTGGTAGTTCGATTGGTATGGCCCTGAATAAATAAATTAATTTATGTGAAATTGTCATTTTTATTATATTAGCTCAGCCTAACCATGAGCAACTGATATCTTCCATTTGTTTAGATCTGACTTTATTCGCATGAAAAGTGTTTCATAATTATGTTCATATAAGCCCTGGGTTTGTCTTGGCAGATAGACTCCCACATATTTTATAGTGTCTACAGTAACTTTGAATGGAATTTCTTTCTATCTCTTGCTGTTGGGCTTTGTTAGTAATGTATAAGAATGCTGAGGATTTTGTGGGTTTATTTTATATCCTGCAGCTTTGCTAAAGTTGTTTATTATTTTGAATAGTTTTTTACTTGATTCTCTAGGATTCTCTAAGTAAATCATCATATCATCTGCAAAAAGTGATAGTTTCTTCTTTGCCTATTCTAACTCATTCAATTTCTTTTTCTTCTCTAATTGCTACAGCTAACATTTCTAGTACCAAATTGAATAGTAGGGGTGATAATGGACATCCTTGTTTCACTACGGATCTTATTGGGAATGCATCTAGTTTATCCCCATTAAAAATAATGTTTGTTGATTGTTTTAGGTAGATGCTAATTATAATTATAAGGGAGGCTCCATTTATTCCTATGCTTTCTAGTGTTTTTAATAGGAATGGGTGTTGCATTTTGTCAAAGGTTTTTTCTGCATGTATTGAGATGATCATACGGTTTCTGCTAGTTTTGTTGTTGATATAACCAATTATGCTGATAGTTTTCTTAATATTGAAGCAGCCTTGCATTCCTGGAATAAATCCTACCTGGTCAAAGTGTATTATTCTCATGATAAGTTGCTGCAATCTTTTTGCTAATATTTTATTTAAAATTTTTGCATCAATATTCATTAGGAAAATTGGTCTATAATTTTCTTTCTCTGTTTTGACTCTTCCCAGTTTGGGTATTAGTACCATATTTGTGTCATAAAAAGAATTTGGTAGGACTCCTTCTTCACCTATTTTCCCAAATAGTCTATAAAGTATAGGAATGTAAGTTTCCTTTCTAATTTCATATGAACTATAAATATGACAAGCACACAATCAATGGTTTCAACCAAGTTATTGTCAAAAATATCTTCAATGCTATGTACTACATGTTAATAACATGGGGCTATAGACAAAGCCCTCAAGCTAACCACTAGACAAGTTTCATTTCTACTCCTTGCTCAAAGTCGAACTCCATTTTGGGTGCTTAATAAATGCTATGTGATTAGTATTTATCAGAATAATGGCTAAAGACAGCCATTACTAAAATATGTGATGAGCATTTATTAGAATAATGGCTAAAAATAATTCACCAGAATAATGACTACTTTGAGGTATGATCATTCAACCAATTTCAAATCTACCTCACTTTGCTATGATCTGGATCAGATTTCTCCATTTGTTCCACAAAAATACTATGAGGTGTTTGGATAAATGTCCTGCTGAAATCTTACCCAACAATTTCTACAGCATTCCCCTAATGGATTAGCATAGATGCCCAGTCAAAAATTAAGGTAAAGTTAGTCTATCATGAACTGTTCTTGGTGAACTCATTTTGGCTGTAGGTCATCCTTGCTTCTCTTTCTAACTATGCACAAACTATTCCCTTAATTAATGCATTCTAGAGTTCAAGAGGCTTTCAAAGTTATTCATTTTTATAATGCAAAGTTCAATCATGCTTTCAAAGAAAAATAATGAAAAATGCTGCCCACTTCCTGACAAAGAGGCAACGTACTAAACAAGTAAAATGAGATACATTTTTGGACATTTCCAGTATGGGAAGTTGTTTTTTCATAACTACACACATTTGTTAAAAGCGTTCTGGTTTTCATTTTTTCATCCAATAGCAGTTACTAGGAAGAAAAGAAAAATGCTTGTTAAAAGAAAAAAATTAAATATAAAAAATAAAGATATATTCTAGAATTATTCCTGGAATAAACTAATCTCAACCTTTGTTGTAAAAAAAATCTAACAACTCCATTTTTTTTGAAAATATAGAAATTGCTCCTCTTCCCCTTCTCCTAACTTCTAGTTAGGTGCCAGCTAAACTTCACCAAAAGCAAGCAAAAAAAAGCAAAAAGCCTTCTTCAATTTCCCTTAATGCTAATACTTTTCATTTAATATCATTTGTAATTTATCCTATCTATATTTTATTTTTACATAGTTGCTTGCATAGTTGTTTCTACATAGTTGCATATTTTCCCCCACCATAGGATAATCTTCTTGAGAGCAGAGATTATTTTTAGCTTTCTTTCTATCCCCAGTGCTTACTTGACACAGTGACTGACACAAAGTAGGTACTTAATAAATTCTTATTGACTTCACTTGGCTTTGCTATTGACTACAGAGTCACTTCCATTGTCAATTATCTTTCAAAAATCACTAGAATCAGTTAAGCAATCATATTTTCAAATTAAAACAAAAATAAGTTTGATTGTTGCATTTTTTTAACATTTCAGTAATTCCAACCCATCCTCTCTATATTAAACCTTCCTTTGTGACAGAAACAAGCAATGAAAACCAAAGTATCTGACACAGTGACCACAACTTATAATGTACAAAATACTCCATCCTGACGCTTCCCACACTCATCTACTCACAAGTATTTGTATTTCATTATCTAGACTCAGGAATATCCACTGATTTTTTAGTTACTAAGAATTCAGGTTCACCTTAGTGATCTTTCCACATATATTCTTGTAGTTATTGTTGATGGTCTTCTCTTGATTCTGCTTATTTAACTGTATATCACTTCATACAAATCATATATTTTCTACATTTTTCATATTCATCATTTCTTACTGCACAATGATATCATATTACATTCATATGCCATATTTTTTCAGCCTTTCCTTAATTTATAGGTACTTTGTTTCTAGTATTATTACTACAGACAGTGTTTCTGTGAATACTTCAATCTAATTTGATCCTTAGTTTCTGACTTTAGACTTCTTTAAACTGCAAGCCTAGTAGTGATATCATTGGGTGAAAAGGTAGGAACTATTAATCCTTTCTTTATATAAATCCAAAATGTAATAAAGAAAGTTTAGTTGACTTCATGATTCTACAAACAGCATGCCAGCAAGCCTGGCATTTTCACAGTGCCTCTCACATTTACTGTTCTCAGTATTTTATCATCATTGTTGGTTTCCAGACTTTAAAGTGAAATAATACAGGCAAAAAGTTAAATAGCATATTTGATTTTAATTTATATTACTATTAATGATTTGGTACATGCTTTCATGTGATCAAATGTAATAAAAGAAATTCCACTGAAAAATAATTAAGAATGCATAAACTCTGGAAATTAAACCTACCCAGAAACAAATAATAGTTATTTAAATGCAACTGAAATATTCAACAGAAAAATGAGATAAATAATTTGAAAACTACTCATTGTTCATGATTAGGACATGTCAATATAATAAAAAGATTATATTTTCAAAGTTACTTTATATGTTTAGGGATATAACAATCAAATAAGAGGAGACATTTATTTAGAATTAAACTGACAAAAAAATCATTTGGAAGAACAAAAGTCTAAATTCATAAGGCCATTAATGAGAAGAATACAAATAAGGATGACAAAATGCTTTAGTTATATGTATAGATGTTTTAGTTATATGTAGTCAGAATTACTTATTTCCTCTTTTATCTTCTACTCTACTCCTTGATTAATTAAATAATTCTCCTCTCAACTAGAGTCATGAAAAGCAACTAATTTTTATCTTTAAAATTTTTATGATTTGATTTTCTATAATAACGTCATTTCCCTTGTGATCTTACTATGTTATTTGGTCTAAAATTATCAGATTAATTTCTGACAAACTATACCAAAAGATCTTATCAAAAAAAGAGAGTCCTTCCCTCAGGAATTTATTTTCTTCAGATTATTAAGCATAAGACTATTGTTTTAATGCTTGTATTTTCCTTATCTAGTATGCTCTATCTATTTTTCTGTTTTCCAATTGCTACACAACAGTTTTGATGCTTTTTATTTTGTAACATAATTTGAAGTCTATTATGTAATGTTACTTATTATTAATATTTTTCCTTATTTCCTCTAAGATTGTAGAATTTTTGTCCTTCAAGATAAATTTTCTTTCAACTCTTTCCAGATCATAAAAGTAATTCAAATACAATAGTACAAAATATTTACATTGATTTTGGTAGTATTATCATTTCTGGAATTTTGGTACGACCCAATGATGAGTAGAGAATCTTTATTTTAGCAAAGAAACATTTTAAACGTATTCCTATAAATCTTGCATTTATCTTGGAGGATTAACTTGGTAGGCCTGCATTTTGTAGCTCTTTTGAATGTAATTTTCTCATCATTTCATCATATTTTTTGATAATTCACAAAATGGCGAATTTTTTAAAGATTTATTTTATATCTCGCTACCTAGATGAAGCTATTAATCATCCAAATTAGTTTCTTTATGTATTTACTGCAGCTTTTTAAATTACATCACCATATCATCTGCAAAAAGAAATGATTTTATCTTCTCTTTGCTGTTATTACACATTTAATTTATTATCTCATCTTATTGTTATATCAATCATTTTTAGAGTTATGTCAAAAAATGATGTGGATAGTAAGTATCTTTGCTTTACCCTTATTTGCAGTGGGAAAGTTTTCATCATTTCTACAGTGTAAACAATGTCAGCTTCTGGTTTTATGTTTTTATATTTGCATGCTTTTATCATATTAAATAAGGACTTTCCATTTTAAGGGTTCTTTTGACTATAAAGGAACCCTATATTTTGTCAGGGGCTTGTTCTAAATTTATTGCAATTATCTTATTTTTTGTTATCTTTCCTCTTTATAGGATTATGTTCATTGTTTTCCTGATATTGAAATATCCTCATATTTTTGCATGAATACAACTACTTCTTAGTGGAATATTTTATGACTGTATTGCTGTTATTTCTTTTGCAAAAAAAAGTATTTAAAATGTTTGCATCTAGTGGAATATCTCTTACTATCTGTTCTTGATGCAAACAATTTAAATACATTTCTTGCACTAATATTCATTAGTTAGATTGGTCTATAGTTCTTGTTCTTTGCTTTAGGATATCACTCTCATAAAAGGAATGTGGAATCTGCCTCCTGTGTCTATTTTTCAAAATAATTTCTATGGCAAGGAATTATTTTTTATCTAAATACTTGAGATAATTCACTTGTAAATTGACTTTCATGTCATGTCCTAATTTTTCTTGGTTTCTATTTCTGATATTGGGGTATGTAAGCCTTTTATCTCTATTACCATTACAAATATATTATATTTTTGGAGATTTTCATCTGTTTCCTTTCATTCTTAATTTTTATTTCCTCAAGGTTGTGAATTCAATGTTTATTTTAAAATTTGTTAATTTTATTTTCCTCCCTCCTTTTCTTAATTGTATTAGTTAATGGTTTGTTGCTTCTGTTAGCTTTTGGAAAGTTCTCAATTTTGTTGATCAGTTCAGTAGTCTTAGTGTTCTTATTTTCACATTTCTCCACAAAATTTTAAAATTCTTTCTTTTGTATTTTTTAGTGTTGTTATGTTGCTTATTTTCTGATCTTTTAATTTCATGCTCAGAGCTTACTGAGTCCTTTTTAAATTTTTTGAAAATACTTTTCATATGTATAATATATATCTATATATTTATATAATAATATATGATATGAAAATTATATTGTATGTAATATATTACTAAATATGCATTTTAGGATTGCATCACATAGGCATTGCTGTATGTTTCTCTGTCATATTTAATGCATTGTTTATTATTTCTATAGATTTGTCATATTTCAGGATATTAATCACTAGGTTCCCATTTTTCCTCATATTTTTCACATCTTATTTATTCATTTTCATTTTATTATATTATGATATTAAAAGTGTTTTTAAGTTATGTCTGTCTCTTTGTGTACGTTTATGATTCTTTTTTCCACTATCACATTATCACTTTTGGTAAAGAAAGTATAAAATGATAAGAACTTATATATTCTTTAGGATTCTCATTCAGAAGACTCCACAGGTGGGTCAAATCATGTTTTCTCCATCAATCTGTTTGGTTCTCTATTTTATTTTTTATTTTCCTATTGGATAAAGGGAATTAAAATTTTTCCACTATTATTTTGTTACAATGTCTTTTTGTTACATTTGTCTGGCTTTTTTTAAAAGGAATTTGCTACTGTGCCACTTGGCACATTCATATTTAATATCACTATTTTTCATTTTCCATATTGTCTTTAATAATAATGTAGTTGCCATGCTTATCTAAAATCATGTCTGCCTCAAGCATGATACATTTTGTCTTCTCTCATTTTCACAATGCATATATTTATGTGTTTTAAATCTTTTTTATATTCAGCACATTGTTGGGTATTTTGTTCTTATATGCTCTATCAATATTTTTCTTTTAATTATTTGAACTTTAAACCCTTTGTATTTAGTATTATAACTTTTAAGTTGGTCCTCAACATAAACATATGTTTGCCTCCATTTTTGAGCCAGTACTTAGTTTTTGCAATTGATTTTGTTTACTCCAAACTCTGCTCTCTTTCCCTCTTCAATTCCTCTCCCTCCATTACTTTGCGTAATCCTCACCCTTAATTTTGCTTTTGTTGACATTCTCTTTCTTTTGTTTATGTTATGCTTTTCTGTATCACCTTACATAAGAACGTACTACCTAATAATTCCTGGCCCACCACCCTCACTTCACTAATTTTTCTATCACTATGACATTATTTTGTGATGCTCCTTTCCAAGAAATATTATATGCACAGTTCCTTTTCTGAATCCTTATCCCTTCAAGCATTCTCTAGAATCTGTTTCCAGTATTGATAATTCTCCAAGGCAATGGCAGTGTGTTGAGGGAAGATATCTCTTAATCTGGAATAAGATAGAAATATCCTGGGGGCTTTTTCCAGGAGTAAAATAAAATAATTTATTTAACCAAACATGTCACAACCTAAGGCATGAGCAGAAAGAACTAGTCCTTGGAAAGGACAGTACTCCTGAGTTTGATTCCCCCGATATCAAAGAACTAAAATACTTTAAGGAGTGTCTGAGAAATCTTTTGGATATAATTTTCATTAGTGTGTGGGAGAATGGTGAAATGACCAACAGAGCAAAACAAGGGATAGTAAGTACAGTATATCAAAAAAAGAGGCAGGTAGAGTTAGAAATTGGATACTACTAACATTCTTAAAAGATATTTACAAGGTTTTTTTTGCAGGAATTATGCTTCAAGGGCTGGCAAGGACAGTGGAAGGCAAGATTGATAAAGTACAGCAGCATACCATAAAATGGAGGGGATTTTTTAATAGCTGCCCATAAAAGAAACTTAAGAGAAATCAGACAACGTGCCAAAAATGGGAAAGAAGGGCATTGGTGTCCATGCTGATGATCCTTCCGACATCTTGGGTTCACAGTTACTTGGTCCCTTCTATTCCAATTATTCCCCATTCTATGCCCATTCCTTAGACCTCTTTATCAATCAAAACCTCTATACCTCCAAAGTCTTGAACTCAAAAATTATCTTCTGACCAAAACCTTTGAAAGCTCTGTTACCTTCATTTCAACTGACCTTGGTCTTTGTTTAATCTTCATTAATTCTTTTTTCAATAAGTTCCAGCCATTGAACTTCTCTCATAATAATGAAAAACAAACAAGTCAAACCAAACAACAAAGTGATCACATATAACAACATATGCAATTTTCTGCTGCTGTGGTATCGCACCTCTCTACTGAGAGTAATGAAATATATTTCATCATTATTTACCTAATAAAAACAAATTCAATAAGAATGAATATAAAGGGGTATTTCTAAAAACCAAGCTGGCAAAGTAAGCAGTAAATCACCATAACTCTCCCATATTCACCTCCAAACAATCATGAAATAGTGCCCCCAAAACAAATCCTAGAACAGTAGAACCAGAAGAAAGATGAAGTGAAAATCTTTGAGTCCAAGAAACTTGGAAGATTGGCAGGAAAGGTCTGTCTCACTAAGGTAAAGGGGGAGTGCAGTCCAGGACAGGAAATGTCTGAGCAAGCCAGCAGCAAGCCCCACTTCAGCAAACCAGGGGTAGATCCTGAGCCCCAGTATGGTGGAGCAGGCAAACACCAAGACCAGGACCACACACATGCCTCAGCATAGCCAGGGGAATGGGCAGACTGCAGCTCTGAGAACTTCCACGTGCTTCAGAGTAGCCACAGGCAAGCTGGTAGCCATCAGTGGCCAAACCACCAAGTGCTTCACTGTGTCCCGGGGAAAATGCAGAAACACCCCACCTGCCTTTGCACATTCCAGACACCAACACTAGAACCCTAGCTTCACATCAGGTAACCTTCCAGACCCATGTGGCTTCCAGCAGTGCCAGCCACCCCCACCCTATCCCCTAAGTACAGGACTAGACACAAGAGTTCCCTGTGGGGCCCCAGGGCAATATCAATGCAGGACCAGGTAAACAGCCAGGGTCTACAGCCCCTGGAACATGAAGCCTGAGACAATGTCCCTCCACCCCAGGTGCAGAGCTCAAAACTAACAACAACAACAAAAAAGAATTTGACCATAGAAAGTTATTATGGTGACACAGAAGATCAAGACACAAACTCAGAAGAGGACAACAATGTCAAAATACCTATGGGCAAAATCCCAGAGAAAACAAGAAGTGGTCTTAAGCCCAGAAAGAACTCATGGAAAAGCTCAAAAAGGAGCTTAAAAATCATATAAGAGAAGTAGAAGGAAAATTGAGAAAAGAAATGATAGTGATGCAAGAGAATTATGAAAAAAGTCAACAGCTTGGAAAAAGAAAACAACTGCTTAAAAATTAGACTTGGCCAAATGGAAAAGAGGATACAAAAATCTTACTGAAGAAAATAACTCCTTAAAAATTACAATGGGGGGGGGGGGGAGCCAAGATGGAGGCTGGTAAGCACGGACTAGAGTGAGCTCCGTACCCGAGTCCCTCCAAAAACCTATAAAAATGGCTCTGAACCAATTCTAGAACGGCAGAACCCACAGAACAGCAGAGGGAAGCAGGGCTCCAGCCCAGGACAGCCTGGATGGTCTCTGGGTGAGGTCTATTCCACACGGAGCTGGGAGCTGGGAACGGAGTGAAGCAGAGCCCAGCCTGAGCGGCGTGGACGATCCAGACCAGAAGCTGGGCGGAGAGGGCCCTAGCGCCCTGAATACGTGAGCTGCGGCAGTTACCAGACCCCTCAACCCACAAACACCAAAGACTGCGGAGAAGGTTAGTGGGAAAAGCTGCGGGAGTGGAAGGAGTTCGCGGTTCGGCTTCCAGCCCCGGGGGCAGCGGAGGTGGGGCAGCTACAGCTGTTGTTACTTCCGGCTCCAGGCCCACCTGGTGGGAGGAATTAAGTGGCGGATCACAGCAGGGGTGCACAGCCTGCCAAAGATCTGAGCCCAGTCTGGACTGGGGGTCCTTGGGGAAGGAGGAGTGCGGCTCTGACAGAGCTGGCACCTCCCCCCAAACGTAGAACATAGAACTCGTAAGTCTACAAGCAGTCATACCCCACTGAAAAACTCAAGGGTCAAGTTAGTTGGTTGGGAATATGGCCAGGCAGCGAAAACGCGCCCAGATTCAGTCTCAGACTTTGGATTCTTTCTTTGGTGACAAAGAAGACCAAAACATACAGCCTAAAGAAGACAACAAAGCCATAGAGCCTACAACCAAAGCCTCCAAGAAAAACATGAACTGGCCCCAGGCCATAGAAGAACTCAAAAAGGATTTGGAAAAGCAAGTCAGAGAAGTAGAGGAAAATTTGGGAAGAGAAATGAGAAGGATGCGAGAAAAACATGAAAAACAAGTCAATGACTTGCTAAAGGAGACCCACAAAAATACTGAAAAATACACTGAAGAAAACAACACCTTAAAAAACAGACTAACTCAAATGGCAAAAGTGCTCCAAAAAGCCAATGAGGAGAAGAATGCCTTGAAAGGCAGAATTAGCCAAATGGAAAAGGAGGTCCAAAAGACCACTGAAAAAAATACTACTTTAAAAATTAGATTGGAGCAAGTGGAAGCTAGTGACTTGATGAGAAATCAGGATATTATAAAACAGAACCAGAGGAATGAAAAAATGGAAGACAATGTGAAATATCTCCTTGGAAAAACCACTGACCTGGAAAATAGATCCAGGAGAGATAATTTAAAAATTATTGGACTACCTGAAAGCCATGATCAAAAAAAGAGCCTAGATACCATCTTTCAGGAAATTATCAAGGAGAACTGCCCGGATATTCTAGAGCCACAGGGCAAAACAGAAATTGAAAGAATTCATCGATCGCCTCCTCAAATAGATCCCAAAAAGAAATCTCCCAGGAATATTGTTGCCAAATTCCAGAGCTCCCAGATCAAGGAGAAAATACTGCAAGCAGCCAGAAAGAAACAATTTGAGTATTGTGGAAACCCAATCAGAATAACCCAAGATCTGGCAGCTTCTACATTAAGAGATCGAAGGGCTTGGAATGCGATATTCCGGAGGTCAATGGAGCTAGGATTAAAACCTAGAATCACCTACCCAGCAAAACTGAGTATCATGTTCCAAGGCAAAATATGGATTTTCAATAAAATAGAGGACTTTCAAGCTTTCTCAGTGAAAAGACCAGAACTGAATAGAAAATTTGACTTTCAAACACAAGAATCAAGAGAAGCATGAAAAGGTAATCAAGAAATGGAAATTGCAAGGGACTTACTAAAGTTGAACTGTTTTTTTACATTCCTACATGGAAAGATGATGTGTATGATTCATGAGACCTCAGTATTAGGGTAGTTGAAGGGAATATGCATATATATATATATATATATATATATATATATATATATGTTTATGTATATATATAAGTGAATGTGTATGTATGTATATATCTATGTGTATATGTATGTATGTGTATATATATACATATATATATGTAAAAGAGAGAGAGCAGACACAGGGTGAGTTGAAGATGAAGGGAAGATATCTAAAAGAAATAAAATGAAATTAAGGGATGAGAGAGTAACATACTGAGAGAGGGAGATAGGGAGAGATAGAATGGGGTGGATTATCTCGCATAAAGGTGGCAAGAGGAAGCAGTTCTATGGGAGGAGGGGAGAGGGCAGGTGAGGGGGGAATGAGTGAACCTTGCTCTCATCAGATTTGGCCTGAGGGGGAATACCATACATACTCAGTTGGGTATCTTACCCCACAGGAAAGAAGAGGGAGGAAGATTAAAAAAAAAAATAAAAAAAAATAAAAGGCGGGGGGGATGATGGAGGGGAGGGCAGATGGGGGTGGAGGTAATCAAAACAAACACTTTGGAAAGGGGACAGGGTCAAGGGAGAAAATTCAATAAAGCGGGATGGGTTGGGAAGGAGCAAAATGTAGTTAGCCTTTCACAACATGAGTATTGTGGAAGGGTTATACATAATAATACATGTGTGGCCTAGGTTGAATTGCTCAACTTCTTAGGGAGGGTGGGTGGGAAGGGAAGAGGGAAGAGAATTTGGAGCTCAAAGTTTTAAAATCAGATGTTCAAAAACAAAAAATTTTTATATGCAACTAAAAAATAAGATACACAGGCAATGGGGTGTAGAAATTTATCTTGCCCTACAAGAAAGGAAGGGAAAAGGGGATGAGAGGGGAGGGGGGTGATAGAGGGGAGGGCTGACTGGGGAACAGGGCAACCAGAATATAAGCCATCTTGGAGTGGGGGGGAGGGTAGAAATGGGGAGAAAATTCGTAATTCAAAATGTTGTGAAAATCAATGCTGAAAACCAAATATGTTAAATAAATAAATTGCATTTAAAAAAAAAATTACAACTGGCCAAATAGAAAAGAATGTAGAAAAGCTAACTGAGGAAACAACTCCTTAAAAGTTAGAATTGAGCAAGTAGAAGCTAATGATTCTATGAGACATCAAGAATCAATCAAACAAATTCAAAAGAATGAAAAATAAAAGAAATGTAAAGTACTTTATGGGAAAAGGACTTGAAGCAGAGAGACAGACAGAGTAAAGGTAAGGTGCTGGAGCAGAATTTATTATGCTTCAGCTGAAGTAAAAAGGAATAAGAAGCAGGGGTAGCAATCCTGATCTCAGAAAAAGTAAAAGTAAAAATAGACCTAATTAAAAGAGATAAGGAAGGAAACTACATCTTGCTGAAAGGTACCAGAGTCAATTAAGCAATATCAATGCTAAACATATATGCACCAAGTGGTATGGCATCCAAATTCTTAAAGGAAAAGTTATGTGTTACAAGAAGAAATAGACGCAAAACCGTACTAGAGGGGGGCCTCAACTGCTCCCTCTCAAAACTCGATAAATCCAACCAAAAAATAAACAAGAAAGAAACTAAGCATGCAAATAGAATATTAGAAAACAGACCTTTGGAGAGAACTGAATGGAAACAGAAAGGGATGTACATTTTTTCCAACAACATGTGGCACCTACACAAAAATTGACATGGAAATGAATGCTGAAAACTAAAAATAAATAATTTTAAATGAACTCCCTAAGAAAAAATCCCCAGGGCCAGATGTATTCACAAGTGAATCCTATCAAACATTTAAAGAACAATTAATTCTAATACTATATAAACTATTTGGAAAGATAGGCAAAGAAGGAACCCAAGAAAATCCTTTTATGACACAAATATGATGCTGACACCTAAACTAGGAAGAGCCAAAACAGAGAAAGAAAATTATATTGATATATTGATTGATTGAATATTGATGCAAACATTTTGAATAAAATAATAGCAAGGTGATAACAGCGATATTTCACAAGGATTACACATTATGACCAGGTGGGATTTATACCAGCAATGCAGGGGTGGTTCATTAGGAAAATTATCAATACAGTTGACCATATCAATAAGAAAACTAACAGAAATCATATGATTACTTCAATAGATGCCAAAAAAGCTTTTGACAAAATACAGCACCAATTCTTATTTAAAAAACCCTACAGAGCATGGGAATAAGTGGAGTTTTCCTTAAAATGATAAGGAATATCTACAAAGGAGGGTGGCCTAGCAATACCAGATTTCAAGCTATATTATAAAACAGTAATCACTAAAACCTATCTTGTACTGGCTTTAAAAAGAGTGGTAGATCAATGGATTACATTAAGTACCCAAGACATAATAGGCACAGAGAATTTGGTAAACCTAAAGACCTCAGCCTTTGGGATAATAACTCATTATTTGACTAAAAAAAACTGCTGGGGAAACTAGAAATAGGAAACTAACTAGATATAGACCAACATCTCACACTATATAGCTAGACATGGTCAAAATTGGTGCATGATTTAAGCGTGAAAGGTGATAGCATAAGCAAATTAGAAAAACAAGGAATAGTCTACCTGTCAGATTTATGGGAAAGAGAAAAATTCAAGAGCAAACAAGAAATAGATAATATTATGAAATGGATAATAGAGAATTTTGATTATATTAAAATAAAAAGTTTTTGTACAAATAAAACCAATGCAAACAAGATTAGAAGGAAAGCAAAAAGCTGGGAAACCATTGTTACAGCAAGTGTCTCTGATAAAGGCTGTGTGTTTTGAATATATGTAGAATTGAATCAAATTTATTAGAATACAAGCCATTACCCAGTTAATAAATGGTCAAAAGATTTGAACAGGCAGTTTTCAGATAAAGAAATCAAAGTCATCTATAGTCATAAGAAGTTCTCTAAATAACTTTTGATTAGAGAAATGCAAATTAAAACAACTGTGAAGTACCACCTCATACCTATCAGTTTAGCTAATATGACTAAAAAGGAAAATGATAAATGTTGACGAGAACATGGAGAAATTGGAGCACTAATGCACTATTGGTGGAGTTGTGAACTACTCCAACCATTCTGGAGAGAAATTTGGAACTATGCCCAAAGGGCAACCAAACTGTGCATACCCTTTAATCCAGCAATACCACTACTAGGTTTGTATCCCAAAAAGATCATATAAAAAAGAAAAGGATCTACATGTTGTTTCAATAATCTGGCTAGCAGCTGCTGTGGGGGTGTAAAACCAACAACAACCAGCTCACAGAACACTGCAAGCCCAGGTCCTTTTGATCTGCTTTACTAAGAAGAGCAATATTAAAGGGTTAACAATATTACTTTAATCCAGTATACAAAAATCATTTACTTAGTTCAGGGGAAAAAAATCAAGCACACTGAATTACAGACCAAATACAATTCGTAATTATCAACATCTGAGTCTTCAGCCGGGGAGCTCATTACAAGGGCTGGCCCCGAGCCACGCACCACTCCTGCTGTGGCTCAGAGCTCCCAGAGAGAACGCTAACCTCTGTGCTTATATATCCTGTTCAGGGTCCCCAGAACCCCGACCTTACCCAGGCTGGGCATAGAAAAGTTCCCGACCTCCAATATCACATCAGATACAAATCAATGTCTCAGTGCTGAAAAATACAAAAACATCCCACTTTATCTGCCCCATTCAAACAAAGGCCAGAATCATTAAAGGTCAACAGCAAAAAGTCCCACCTTAATTACTATTACACATTTGCAAAAATATTTATAGCAGCTCTTTTATGGTGGTAAAGTATTGGAAATTGAGAAGATGCCCATCAATTAGGGAATGACTTGACAAGCTGTGGCATATGAATGCATTGGGAGATTACTGTGCAATAAGAAATGATGAACATTTTAGAAAAGCCTGGAAAGACTTACATGAACTGATGCAAAGTGAAATGAGCAGAACCAGGAAAACATTGTATACAGTATCAGCAACATTGTATGATGACCAACTATGAATGACTCAACTCTTCTCAGGAACACAATGGTCCAAGACAAGTACAAAGGATTCATAAAGGAAAATGCTATCTACATCCAGATAAAGAATGGATGGACTCTGAATGCAGATAGTAGCATAGTTTTTCCCTATTCATTTATTCTTTTTTCTTGTTTTTCCTTTTGATCTGTTTCTTCTTTCACAACTGTGACTAATATGGAAACATGTTTTATATGATAACACATGAATAACCTATATCAAATTGCCTACCATTTTTGGAAAAGGGGAAGGAAGAAGGGTGAGAGGGAGAAAAATTTGGAATTCGAAATCTTGTAAAAATGAATGATAAAAATTATCTTGTCATGTAATTGGGGAAAAAATAAAATACTATTTTAAAAAGAATAAAAATGAACTCTTATACATGTGTTCAAAAATTAAATAGGGTAGACATAATCATAAAAGTAGTTTGTATGTAAAAAAGTAGGGATTTTCGTGAACTGCAAGTTCAACTGAGTCAATACAAATTACAATCAAAAATGCTAATGCAATCTTAGGTTACAAAGCTTTCAGACAAAAGATGATAGTCCCACTCTACTCTGTGTTGGTCAGACCTCAGCTGAAGTATTGTATTCAGGTTTGGGTACCATGGTTCAGAAAGGACGTCGGTACACTGGAGAATATCTAGAAATGGGAAGTTAGGTTAGGAAAAGATCAGGCATATGAGGATTACTTGAAAGCAGGGAAGCTTAGTTTGCAGAAGAGAAGACTTGGGTAGGACATGATAGTGTGTTCAATAGTAAAGGGTTTCCATGTGGAAGAAGAATTATTCTTGTTATATTTGGTCCCATATGGAAGAACCAGGAGCAATGGGTAGACATTGCAAAGAGGAAAATGTAGGCTTGATGTGAGGAAAAACTTTATAACATAAAAGCTACCTCCAAAGAGAAATAAAATGCCTTGAGAGAGTATATTTCCCCTCTTAGGTGGTTTTCAGTAATAGGCTAGATAAATACTTGTTGGATATGAAGTAGTGATGAATCCTTTTCAGATATATATTTTCCAAGATGGCAGCCAGAGTATATTCTATCTTTATGTTTCTGTGACTATGATTCTCTGATTAGTCATTGTAATTAATCTGAATTCAGCTACCTTTCATGATTGTTTTTATTTACATTATTGTAGGCTTTGTGTATTGTTTTTCTGCTTCTACATGCTTTTCTCTGCACCAGTCCATATTTCTTCCCTTGTTTCTCCAAATTTCTCTTATTTTTAATTTCTTTTGGTTCAATTACATTCATATATCACAGTTTTCTGAATTGTGAATCTTCATTTTCTTCATGAGTTCCTCGAGCTTTCCCTACTCTCTCAGCTCATGATCTCACCTTTGGCCCCACTTGCCTTCTTCCTCTGACTAGACCTATTTAAACAATAACTTAGATCATGTACTACCATATCCCTAGTATCCCAAATCTGATTATTCTTCTCCTTTTTCCATATTGCTAAGTCCCAACCCTAATCAACTTCTGTCACCTGTTTCTTCTGATACAATTCTCTGTAGAATTGTTAGAAAAAAATTACAAAACCCTGTTGATTGATTTCACTCAAAATTTATGTGAATACTCATTGTTGTACAGTAATTCTATTTTATTTCTTCTTGATTTAATATTACATCAATTACGTACACACAGCCAGAGACTATCAGAACAGCAGTTAAAATATGTGAAGGCATTGTGTTCCAATGTTGCCAATATCCCTATGTGTTGGCAACCAAAAATGGGCTCCTTAGCACTTAGTCAACAAGTGCCCTTGACTAGTTTGGCTTTTTCCCCTGAACTGAATGCTGTTTGTATGTTGGACTGGAGTAAGCTTGTCGGCCCCTTCACCTTGCTTCCCTTGCTTAAGCTGATGAAAAGAACCTGTGCTTTCCCGGTCAACCCCTTCACCCTGCTTAAGCAGATTGAAAGAACCTGTGCTTTCCCCGGCGTACCTTACACCCCCGCAGAAGCTGGATGGTTAAAAGCAGCTCCCGTTGGAGCCAGAGGCTGCTACAGCCACAGCCACAGCCACAGCCACAGCTGAAGCAGGAGCTGCCAGTAGCAGAGATGACCTACGGGAGGAAGCTGAACAAAGACTTCAGGCCAGTGGGTAATCTTTTTACCATAGAGGGGGAAGCATGATTTTGCTTTACGCAATCATGCTTCTCTGTAGCCTCCTGGTTACTCTTTCAAGGCGTATTTATTGGGCCTGGAAGCTTTTGATCAATATATCAAAATGGGGTTGCTGGTTCATGGGTTGGTTACTGTGGAGCCTAAATATATGTTTTGATTCTTCTGCCTTCTACTTTGAGAGTTTCTTATATCCGGCGGTTCCGAACCTTTCAGACATGTTTATGATCCTCTTTGAGATTATATACTCTGCCCTCCTAATACACCCTATCAGCAATGAGAGAAAAGAAACCAAAGTGGCAAATGAAGGTAGGCAAAATTTTTCATGTAACTCCTCACTGTGGTGTGGGTTTGCTATATGGACCCCCACATGTCAAATATAAAGAGCTAGAAGAAACGTCAGACATGATCTAGGCCAGAGGTATAAAAATCTAAGCCCAACTGCCTGCAACACTTCCATATAAGGCCTGAACCAAATGAAAATGTAATTGGGAAATATTTAACAAAATAAAGAAAAATAAAATAGAATATAGATCATGGTAATATGTGATGTTCTAAGTCAATATGTCATCAGCAGGGATCATTATGAATAGTTTAGTGGCTTCTATTTCTATTTGAGTTTGATACTACTGATCTTCAACACCCTTATCTTACAAATATGGAAACTAAGATGCAGAGAAGTTAAATAATTTAGGCAAAGTAATACATTTAGCAAGTGGCAGGGGTAAGATTGCAAACCAGGCCCCCAAAATATCCAATCCAGCACTCTTTCTAAAGATACATAAGTTGTAAAAATCCATTAATTCAATAATTAAAAGAATAAAATTTATTAAAAGTTCACTATGTACATAATAGTGTACTAGGTCCTAACTAGGGATTCTTTTAATTGGTATAATTCACTCATATAAGAAAACTCCTGGGGAGGAAATGTCTTTTACCAATGGAGATAAGCAACTTCTCTACAACTTAGAGTCTTACTGAGCTGATATCTGAAATTGTGAAATCAAAAATGGACAAAGTCATCAACCATAGGAAATTTGAAAAACGCTTAGGGGAAAAAATATTACTGCATGAAAAAAAAACATTCTTTCTTGGCATCTGACTTCTCTGCCAAGGGGAATGACCTTTGCCCTGGAAATGACAGAACATAAATGATTAACAAGTAGTTAATATTTAGATAAGAAGATAGTGAGAAGCCATAATAGCTACCCTTGGTAAATTCAAGTCACCTGTCCCAAATAAACTAGATCATCAGGTTCAGAAACTACTGGCACATGTGATCATCGGGCCACCATCAGTGATATATGAAAGACCAAAGAAAATGGAAATGGTGCCACAACACTGGGAAAAGGCAAAATGGCATACTGATATTCAAAAAAAGGACAAGAATAGTCAGCAAACTATAAGCCTATGATGTTGACTTTGATCCCTAGGAAAACTTTAGAATGGTTCATTAAAGTGGCTGAGTAATATCTAGAATGAAAAGTGGTGACTACATAGAAGCAACATGGCTTCCTCAAGAACAGGTCATGCCAAGCTAACCTCATTGCCTTTGTTAATAGGATCTCTCTACTGGTAGATGAGGGGAGTGTTGTGGATATAAGTTGCCTTGATTTTAGAATTTTTGACAGGCTTCTTGAGCTATTCTTATGGAAATGGAGAGATAAGGATTAGACTGGGGTAGGGAACTGCAGCCTTTTATTAAGGGAATTTGTTGTGTGAAGTTTGGATTCAGTGAAAGGGCTTCAGTTGAGGATCCAGAGGGCCACATGTAGCCTTGAGGCCCCAGGTTCCCCACCCCTGGGATGATAAAACAATTAGGTAAACTCAGAATTGATTGAATCAAAAAGTAGTTGTTATTAGTTTAATGTCCACTGGGCAAAGAAGTCTCCAGTGGTGTACTCCAAGGAATCCCTACTTGGCCCTGTGCCATTGAATCTAACCAATCCAATTGAAAGGGGTCTTTAACATAACATACCTGACAAACGATTATTCATTTTGATCAATGATATGGATTATTTTGTTTAACATTTATATCAATGGTGTAAATAATTGCATAGATGAAATGCTCAAGTTTGCTCATAACACAATAGCTAGGAGGCATAACTAACCCATTGGATAACAAAGTCAGGATCCAAAAGGATCTTGACAGGCTAAAGCATTGGGTTGATTTAAATAAGATGAAATTCACTAGGGATAAATGTAAAGTCCTATACTATAATACAAAAAAAATCAACTTCACAAGTACAAAATCAGAGAGTGAGCAGTTGCTCTGAGAATGAATTAGGGGTCTTAGTGGGCTGAAAGCTCAGAATCAATAATGTGATATGGAAGTCAAAAAAGCTAATGTGATTTGGTACTACATTAAGACAGGCATTTGTTGTTGAGTTGTTTCAGTCATGTACAACTCTTTGTGACTCCCTTTGGGAGTTTCTTGGCAAAGATATTTGGGGATTTCTTGGCAAAAATATTAGAGTGTTTTGCCATTTCCTTCTCCGGGCTCTGGGTTAAGTGACTTGCTCAGGGTCACACAACTAGTAAGTATCTGAGGACAGATTTGAACTAAGGAAAATAAGTCTTTTTGACACCGGCCTGGCACTTTAGCACTGAACCTGTGGTGTTAAAAAAAAAAGGTCAAAGACTAAAGAAAGTATGTTCTATTTGAAAGAAAGAATAAAGGATTAAATTATCAAACCTTGAACCCTACATCCCCCAACAAGCTCAGTCAAAGGTCAATGACATTTTGAATATGAAGATGCTCACCCATTCTCTAGGGAAAGGGAGATTAACAGTTTCTGATCCTCCACCTTAGGTGTCCTCTGTGGAACTGAACCATCCCTGATATCCTGGGGCTCTAGTGAGTTTTAAAGTACAATTCTGGAAATCTTTCCCTATAATTATTATTTTTTATCATGAGCATGAAATGTTGGAGGAAGAGATGCATATGAATACTAAAAAACATGAAAGAAGAACAAATGAAATAATTTTTATTTGGTTCATATCTTCATCTTTGTTTCACTGCATCTCATTCAATTCCAATTTGGCTACTAAAATTGGGTTATTGGTGGTGTTGGAAGGTATTCAATACCAGATTAAAAAGAAAAATGGAAAATATGTTCTTCTTTTCTACTTAAACCTGAGAGGGTCAACATCTAAGAGACATAAGAGCACGGTTAATATATGGCTCAAGGCTATTTCTGTACCTTGGTGTCAGTATGTCTTGGTTGTATATCAATGATGTAAGAGCATGAAACTTCTAAGGCCCTTGAGTAAATGCTGAAATCACAAAGGCAGCCATTCAGTTATGTCCATGAGTGAGTGCATTCATCAGATACTTCCAGTTTTGTTTCTTCAACACGTCACAGTACGTGGCACATAGTAGGCATTTAATAAAATGCTTGTCAATCTATTGATTGATGCAACTTATTGCATCTTGAAACAATATATTGCACTGAATCATGCATTTTGAATTGTATCTCCCTGAGAACAAAACTTGTCAACAGCCTCTATAATTTGTATAATTTGAATTTTTTAAAGAAAGGCCTTACTCTTTGTTAGAATAAAATACAAGTGAATTTAGAATAGCAATGAATATCCAACTTCCCCTGCACAGATTTTACCTAACTATATTTTGGGCCCACACCTAGGTAATTAAATCACAATTTTGTCTTTATCAGAAACAAAAACCCTCTGTTGAAACTGAATGATTAATAGATCTGTTTCTTTGCTTGTGGCTGCTTTCTGTGTTTCTGATTTTGTCTAGGTATAGAATCTGTGTAGATTGGCAGAGAACCATAAAGATTTGGATTTTCTTCCACATTACTGACATTTGGATTAAACCTGTAAAAGAAAACCATAAATTAATGGAGCTGAAAGAGACCCTTGAGATCATTCAGTCCAGCCTCTTCAGAAAAGTGAAGTGACTTGTCCATAGTCTCAAGAAGGATACTCAGCAGATCCAGGATTAAAGCCAAAGTCTCCAGCTTTTTAGTTCAATCCTCTTCCTACTATCCCACGCTGCCCCTTTAATCTTTCACTTGAGAATTGTGTATCTCTTCTGTAAACCTCACGCTATCATTTCATTACATTTGTAAACTCTATTGCAACTTGATTTCCATCTCACAGTAATGCTTCTATCTAATACAATTGTTGGGTAAACCTAATTGATTTTTTTCCCTTTGAAGAGAGGGTTATTTCATGTCCAAGAAACTCGCTACATTTAGAAATATCTAACTGAAATAACAAGTGTATATTCTCCCAAATCTTAAAATACTTTCAATTAAAAAACATTTCATTTCCAGAGAGGAAAATTGGAAATACAGAGATTTATTTGGTAATTTTATCCACTTTAAAATGTGATAGATATTAGGTATCATGGCAGTCTGTGAGATAATATTTTTCTCTTGTAAAGCAGGCATTCCCATGAGGTACATATAAAACATTAAATGCTAGTATAAGACTATAAGAAACAAACAACACTTTATTAAATGCCTACTGTGTATAGAGCACTGTTCTTGGTGCTGAAAGAGATAGAAAGTTGAGATAAGGCATTGGCCCCAGGCTTTGCTAAATTTTCAATAAAGGACTGGATAAGACCAACATAGACACAACATGTCCCAAAAGTCTTAGAGCAGTTTTAAGCTTTAATAGCTTGTAGCTGTATTAAGATCTTAGGCACTCTATTTATAATACACAATATTACATTATAAGTGGGTTTATTTTTAAGGTTATTTAAAAAATGTTATGAGACATCTACCGAAAAAATCATTATGGGGTGTGGGAATTGAGGTGAGCTTTACTAGACATGGTAACATTTGAGTAGGGACTAGGAGGTAAGAGAACCACTCAGGAATGACTTAATGCTGAAGATGAAAAAATAACTGGTTAGAAGTAATAGAATCAACAGTGCACAATGTCTCTGAAGTAGAGAGGATTAAGTGAGAGCGTCAAAAATATCAAAAGTGTTTAAAAAAAAGTAAGGACTGAAACACCATGGGACATGATGATTAGGTAGACAGTGGTAGTTTTAGAGTGGTCATGGTCAAAAGGTGGAAGCATTAGCCTGATTGCAATCATCGAGGGGAAGAGGTGGAGACAAGTATTTTTGAATAAGGTGGAGACAAGTATTTCCAGCAGTTTAACTTTGAAAGAAGCTAAAAGGGGAAGGAAGGAGCTAGACAGGAAAGGAGGCAGATAAATGGGGTAGGAAAGTAAAGAGAAGGCTTATGTTTTAGATTAGGAATGAGCATGTTTGGATTCACATGGAAGGATTTAGTGGCAAAGGAGAGATTAAAGACACACAAAAGATAAGGGGTGAATATAAGAGGAAGCAGTAGAAAGAGGTATGAACCTGGAGTCCTGAATTTGGAGTCATGGGATATGAGTTCAAATCCCTCTCTATTCTGCTACCTGTATGATTGTAGGCAAGTCACCTCTCTAGACCTCAATTTCCTCAACTGTAAAATGAGAAGATCAGACTAGATGACCTCTACAATCCCCGACATCTCTAGAATTAGTCTATGATCTTATATTTCTATGATGCCAGATTAGCAAGTAGAGCAATTTGCCTCCATGAAAATTAGATATAATAAGGGCATGTCTTCAGGATCCAAAGAGAAAGATCTAGAGAGTGATGACTCTCAGAAGTTTTGAAGGATGGAAGAGGGTACCTGAAGAAGTAATCACATTAGATGGTTTCAGGCTTCTCAATGAAATATGAGGTTAGGTTATTTGCCATAAGCAGAGAGGATCAGGTTCAGAATGTTAATGAAGTATTCATGAAGCTGGAAGAAGAGAAGTTTGGGGAAAATAACTATGGGAAATTAAACGAGTAATTGATCAATATAGAGTAGAAAGCCTGTCTTGTGACTTGCCACCCTTCAGGACCATTTTATCTGGATGGCACCAGACATGCTTCACTTTACTCTCCACTAGCTTTTCATTGACCTTCTTTATTCTCCTCCCCTTTCTACTACACCCCTCCCCCTTAGAAAGGATATGTCAAACTATTCTTCTATGGCACCACTCAATATCTCTACAATTTTCTGAACCAAAGTACGTTTACTGATTTTCACTCATGCAAATAACCATTTCCCCATTAGAATGTAAGATCCCTGAGGGAAAGGATCATTTCTACTTTTGTAGGGGTATCTCCAGCACTTAGGCAGTACCTAGAACATACTATGTACCTTTTTAAATTCTTTTTACATTCATTGAGTAGCAGCAATGGCCTCCCTTGAAGTTAACTACCAAGCAATTTTAGCATGTGAAATCAGTTCAGATGCATGACTTTCTCCATTGTCTTTCAGAAGTCCCAGAAAAAGGAACAAAAAAAATTAAATAGTGGGGTTACACTGGCGCAAGTGTTTCAGGTCAGGAATGTCTAAAACTCAAGGGCAAAAGAGATTCTGGGATAGTGGATAATGAAATGAAGTTAAAAAGTATATTGAATTTTCATTGGAATACACCAAACAATGCCCTAAGGGAGGGAGGACTTGAAAAATAAGTATGCATTTCCCTTTCTGTAAACCTCTCTTTTGATATGAATTTCACATTTGATGACTCTGTGAAACTCAGACTATTTTATATCCACAACACAGTCTGGGAAAATTACCATGACATCCAGCCCCGTGACAGAATTTCTATGGGTAGCAGACTTTTAGAGGAGCTGTTAACTTGCTCTCCTAAAAATAGTGGGGGTAGGGAGTGCAAGAATATCCTATTTGTCCTCTGTTTGCAATGGGGAGCATTTATCTTGCCATTATGTAAATCAATTAACTTTCTAGGAAGAGAGATAAACCTCTTATTTTATCCTCAGACATCTATTTACCTTGTCTAAATACACAGATGTCTAAATCCCCCTGCTTCCCAGTTCAGCAGCAACTATGATTTGCACCTGCACTCCACCTAATGCACATACAAGGATAGTCATATCCTTGATCTCATTCTCACCCACATATGTTCTGCCTCCACAACCCATAATTCTGAAATTCCCCCATCTGACCAGATCTCCCTGTCATTCAAGTGCTCCCTACTAGTCATCCCTCCCAAACCCTTTACACAATCACTACAACTTCTAGTCTTTCTATACCCACACACACACCCCCTCAGTATCCAAGGTCATCACTCTTGTTCCAACATCACTTTCCTCCTTTCAAAATCTTCAGCCTTTAGTTAACCATTCAACTGTGCACTGTCCTCAAACTCTGATGCTCTTTCTCTATAAACCCACCACTGATTATCCTTCTCCAGTCCCGATCCTGGAATATTTTAACCATCTGCCTGTGCAGCTCCTGAGACTATGCTGCTCAACTATGCTGGAGGAAGTAAAAAATCTATGCTGACCATATCTATTACAGATTTATGTTATCCAAACTCAGTTGCACCTTCACTACTGCCAATCCTTTTACTCTTCTCCAATACTCTCTATCACTCTCACCATAGCAACAGCTGTTACAATATATCCTCTTCTCTGTCCCCTTTACTGCCACCTCCCTATTCCTCTCAGCAGAGGATCTTACCTTATAACTCACCAAAAAACTCTAGTCCACTTATTACAACCTTCCTCCGTACCTTTCGGTTCCAAACTTCAAATCACTTACCACAACCCTACCTCCCACCAACACCCCTAATCATTATTTCACTTCAGATCTGCCCAGACCTTTCTCTGTGCCCTCTGGGATGCCTGCCCTAAAAAACAAAGTTCCTTTCACCTTAAACCACTTTCTTTCCCACTTCTTCTATCTTCTTGGTCTCAGTGACACTTTATGCCCTTCTGATGACAGTGAATTCCTAGCCATCCCTTCCAGCACTATTTGTACTCATACCACCCATTTCATTGATAATAACTCCTCATTACCACTTTCAGGTTCTCCTTTTAGCACCATTGCTAAGCAACCTCTCCTCCTTTGAGTTCCATGCTTCACAAATTAACCATCCAGCTCACATCCTGGTGACCATTATCTATCAGTTCTCAGGACAATTGGCTTCCATCCTCCGTGAGTTCAAGGCCAAGAACAGTTTTTCCCTCTGCCTTAACTTTTTCCTTCATAATAAGGGATGTCAATATGCTTTTTATACTCCTCCATTTCAGCTACACAGAGACAGACATACTTTTGGTTCTGCCATTATCTACAACTATTCCACATCTGTGTTCATAAATTTTAAAATTTCTCTGAAATATGAAATTCCTTTATCTAATTATAATCTTTTTATCATTCCATCTCTGCCTATGGCTGAAAACTGTTAACCCTACTCCTCATGCTTACCATGAGTACCATTCACTCTGTTATTTCTTTCACCAGCCTTCATCCCTGCACTGGCTACGCTCTCTAGATCCTTTGGTGAATCAGTTCACCTCTACACCATCCTCTATACTCATATTCTTTATTCCTTTGTATTATTGCCAATCATGCCTTGCCAAACCCCAACCCTAAATTACTCTCGCCATCTGCTTCCTTCATTTTATTCATGTGCTGGTGAATAGAGCTATAGAGAGTCACAAAATCATGATTATTGGATTCACTACAAATTTATGTTACATGATTTTAACTGGATCTTCATTAAGATGAGTAAGTTCTTCAACATTTCCCCAGCCTTCTCAATATCACCATTAGAATGTCAGATCCTTGAGGTCAAGGAAGCATTATTTATACCTTTCTTTGTACCTCAGGTGCTTAACATAGTGCCGGGCACTTAGTATGTGTCTAATAAATGTTTGTTGACTTGACTATCACATTCACCATAGCAACAATCCTAAAGTTTTCAACCCTCCTTGAGCCATCCATAGCACTCCCTCCCTTGCTCTCTCAACTGAGGACCTTGCTTCATAATTATTTTTTTTAACTGAGGCCATTCTTCAAGAACTGCCTCTTCTCATCTCACATCACTGAGACTACTCCCCCCCTACTATCTCCTCATTAACTTATCTTGAATGAAGCGGTGGTCCTTCCTGTAGAGGCAAATTCTCAACAGGCTCCCTTGATCCCAATTCTCCATCACATTGACACCTCTAACATTCCTTCTCTAATCTTCATTTTATTCCTATCTAATGGCTCTTTCCTTACTGCCTATCTGACAGGTCATTGTTAGGGGGGAAATGAGATGTTTGTAAAGTACTTTGTGAACCTTAAAGTACTATATAAATACTAGTAGTAGTAGCAGTGGTGTATGTTCTTCTCTTATGAGATCTCACATCATCCATGTGTATGCTCTCTGTGTCTCATCTACCTCCTAAACTTCAGGACTCATATCTTATCTGTTGTCTAAAATTTGTATGTCCTCCATGCTTAGCACAGTGCCCAGTCACTTAAATGCTTGTTGGGTGAATACCTCCATCTCTTATATCTATGACTTTGCACTAGCTATTTCCATTCCTGGAATCCCCCCTCTCATCTATCTCTCAAAAGCCTTCCTTTCCTTTAAAGCTCGGTTCAAGAAAGAGCCAGCTTTCTATGAAGTTTTTCCTTGTCCCTTGAGCCCTTCACTGATCTGCTCCCCATAAATTAACTTGCGCCCATTTTATGTGTATATATTATCACTTGAGAAAATGTAAGTTTCCTGAGGGCAAGGACTTTTTCATTTTTACCATTGTATCCCCAGAAGCTAGCAGAATCCTTGGTTCAGCCTTTGTTGGTTTATTGATTAGATTAATTAAAAAAATTAAACATTGAATTGAATTTAGAATGACTGTTTCTACCTTGAATGGGAAGAGGGGAGTCAGGGGGAAGATTTACATCTTGATAGTTCTGCTACAATCTTATTTGGGTTTATTTGGGCCCCATACCTCATCCTACACCAAGCAATAGAGTTCCCGGGATAGCCTCATCACCTATTCAGTCCCTAGACAGAGCATGATTTGTAAATAAAAATATGTGTGAGACTCTTTTGGCCAAACTGAACAAATGCTATTTCACCTGTGTGTTGATTCATCTCATTAATGAACAAATACTTCATGCTACAAATAATAAATCACCAGCCTTATGAGTGAGAATTTCAGTCTAATAATTATTACTTGGCTTTTCTATTGTGTTACATTGTATAATCTAGTACAAGAAGCATCTGTGAACATTGGGAAAAATCTGTCATTTTGTCAGTGTAGGTAACTCCCAATGTGAAAATTCCCTCCATCAAACTGGCTGAAACCTATCTATGAATTAATAGATATGTCATAGGGAAGTGGTTGATGCACAAAGAGGTTTACTTTTTGTCCAAGGTCAGATAGCTAGTAGGTATCTGAGGTGGTGTTTAAATCCAATCCTTCCTAATCCCAAACCAAGGGTTCTATTTTTTCTGGCAGACTCCCTCCTAACTTGTAAACTTTGAATAATGTATAAATTATGATAAACCAATTAAGTAACAAAGTGAGACATGTAAGAATAATGTAAAATATTCCTGGATATACAAATATATATCTATATATCTATATATCTATATTTATATATATATATATATATATATATATATATATATGCAATGTATGTGATTCCTCAGAAAGTTACATTGTAAAACCAGTAACAAAAAATTGGCTTTTCTCCCTTAAAAGGCTACTGACCTGTGACCTAGTTCATAGGTGTTATGTCATATCATGGCAGCTGCCAGACCATGTGCCAATCCTAAATAAATTATCAGTATCTTTAAAGCAGTTAAAGGCTACAGTACTATGGTAACAGTCTAGCTCAGCTGTGAAAATAGTGACCCATCATAAGGAGTATTGCATTGAAATCTATTTCACTATTCAGGCAGACTATTCACATTTCAAAGGGAACAAAGCAAATCTAAAGCTATGCATCCATTCTCCAACTTCTTTCCTCAAGCGCTACCCAAATGTGTTAAATAGAAATTGTGTTTATGCAAGACTACATTGTTAGATCAGAAATTTGAAGGAAACTGAACATAACCACACCCACTTTAAGCTGTTTGTCTAAATAAAGGCATTATTGAATCATATTAAAACTCACTCCTAACAAAAAAAAGTAGAAAACCTATAGACTACCACCTCACTACCTAATATCCTGGATCCCTACTTTGGCTTGATCCAAGGAAGTGAAAGTATATGAAGGATTGGCTGAATTTTAGGGAACAGGCTTAGTTTAGCCAACCAAGCAGTTCTGGTTGATCCAATGATATTAGAAATTATGGGCTTCTATCTTAATGTAAACTTACTCTCATCTGGTGTACCATCCAGCTGCTTTTTAACCATGAGTAGATGAGCTAGGATAAAACATTAATAGAACTGTTTTGAAAGCAAGAAGTGTACTTGTCCATATTCAAACATCGCTCTAACTATATCTATTTTCATGTCTCTCCCTCAACCCAAAAGAAAAAGGCCCAATCTAGCCAAACGGCACAAACCCCTAAGCCAAACAAAGAAATGCTTAGGTTTTCAGAAAGTCAAAAAGACAATTGCTTTCCCTAGCTTACTTTTGGATTGTGTCTATAATCAAAAACTCATGTGACTATTGGGAGGGCCCTGACCACTAAAACCTGACCTTCACTACTTCCCTGACTTGACTATTTTTGGAAAGGCTTGGCCCATAGATATTGTACTGTGAGCATGAATGCAATTCCACACAAGAATTACATGAGACTTATTCAATGAGGTTTGGGCCCTGTGCCTTACAGCACTAGGTATTAAGACCAGAGCCCCTGTTCAGATTTCTGCTTCCTAATCACTGTTCCAATTGTGGTCAAACCTCCAGCAGGTTTTGTTTTGATTTTATTTTTATTTGTGACTGAACCTGTGATTTCACAGGTATAGGGGGATTCTGGTATGGGACTCTCTCTACATGACCCGAGGCACTGAAAGGGGTTATGTGACAGAGAGAGGACTCAAACACCAGTCTTACCCTGATCTCCCCCTTAATCATGCTCTCCCTATCTAGAAAGTACTTTGTAGTTACCATGAATACATGTCATATTTGCTTTTCTCTGTACATGTTTTTTCTCTCTCCAATAGATTGTAGGGTCTTTGTGGTCAAAGAATGTTTTATTATTCTCCTTCTGTCCTCCTCACCTGTCACAATGTCTGAAACATGAGCAAATGGTTATGTGATTTTATCTAATTGGACATTCCTTCCAGTGGTGGAGACCAAAACCCAGCCATGTCTACACACAGCAACTCTTGCTTGTTTTCTCCCATCAGTCCACCATGAAAGGTCTACCCAACCTGCCAACTGACTATTTTGTTTTTGTTTTATATCATAATAAGTGGAACACTCAGGTCATCTATCTCTTACTCATAATAGGCAACCATCCCATATTCTTTGTTCTATTATATATTTCCCTCATGATATCCTTTAAGCCTCTTCTACCAAGCTTTTCATGTGTTGGTATTCCCCATGTACTTTTCCATTGCCCATTGTGTAATTCTCATTTTTTAACTCTTTACAGTCAATCAGAAAATAGGCATATATTAAGTACCTACTGAGCTAAGTTGGGGAGGAGGGAGTCCAGAGAGGGGAAAGGCAAAAGAAAGTCCCTGCCCTTGAAGAGCTTACAATTCTGATCTGATCTTACTATTCAATTAAGAGCTGAGCTCATTGTCTATTAGCAAGGTCTGCCTAATAAGCAAATGCAGATATCCATTTAGCTTCACATTATAATCTGGACAATATTTATCTTTCATCACTTTTGTAACATGTTAGTGATTATGTCAATTACTTTCATAATGTGTACTTCACTAAAGAGACATTGCAGTGTTCCGAGGCTGAATATAATTAGTATGATATCACTTGTAAACAGGTTCATTTGGACAACTTCATCTTCTATAGGGAATCCTGGGGGGATGGTGGGTTCTATATTCATGATATCTCCCATGATGCTGGCAGATACCTTAGATGAAAATAAATCTTTTGCTTAACACTTTCCATGACATTAATATTCAATTCATTGTTAAATAATATTATCTCCCTAGGGCTATTTCTCATGGTCTTTTATGATTTTAATATGCATGTGGGAGACACCTTATCTATAGAGAGGCTTTAAGGCTAAATATTGTCCTACCAAGTCAAATGTTTGCTCAAAATCAATACAGAAGGAACAAGAAGGGATGTTATCTTTTCTGCATCTTTCAGTTAACTGGGTGAATATAAAGATATTGTCTATTGTAGAAAATGTCTTGGGAAATCTACCTGATTCCCTATTATGTTTTCATCAAGGATACTCTTGATGTATGCATAAACCAATCTATTAAGATTTTGCAGAAATGAGACTTGTGAACTACTGGCGTTTACCCTGCTTGCTTTTTAAATTTTTTTTTGATGGGGGAGTGGGGATGGCAGAGATTTTTTTTTAAAAGTTCTTCTCATTCATTCCAATTAGTCAGAATCTTCCCTCTTCACTATCTTGAGAATAAATTGCCGAGTGCCTCTGAAAAGGAGAAATATATGGAGTGAAATACATATTCCTGAAAATTATTCATCCTCTGTTAATACTAAATATTTGCCCAGAGGCACTGAATTCCTCAGATGAAAGGTACTGTGTAAGTACAGAGTGCTACCATTATAAATGAACATAGCTAGAAATTTGTCATTTTCCTACAATGAAAAAAGAAAACTGCTCCTGACTGGGCCACAACAGCAGACTGACCAAGATAGAGAATGGAAGGCATGATTAGCAATAGTACTAAAGTAACTGATTTCACAATGTATTAGAGAATCCTCAAAGCCAAAATGTTTATGGTCAATGCTTGTTCCAGGGTATTACTTAATGAAAATGAGAGGAAAGGTCCCTGCTTCTCCTACTCTGATCTTATAAGACTAACATTTCACATTAAAAGGCACTTCAGAAATCATCTAATCCAACCCCTTTATATTACAGATAAGGAAAATGGGAACAATAGAGGTTAAGTGACATGTTCAAGGTCACACTACCTGCAAGTGTTTGAGCAAAGATTTTAGCCTTGGATTTCTGACTATAAATGCCTGTGCTTGTGCCATTACAATGGAGTAAGTGGCTGAATGCCTTGTTAAAAGGCCTTGGGTGACTTTTAAGCCCATCAATCATGTTCTGTCACTGAGATCGTCATTTGGAATGAGGTCAAAGAAGATAGATGCTGTAGGGGAATGGCTGCCTAAACTTTGATTTGGGTCACCTTCACTGGAAAAAATAGACACTAGTGGCAGACCACACATTGTGCTCCTCACCCTAGGGAAAGACAAGAAAAGAATTCAAGGATGTCATTACCATCCATCCATCCATTCGCACTTTTTTTCACTCAATCAGTCTTTTATTCAGTAAACATTGATTAAGAATCTATTATGTTCAGGGCCCTCATAATATAATGCCAAAAACAGAACAGTCCCTGACCTTAAGTAGCTTGTATTCTACTGCAGGCATACAAGTAAATAGAAAGGTGGTTCGTTTGAGGTTTGTTGTTTGTTTTTGGAAGGGTGAAATCCTAATAGCTGATAAAAAAAATCTTCCTGGTAAAGGAGGTAGCCTACAGACTGAGCCTTGAAAGGAGCTAGAAATTCTAGGGAACAAAGACAAGGAGAATGAATGTTCAGGGTACAGAGGACAGCCTGTGCTAAGCCAAAGAGGTACAAGCTCAAATAAAATATGCATTTATTCATCACCTAATACTCACAAAAAGAATGTAGTTCCTATAACACAAATTTTTGTAGAAACAAGCAGTTTGAGATCACCGCAAGCATTATTTTCTGCTGTGAAAATCCATTTATTTAATAATAATATTTAATAGTCCTTTTTAAGCAAAGAAACCCATTTATCCAAGTCCCTAGCAAAAATTCGAAATCAAAGAAAATACACATAGGAGAATACACCAGACGCTGCAGAGTGGGATAGTAACTCTTCTCAGAGAGTGCCAGATCTCCATCCAAGGCTAAATTTCTCCAAATCTCTGGTGCAACAAGGTGGGGATAGGGGCATAATGGTGACTGACAGCTCCTCTCATGTGGACTTCTTCCCAAAGTCTTATTCTCCCTTCAGCACCCTGAAGTGGGGTTGGCATCATTCATTGCTCTTACATCTGGAAGCCAGAAGCTCCCTCAATCCCTTCAAAGAAGACTCTCAAAAAAAAAAACATTCTGAAACTGGAACCACGGTGCGTGCTTTCTCCTCTTTGTAAAAATCTTTATGATAACAGTTTGTGCAAATGTAAGATGTATTCCTGGTGTAAAATAGGAGTACAGGAACACTTTCACATGCAATCTCCCAGAGTAGACAATATGTTCCAGTCACACCACTGACTGAGACATGTGGAGAACCTAAGAACATAACATTGACTGTACTAGTCATATATTACTTTCTAAAAATGGTGTGACTTGGTACAAAAAAAGAAGGCTTATTGGCTTTCCTCAGCAATTTTTCCCCCTTTCAAGTAACACAAGAGTCTATGACCAATGGGATCTTGGAGATCACTGTTCAGTAATTTGAATATCAACATCACTGAGGTGTAGAACAGGAAGATATATGCCCAAGTAGTGTATTTGCCAGCATCACTGAGGAAGTCCTGGGCAGATCTGAAGCAAATGATAAGAAAGGATTTCTTGTGGACAGTAAGGGTCCTCAAATACTTCTCAGATGCCATTGTGACAAGTGCATCAAATTCCAAAACACTTCAAAACCTCCTCATTGAAGTTGATGGTCACTCAAACAAGATAAGCCTAAAAACAATATAGATGAAAAACACATATTGCCCAAAGTGCAGCATGCAATTGGACAGGCAGCCTATCAATCCATCAGCATTTGGACTATATCTATCCACTAGACTATTATGCCCTAAGTACAAAATATAACATAGAAAAATGCACACATAAATACACATGTATATCTATATAAGCACACATGCTTATCTAATACATAATCATATCTAATGGCTACAAACATATGTATATTGTTTTTATGTGTATGTGTGCACATATATGCCCTCTTTGCTTTTACTTTCAGTTTGTCCAGAACATCATCCTTGATATAGGTGAATACTTGAGGGGGCATTTATCTTTCTATTCCATGCCTCACTTTATGTAGAAATTCATATTACTAAAGAGTTATTTCCATGATCCTAACTGTCATAGACTCTTTTATGACTTTAAAGGGGAAAACTTGCTGAGAGACTTTAATACTTATTCTTACACCAAATTCACACACACATATATCTGTATGTGTATCTGTATATGTATACATACATACATATCCATTATGGTAATTACTACAGATAAACAATGAGTTGAGTACAGAATTTAACAGAAGGAAGGAGGACATTGGGGTATATCACATTTGGAAAACTGCTTAGTTGTTTCAACAACTCCATGCTAATCACTGGCACAAAGCCCACCGATAGTTTCCCATTGATGCCTTAGAACCATGGAATACCATGAGTGAAAGGATTTAGAAACCAACAGAAGCCAAAGAGACAAGAGAAAGCTGAACAGTGGATGTGAACAGACTGCAGCATATTATTAATGATGACTCAAAAGGGGAATTATAATAAAATACATAGCAGGAACGAGAGTTGGGGCAGTCATGAAGAGGATGCCCATAAATTGGGGAATGGCTAAACAAGTTATGGTATATGATTGTGATGGAATATGATTGTGCTATAAGAGATGACAAGCAAGATGATTGCAGAAAAACCTGGAAAGACTTAAAGGAACTGATGCAAAATGCAGTACACAAAACCAGGAGAACATTGCACATAGTAACAGCAATGTTGTATGATGAAAAACTGTGAATGAATTAGCTCTTCTCAGCAATATAATGATCCAAGACAATCCAAAAGGACTCATGATGAAACGTGCTATCCACCTCCAGAGAAAAAACTAATACTGTCCGAATACAGACTGAACCATGTCTTGTCACTTTATATCTTTCTTTCATTTTTTTAAAATTCAAGTCTTCTTGCATGAAGTTACTAGTGGAAATGTTTTACATGATTACACATGAATAAATGATATTAGATTGCTTACCAAGTCAGGGAGGGGGACAGGAGAGGGAAGGAAAGAATTTGGAACTCAAAACATTTTTAGAGTTTAAAAAATTTTAAATGTAATTGAAGGAAAATAAAATATTATATGAAGAGCTAAAGATAATAGCAGTGGACAGCATAAGTCCTATACTGATATCCACAAAATATCAAATGATCTTGAGGAAGGTCTCCTTTGCAATGAGTCGATCCTCTAAGGAAGGTTCCTGAAAGATAACGACTGCTTAATTTGGGCTGAAATCCTACGGTAGACAAATAGGAAAACATTTCTAACCTATGGTAATCTTTCCAAGCCTGATTCATCAATAGGGCTTCTACTTTGGAAGAGTTAACTCACCTTCAAGTATACAAATTATACACATAATTTAAAGCCATCATACTTTGCACAGCTAAGCGCACCATAGTCTTAGATTCATGTTTTATTTTTGAATTAGGGGCAGTGATGAGTACTGCAGTAATAGTTCCCTGTTGAGCAAACTGATAAATTATGCTATTCAGCTTACATAAAGTATACTACATCAACACATCAGTTTTTCTTTAGTTTTAATGGAGTAGAGGAAAAGTTTATTTATTAAATCATGAATATCCATCAATTCCCCCAATTTCAAAATCATAGGAAAACTGTCAGAGCCTCTGTACCTAAATTATATACAAAATTACGCCTCCTGTCTGTTAAAAAGAAAAAGGAAAACTTTCCCAATAAGGGATACTTCAATTCCTCTCCAAATCTATGTCATCTTTTACCCTTCCAAATTCAAACTCCCAAAAGCAAAATTGTCTCTTTAATCTGAGATTCACACACAGGGATTGATACTGTCAAAGCAACATCTCTGTAATGCATTCAGTGTATCCATTACCACCACGTACGCGCCTTGGTCTTTTTATCTCTAATCCACTCCTCATATTGGCATCAGCTACATCATACAAGTCCAATGTACTACAGGTTCTGATCATATTTTCTGCAACATGGCACATGGGAATACTATTGAGCCCATGAATGGGAGGACTCTGAATCATAGATAAATTTTTCTCATAGAAACTATTACTGGTTTAGACTTGAAGCATGAGACCCTCTGAGTAGAAATATTTTGACCAAAATAAATAAAAAAGAAAAAGTGGAAAGGAGTCAAACAGGCAATTATTTGTAATAGAAAAAACTATTGATTTTCCTTTTTGATACATAGTCTAAATTATCCCTCAAGAAAAGTAGTAATGCATCTTTAAACAGATTTATTGGTGCTGGGAGGGGGAAAGTGTGTTATTTAACTCCAATGCTATTGGATTTTTCTTTTGTGTTAGATATAGAGATAGAATACATAGACATATAGAAAGGGTGGTTCATTCAAGAATCAAAACTATTCTAGGTTCTGAAGTATAGTACTATAGTATTTTTCCAAAAGCAGTCAGAGTTTATGAATAAAAGATGTTTTTTTCTGATTAAATAAATTATATCACAGATTTACAATAAATACATTTTTCACAAGATTTAACATTCCCAGTGGGGGAAATGAACGTAAGTACATTGACTCTCCCAGTGTTACTTTTACCTTTAACTTCTTTGTAATAAAGTGGAGTTCCTTTGCAGTTCTACAATTTCTCTGAATCTGGGAACCATAATCTCCTTCTCTTCAACCTGGATTTCCTCCCCTCATTCCTCTTCAAGTCTTTTCCATTTCTTTTATGTCTATGCACATGTACATATATAGAAATATACATATAAACACATACACCTATATACACATGCATGTGTATATACAGTAAGGGAAAGAAGGAATAAGCATTTCGTAAGCACCTACTACTGGCCAGGTACTGTGCTAAGTAATTTACAAATATTATCTCATTTGATCCTCACAATAATACTGTGATGTAGGTTCTATGTAGATGTATATGCTTTCATGGGCATATACATATTTGTGTACATACGTATATAAATACACATATTCATATGCACAATATTGTATTACCTACATGGAGATATATCTATATATATATATGTATATATATATATACATATATATATATAGATATATATATAGATATATATATATACAGTGTATCTATACATGTCTTGTGTTATGTTTGTCCTTCATTTTCAAAGAGGACCATAGCATCAGGGAAATGATGACCTGACTTGCAGTTGACTGATTTGAGTGAGGGAGAGCTGTGCAAGGTTACCAACCTCACTTTCTCCTCCAGAGCCATCTGGATCCAGGTACCAGATATTCATCAGGATGACTAGAGATGACCCAGGATGCAATGGGAGACCCTGGCCCTTTTAGGCTAAGGCCTTTTTGTGTATTCAGAATGAGGTAATGCCTCTTCAGTAAATAGGTCTCTTTAAGAAGTGAGTCAAGGGATGGCCCCTTTAATTAGAAAAAAAAAAAAAGAAAAAAATCAAGCTGGGAGGGGAAGACCCTCAGGTTTGCTGTTCCAAAGAGACACAGTTACCATTGACATTCACCCTAAGCCAGGAGGGCCCAAAATACAGCCACTAGGTTGGGCAGGGACCTATTGTGGTCCGATCTATGAGCTTCAGAGTGAACTGGGTTTAAGGTTTTGTCTGTCTGTCTTATACATGTGTGAATACATCTAAATGTATGTATGTGCACATGTATGTATTTATACATGTGTACACAGAGATATTATATACACAAATGTTTTTATATACCTATATAAAGATATACATGTACATTGTAAATAAATATATGCATATAAATACATATATTTTAAGAAGTTACTGGAAAAGGGCACATTATGTATCTTTCAAATACCTATCTTCTACATACTCTGAAGAGGGTCAGCAGAATCCACCCATTGGAGCAAACTGCTTATTAGGGCTCAGGAGTTATGAATTCTAGTCCTAGATAGTGGTTAGTGACCTTGGCAAAGTCACCTCACCCAGGTTTCATCATCTACCAGTCAGAAGTAATCCCAGATGTCCTTGCTACACTGTCACAAAGAAAAGCTACTCAAAATGATTAGGAAGCAGTTTTCAAAGCCTCTAAAAGACAATAAATAAAGCCTAGCTACTATCAGCTATTTGTTCCTTTCAAATTCAGCAGTGAGGAGGCTGTTGTTTCAGTTTTTAATAACCACCATATTCCAATTAACTAGGGATTCTCTCACCAGAATTCAAGCAGAACTAGTCTAGTCTTAATTATGAAGAAGAAAGTGTTAAGATGGTTCTCATCTCCCTCCTCATCTCATCTCCCTTTGGCATTAAATGGCTATTCCTAAAGGAGAGAGTTTGTACCCATTCAAAATCTGTGGTCCTCCCTTTTCTCAGGGCTAATCATTCTTTTGCTTCTTGCTTGGATTATCCTGTTTATTTTTTAAATTCTCTGATTTTGAAATTCGGCATGTTCTAACTTGGGAACAATCATTAACAAATCCAACTGTGAAGTGGGTAAACATCTGTCTGGGTGATACACTCTGGCTTAGTGTCTATAGAATTAAAAAGTCACCTACCCTGCCAGAAAATTAAGATAAGAATTACTTTGGCTACAATATCCAAAAAACACTGAAATCATGGGAGATTTATTAGAAAAAGACCTGGACATGGAATCACAGGATCTAGTTTTTGGTCTTGGCTCTCATTACTGTGAGCAAGTGATTTAATTCATCTGGGCTTCAGTTTCTTAATTTATAAAATGAAAATGATAAAAATAGTAATAATAAAATAACATCCATATGATCCAACTCACAGTGTTGTCAGGAGGAAAATATTTCTTTAATGCCAAATAACTATATAAATGTGAGCTTATTATTATTGCCGTGCCATTCCTTTCATTTTTTTCTGTGAAGTTAAGATAGAAGTAATTCTGGGGCAAGTCACTATGCTACTATTATTCTCATATTCATCTTCTATAGTCTATGGGACAGGTGCAGAAAATAACTTTTTACAGTTGAATTGAGGTATTAGGATATAAGCTCACCTTCTGGAGACTCGCTAAAAGCACCCACATTACAACTCCCATAATAGGCAAGATGATGGTGATGAATCATACTGTTTCTGCGGGATTTTGATTTCTTCTACTGGGTTTTATTTTGAAAGCTTTTTCTGTTACACTAAACTTATGGTTTACGAATATAACAGTAACAGTGATATCTATTGAAAACAGTGTTCTTCATATCTTATGGATCAGTGCTATGTCCTGGCAATTGCTGGTTACAGTTTGGTCAGTTAAAATGCCCTAGTTTCTTTTTCTTCCCTTTTTTTTAAAAAAAAAATTAGTTTTCAACATTCATTTCCACAAGATTTTGAGTTACAAATTTTCTTTCTATCTCTATCCTTCCCCCCACCCCAAGATGGCATATATTCTGATTGCCCCTTTCCGCAGTTTGCCCTCCCTTCTGTCACCCCACTTCCTTCCCCTGCCTTATTCCCTTCCCCCTTACTTTCTTGTAGGGTCAGACAGATTTCTATACCCCATAACCTGTGTGTCTTATTTCCCAGTTGCATGTAAAAAGAGTTTTTAAACTTTTCTTTTTAGGACTTTGAATTTCAAATTCTCTCCCTTCTTCCCTCCCCATCCAACCCCCTTGAGAAGCAAGGATTCAATATAGGTTATATATGTATGGTTATGCAAAACACTTCCATAATAATCATGTTGTAAAAGACTAACTATATTTCCCTATATTCTATCCTGTCCGCCTTTATTCAGTTTTCTCCTTTGAACTTGTCCCTTTTCAAAAGTGTTTGCTTTTGACTACCCCCTCCCCCAATCTGCCCTATCTTCTATCATTCCTCCACCCTTATCCCCTTCCCTCCTATTTTCCTGTAGGGTAAGATACCCAATTGAATGTGTATGTTATTCCCTCCTTAAGCCAAATCTGATGAGAGTAAGGTTCATTCATTCCCTTTCACCTACCCCCTCCTTCCTTCTATTATAACAGCTTTTTCTTGCCACTTTTATGTGAGATAATTTACCCCATTCTATCTCTGCCTTTCTCCTTCTCCCAATATATTTCTGTCTCACCCCTTAATTTTATTTTTTCAGATATCATCACTTCATATTCACCTCACCCTGTGCCCTCTGTCTATATATATATATATATATATATGTGTGTGTGTGTGTGTGTGTATGTATATATATATGTGTACATATATATATGTATATGTATATATATACATATATATATACATATATATATATATATATGTATGTATGTATGTATGTATATTCCCTTCAACTACCCTAATACTGAGAAAGGTCTCATGAGTTACAAATATCATCTTTCCTTGTAGGAATGTAAACAGTTCAACTTTAGTAAGTCCCTTATGATTTCTGTTTCCTGTTTACCTTTTCATGCTTCTCTTGATTCTTGTATTTGAAAGTCAATTTTTCTATTCAGCTCTTGTCTTTTCATCAAGACTGCTTGAAAGTCCTCCATTTAATTGAAAATCCATTTTTTGCCCTGAAGTATTATACTCAGTTTTGCTGAGTAGGTGATTCTTGGTTTTAATCCCAGTTCCCTTGACCTCCAGAATATCATATTTCAAGTCCTTTGATCCCTTCATGTAGAAGCTGCTAGATCTTGTGTTACCCTGATTGTGTTTCCGCAGTACTCAAATTGTTTCTTTCTGGCTGCTTGCAATATTTTCTCCTTGACCTGGAAACTGTGGAATTTGGTGACAATATTCCTAGGAGTTTTTTTTTTGGGGGGTGTCTTTTTCTAGAGGCTATCAGTGGATTCTTTCAATTTTTATTTTACCCTCTTGCTCTAGAATATCAGAGCAATTTTCTTTGATCATTTCTTGAAAGATTCTAGGGTCTTTTTTTTATCATGCCTTTCAGGTAGTCCAATAATTCTTAAATTATTTCTCCTGGATCTATTTTTCAGGTCAGTGGTTTTTCCAATGAAATATTTCACATTGTCTTCCATTTCTTCATTCTTTTGGTTCTGTTTTATAATTTCTTGATTTCTCATCAAGTCACTAGCTTCCACTTGCATCATTCTAATTTTCAAAGTATTATTTTCTTCAGTGATCTTTTGGTCCTCCTTTTCCATTTGGCTAATTTTGCCTTTTAAGGCATTCTTCTCCTCATTGGCTTTTTAGAGCTATTCTGACATTTGGGTTAGTCTATTTTTAAGGTGTTATTTTATTCAGTATGTTTGGGTCTCCTTTAGCAGGCTGTTGACTCAGTTTCATGATTTTCTTGCATCACTTTCATTTATCTTCCCAATTTTTCCTCTACTTCTCTTATTTGATTTTCCAAATCCTTTTTTGAGCTCTTCCATGGCCTAAGACCAATTTATATTTTTCTTCGAGGCTTTTGATGTAGGCTCTTTGACTTTGTTGACTTCTTCTGGCTGTATATTTTGATCTTCTTTGTCACCAAAGTAAGACTCTATGGTCTGAGTCCTTTTCTGCTGTCTGCTCATTTTCCCAACCAATTACTTGATTTTTGAGCTCTTTGTCAAGGTATGAGTGCTTTCAGAGTGGAGGGTGCTGTCCCAAACCTCAGGGGTTTTTCAATGCTGTTTTTGGAGCTACTTCTAGGCACCTGTAAATTTTCAGTTCTTCTGAGGTGGTATGATCCAGTGAGAGTTATTTACTCCTCTCCTGGCCTGTGCTTTGGTCTGTGAGTGATCTCACAGGGTCTATCGCAGTGTAACTACCAGGAGAACTGCATCTCCACAGCCACCACAAGCTCTGCCACACCAGCACTCCTCCACCCCCAAGGATGGTCAACCAAGACTGCAACCCAGATCCAAGCAAGGCAAAGCAAGAGAATTCTGCCTCAGTGCCAGCAAAGAGATGCCTGCACTCCCATTATGATCAGCCACTTGATTCCCCCCATTTTTGTAGGCCTGAAGCTCCGGAAGCAGCTGCTACCACTGGCACTACCATGGCTGCTGCCACCACTGCTGCTGCTGTTGGTGCTGCTGTTGCTGCTGCCACTGCAGCTACCCCTGCTGCACTGGGGCTGGGGGTGGACCCCACCCTTGTGTCACTCAAGTCCAACAGTTTTTCCACTGATCTGCTACATTGTCTTTGGTGTTTGTGGGTTTAGAAGTCTGGAAACCACCACAGCTCAGTGACTCAGGGACCTGAGGCCTGCTCTGCCGGGTCTGCTCCAGCCTGGTCTGTCCTGGGGCAGCCCATGCTGGGCTGGGCTCCACTCCCAGCACAGTGCGATAGACCCTTCCCAGTGATCATCCAGGCCATCTTAGGCTGGGGACTCATTTCACACTGTCATTTAGTGGGTTCTGTAGCTCTAGAATTTGTTTAGAGTCATTTTTTACAGATGTTTGGAGGGATTTGGGGGAGAGCTCAAGCGAATCCCTGTTTTCACTCCGCCATCTTGGCTGTGCCTCGCCACCCCTGCCATGACCTCATTTCAATATAGCATATTTGTTAAGTTTTCCAGGATATTTTAAGGTCTGTATTTGTAATATTATGATTTATCGTCTATCTACCCACGAAAGATAGTAAGCTTCTGATGTATAATTCTCACCAATTGCATCTACCTTGGTAGGCATTCACAAAATAACAAAATCAGACAACCACAGAATTTGAGAATTTGAACAAAATTCAGTCACTGCCTAATCCTGCCCATGCACAAATGAAATCCACATTATAATATACATAACATGTAAGTGTCCAGCAGACAGCTAAGCAGCACAGTGGAACTTAGGAAATGCTAGGTTCAAATCCAACTTCAGATATTTACTACATGTGTAACCCTAGGCAAATCACTTAACTTCTGCCTGCCTCAATTTCCTCAGCTGAAAAATGGAGACAATAATTGTGCCTATTGATCAGATGTGCTGATTTTTTTATCTCTAAAAATGTTATTCATCATATGGAATGTCTATATGAGAAGGGGAAGGAGAAGGAAACTTGAGATAATTATGGTGATGTAAGAAAGAAAATATCAATAAAATCTTATTTCTTAGAAAAAGATGGCAGCTCTGCTGCTAAATCACTATTGATTTGAGAAATGCAAATTAGAACAGCTTTCAGGTACCACCTCACACCTATCAGATTGGCTAATATGACAGAAAGGGAAAATGCTAAATGTTGGACAAGATGCAGGAAAATTGGAACACCCATTGTTGTTGGAGTTCTGAACTGATCCAACCATTCTGGAAAGCAATTGGAACTACGCCCAAAGGGCAATAAAGCTGCGCATACCCTTTGATGCAGCACTACTACTACCAAATCTATAACCCAAAGAGATCATAAAAAAGAGAAAAAAACCCACATGTACAAAAATATTTACAGCAACTCTTTTTGTGGTGGCAAAAAATTGGAAATTGAGGGGATGGCCATCAATTGGGGAATGGCTGAACAAGCTGTGGTATATGAACATAATGGAATAGTACTATTCTATAAGAAATGATGAGCAGGTGGGTTTCAGAAAAACCTGGAAAGACATAAACTGGTGCTGAGTTAAGTGAGCAGAACCAGTTGAACATTGTACACAGTAACAGCAACATTGTTCAATGATCACCTATAATAGACTCATCTCTTGCCAAGACAATTCCAAGGGACTCATGGTGGAAAATGCTGACTGTATCCAGAGAAAGAACTATGGAAAATGAATGAAGATTCAGATTTTGGGGGAGAGATTGTGTTTTTTTTAATTTCTTGTGGTTTTTCTCTTTTGTTCTGAGTCTTCTTTCACAACATGACTAACGTGGAAATATGTTTAACATGATTGTACATATGTAACCTCTATCAGACTTCTTGCTGTCTTGGGGAATGGGAAAGGAAGGGAGGGGCAAAGAAAAACATGGAATTCAAAATCTAACAAAGATAAATATGGAGAACTATCTTTAAATGTAATTGGAAAAAATAAAATATTATTAAGTTTTTAAAAATTGGAAGAAGGAATAGCTTAGAAAAGAAGATCATCTTTTTATAGATTATTATATTTTCAGATATAACATTCTATTTGAATAATCTTAGGTATTCAATTAAAAACTCATTCCAATAATTAGCAACTTCAGCAAAGTAGCAGGATATAAAATAAACTCACTCAAATCATCAGTCTTTAAGTACATTAGGGAAAAAACCCAACATTTCCCAACAGGCCTCTCTCTTCTGGACTTCTCCATCATGCTTCAGAAACCTCTCCATTCTGGAAGATCAATTCAGCCCTGGAACTCATACCTAGGAAGTCCTCTCCACTTCTGGGTCTTTTCGTTATGACTAGAGGGCTCCTCACAAAACTTCCATTTAAAGAAGGTGTCAAGGTTGGCCATCTCTTCATTTCCCACTAGGCTACACTCCTCTGCACTACTCTACCAGCCCTGACACTATCTCTCTGTGTCTTTCAGCTTCCTTTTAGGCATTGCCTTTCCCATCAAATGTATGCTCTTTGAGGGAAGGAATTTTTGGGTTTTTTTGTTTTTGTATTCCCAGCATTTAGTTAATAGTGACTGGCACGTAGTAATTAAGTGCTTATAAATAAATGTTTGTTGATTGAGTTACAGGAAGAGATAAAGAGATGAATTCCATTTAACATGATGCATAATGGAGAAAATAATTGGAAGTTCCTCTACCAAGATACAGTCAACAATTATATGGCTATAACTACCAACAAAAAACTCCAGAGAAATAGACAGACCTGAATATTTGCCAACATAATAAAAGTAACAATGCTACTTAAATTAATTTACATATTCAGTGCTGCATCAGTCAAAGTATTATCTATACAACTAGGAAAATAACAATCCACATGGCTGAACAAAAAGATAAAGAATCCCAAAGGAAATAAAGGGGAAAATGGAAAGAAAAGAGGTATACAAGTACCAGATATCAAACTACAGTACAAAATTGTAATCTTCTAGATCAATATTGGTTTGAAAAAAATAGAAAAGTTGATCAGTGGAACAATGAAAAGCACAAGATGCTGAGACAAATGAACATAGTACCACAATTTTAATCAATCAAAAGAGCTAAATAACTTGCATAAGGATTCTCTATTTAATTTTTTAAATTTCCAGATAAACTGGAAAGAGTTATTGTAGAAATTAAACTTAGAACAAATCTCACCCCAGATACAACAAGAAGTTTCAAATGGACAAAGGACCCTGACCTAAAAGTTCACAGTATAAACAAATTAGAGGAACATCACAGGAGATACCTTTTGGAACTATGCATAGGTGAGGAGGCTTTCACCGAGCAAGAATAGAAAGGATCAGATGAGACAAAGTAGACAATTTTAATTACATACAATTTAAAATCCTGTATAAAAATAAAGCCAAAAAAGTTAAAATTAGAAGAGGAACAGTTAACTGGAAAATTGTTTTTACAGCAAATTTCTCTGATGTTTTGATATCTAAGACATACAGGAAACTAGTTCAAATATATAAAAACAAAAACAATTCTCCCCATAGACAAATGGTCAAAAGATATTAATAGGCAGTTCTCAAAAGGAGAAACACATTCTATCAACAACCAAAATATTCCATACCATTAATAATATAAGAAATGCAAAAGAATACTTCTCAAGTTCTACAGTACATCCATCACATCACTAGAGATTACAAAAGAAAATCACAATTGTTGGAGGGGAAGGAAGAGGACAGGCATATAAATCCACTACTTGTAGGGGTATGAATTGATCCAATCATTCTGAAATGTAATTTGGAATAATGACCCTAAAATCATTAAGCTGTGCATATACCCTTTGACTTAGAAATATAATTACTGAACATATACCCCAGAGAGATAAAAGAAAGACAGAATAATTTATATGTGTGTGTAAATTTTCTTGAGTGACTTTGGGGCTTTTTTCGGTAACAAAGAAGTAGAAACTTTTCTTCTCCTTCTAACTTATCTTATTCAGTGGTCTAATTAGCTTCCATGGATTTAATTATTATTTCTGTGCTAATGATTCTCAAATCTACCTATCCTGACCCCAACCTCTTTGTTAACATCTCTAACCGGCTTTCAGAGACCTCAAAGTGAATGCACAGTAGACATCTTAAACTCAACATCTCCAAAACAAAACTCATTATTTCCCTCCCCCCTCCAAAAAAACACTTTCCCTTCCGAATTTCCTTTGCTGTCCAGGGCACCAACATTCTCTAAGCTCCTAGGCTCACAACCTAGGTGTCATGCTTGACTCCTCACCATTTCTCACACCCATATCCAATCTGTCACCAAGGTCTGTTGATTTCACCTTTCAATATCTCTTGATTTCACCTTTCAATATCTCTTGATGTTACCCCTTCTCTCTTCTGATACTGCCACCACCCTGATGTAGGCTCTCATCACCTCATGTATGGACTATTGCAATAGCTTACTGATTGGTTTCCCTGCTATGTCTCTCCACTCCAGTTCCTCCTGCATTCAGCTACCACCATAATTTTCCTAAAGCATATGTCCAACTCTATCCTTTCCATATTCAATAAGCTCCAGTGCTCCCTATCACCATCAGGATCAAATATAAAATCTTCTATTTGATCTTCAAAGACCTTCATAATTTAATCTTTGACCTATAACCTAATTGCCCTATTTTTCCAGTTTTCTTATACCTTACATCATCACCCATTACCTCATCAATGATTCTTTGATGCAATGACACTGGCCTCTGTGGTGTTCCTTTAAAAAGTCATTGCATCTCTCCAGTCTTGGCATTTTCTCTGGCTGCTCCCTAAGCCTGGAATATTCTCCTTCTCATCAAAACCTCTAGCTTCATTGGTTTTCTTCAAGTTCCAGCATAAATCCCACTCTTTTTTTGGAGGGGGGGAAGGCAAGGCGATTGGGATTAAGTGACTTGTCCAAGGTCACACAGCTAATGTGTCAAGTGTCTGAGGTCAGATTTGAACTCAGGTGCTCCTGACTCCAAGGCCAGTGCTCTACTGATGAACATAAATCCCACTATCTATAGGAAGCCTTTTCTAATCCCTCTTAGTTCTAGTGCATTAACTCCATTAATGTTTCTATTGATTCTATATAAAATATATTTGTTCATCTGTTGTCTCCCTTTTTGTGAGATTGTGGGCTCCCTGAGGGCAGAAACTGTCTTTGACCTTTCTTTGTGTCCTCAGCACTTAGCACAATACCTAACACATAATAGATGCTTAATACATTTGACTTCCTGAAACTAATGGGATGACCATCAAATGGGGAGTACCTAAATAAATTATGATACAGGAATGTTGTGGAATATTGCTGAAGTATGTAAAAATGGTGAAAAGGATGGATTTAAAGAAATCTGGGAAGATGCATGAATTAATGTTAAATGAAGTGAGAATAACTAAAACAATTTATATAGTGATTACTACATTATTAAAAAAAGCTACTTTGAGTAATTTAAAAACTCAGGTAAAGGCAATAACTAAACAAAACTCCAGAGGACTAAAGATGAAGCACGGATCCCACCTTTTGACAGAAAAGGAATAGGCTAGTTGATGAATGAGGTACATTTTTAGACATGGCCAATGTATGAATTTTCTTTACTTAACTATGAAACCTAATATAAAGGAGGATTTTTTTAGAGGGGAGGTAGAGTACTAAGAGGAAAGGAATGCCCATTATAGTGATGCCAAAAAAGAGAATGAAAAAAACTCAGTGAAGCATTTTTAAAATACATAAAAGAAGATATCAGGATGTGACTCAGAGAGAAGCACAGGCAACTGGTATAACTTTGGAACCAATATGTTGAATTAAGTATGTGTTTTTAAATGAGATACAAAGTGGATATAATGGAAATTTTCAATGTATTATATGGACATTTTATGTTTGTGTTTGCCAAGGTCAAAACAACCACACCAAAAAATATCAAAATATTGTATAGGTTTTTTATTAGAATGCTTTCCATATCTATTATGATCTATTTCACAGTTATAAAAATGTACACTAAAATTGGTATTTTGTAAGTGTTCTTTTAAATGTGTTCTTCCCATTGAGCTTTGCTTTAAGTATGCCAGTAGGTCTCTTAACCTATTCAGGCAGATGAAATGTATTAAAAGTTTTTAGCTCCATGTGTCTTGCCTGGAGGGAACCAAGATATTTTTAAGTTTCAGCTTCATCCATTGCTATAATCTCACTTCAGTATTCAAGCTTGAAGTCTCTTTATTTTCTATCTATCCTTGGCACACATTAAGAATCTCATACTTATCAAGTCCAAATTAATCTTAATACCACTGGAGATAAATTCTATGAAATGAAGGAGCTATTAAATGTGTTTTTTTTCTTGGAGCCATTTAAGAAAGATTATAGTAGATTTAAGGCAAGGCATAACCACAATGGGTTAAGCTGTCTACTAAAAATGCCAATTTTTATATAATCATTATTGTTCATCTCATTCTTCTGATCCTTTTGATAGGGTTAAGATGGAAACAATGCTCAGATAAGTCACTATCCTGCCATTATTCTTTTATATTAAATGTTCTACAGTATTTGTACTTTTTATAATTAAATGAAAATACTGGGACAGAAACTGATCTTTTGTAAGCTCAATGACAGCAACTTTGGGTCAACTCCAATAACAGACAGGAGGAAGAAAATTACTTAGTTGGTGTTCTGTTTATTTTGTTTCTTTTCCTTTATTCTTTTTCTTATAGGTGTATACAGCTATGTATCATTTCCAGTTTCTATCACAAAATCTCAATAATAATGCTAACTGCAACTTACATTTACATAGAGCTTGGAAGACACAAATCATTTTACACACATTACCTCTTTTCAACAGTAGGTAGTACAAATATTATTAACCCAAACTAGGCTGATGAGAAAGATAAATTAAGAAGTATGATTCTGGAGAAGTCTTTGGGCACTTTGAGTCTCAGTTTTACCATATGGAAAATCAGATAATCATACTCATACTACCCACCTCCCACATTGTGAGCACAGAATTTTATAAACCTTAAAATAACATATAAAGGTGTTAAGTAAAGTGAGTTGTCCCAGTTCACACAATTACTAAAAATTGAACCTAGATCTCCTACCACCCTCTCCTATGCTCTCTGCAGTATATCATAATGCTTCATCTAGCTGCGAAAGATTTTCTGTAGGCCAATCTCTAGTAGGTATATGCAAGAGACATTTGTTATGGAAAAAAATGGAAGAAGATTTTTTCCATATAAAGTTAGAACCCTTCTACCTTTCATAAAACCAACACATCATTAGTAGGAAAAAAAATAAATAAAGATTTTAATCTGAGTTAAAGAAATTAAAAAACCAACAATATAAATTAGAGAATTAACACCATACATAGGTATGCATAGATAAATACACATTATTTATATATACATGTATATATATATAAACATATACATGTATGCATGGTATATGTGTCATGCTATGTATATGTTTGTGTACATGCATTAAAATAAAATACATATACACCCATATGAATATATATGGACATATATGCTTTGCACATACTACATACTTGATGTATATTTGTTATAGTGAATATTGTCTATATGGTCATTCATACAATATATACAAATTATAATGTTTTGTGTACTCAGATAAGACACATTCATTGAGGTCAATGAATTTACAGCAAAACAAAAAGGCTGGGAGGAAAGAGATTGACATGGTGAATATCACATTCTCACAATTTCACAAATGGCATTGTGAATACTTACTCTTCTCTAAAACTCTTGCCTTTTTAGGTAGCAGAATGAAGTGCCTGTCTTACTACAAGCAATTTAATGCCAAACCAATCAAAAGTCGCTTTTTCTTTTCCTTTTGTAAGAATATAACAAACATTGTTATTTAGCAGCTGCAAACACCAGATATCTTTTCAGGACTGAATCATTTTCCTTATCCCCAAATTCTATTTCTTAAAGAAATTAAAAATAATTAACATTTTAATACTAGTAATTAGATTATGGCAATAGATAACAAAGATCATAAATTATGACCAGGTAGAATTTATACCAAGAATGCAGGCCTGGTTCAGTATTAGGAAAACTATCAGTATAATTAACCATATCAATAAAAAAACAACAAAAATCATATCATTATATCAATAGACACAGAAAAAGTCATTGCCAAAAGACAGCACCCATTCCTATTTTAAAAAGTTAGAAAGCATAGAAATAAATGGGACTTTCCTTAAAATGATAAGTAGTATCTATCTAAAACCACCAGCAAGCATTATCTCTAATGGGGATAATGTAGAAGCCTTCCCAATAAGATCAGGGATGAAGCAAGGATGCCTATTATCACCACTAATTTCAATATTGTACTAAAAATCCTAACTGTAGCAATAGGAGAACAAAAGGAAGTTGAAGGAATTAGAATAGGCAATGAGTAAACAAAACTATCAATCTTTGCAGATGGCATAAGAGTACACTTAAAGAATCCTAGAGAATCAATTAAAAAGCTAGTTGTATTAACTTTAGCAAAGTTACAAGATATAAACACACATGAATCATCAGCATTTCTATATATGACCAGCAAAGTCCAGCCACAAGAGACAGAAAGAGAAATTTCATTTAAAATAATTGTAGACAGTATAAAAAATATTTGAGAGTCTACCTGCCTAGAAAAACCCAGGAACTTTATGAACACAATGATAAAACACTTCTCAGACAAATAAAGTCAGATTTAAACAATTGGAGAAATATTGATTGCTCATGGTAAGCTGAACCAATATAACGAAAATGACAATTCTGCCTAAATTAATTTACTTATTCAGTGCTATACCAATCAAACTACAAAATTTATTTCATGGAGCCTGAAAAAATAATAAAATTCATCTAAAAGAAAAAGTTAAAATCAGTCTAGAAGAAAAAGTAAAAATATCAAGAGAAACAAGGGGGGGAATGTGAACAAAGGTGGTCTAATTGTTCCAGATGTCAAACTGTATTATAAAGCAGTAATCATCAAAAGAATACGGTATTGGCTAACAAATAGAATGGTGAATCAATGGAATAAATTAGGTACACAGCACTCAGTAGGAAATGGCCATAGTAATCTAGTGTTTAATGATCCCAAAGATCCAAGTTTTTGGAACAAGTAGTCACTAATTGACAAATACTGCTGGGAAAACTGGAGAAGAGTTTGGCAGAAACTACATACAGACAACATCTCATACCATATACCAAGATAAAGTCAAAAAGGGTACATGATTTAGATATAGAGGATGATACCATAAGCAAATTGGGGCACATGGGATAGTTTACCTGTCAGATCTATAGATAAGAGAATAATTTATGACTAAAAAAGAGATAGAGAGCATTACAGGATATAAAATGGATACTTTTGATTACATTAAATTAAAAAAGATTTTGCACAAACAAAATCAACACAGCCAAGATTAGAAGGAAAGCAGAAACTGGGTGGAAATTTTATAGCAAGAGTCTGATAAATGCCTCATTTCTCAAATATATAGAGAACTGAATCTCTGATAATGGCCCCATTTCACAAATATATAGAGAAATTAATTAAATTTATAAGAATACAAGTCATTCCCCAATTGACAAATAATCAAAGCATATGAACAGGCAGTTTTCAGACAAAGAAATCAAAGTTGTCTACAGTCATTTGAAAAAATGTTCTAAATCACTTTTGATTACAGAAATTCAAACTAAAACAATTCTAAGGTACCACTTCACACACTTACCATATTGCTAATATGACAGAAAAGGAAAAGGACAAAAGGAGGGAAAGTGAAAAAAGTAGAACACTAATACCCTGCTGAGGGTATTGTGAACTGATCCAGCTATTCTGGAGAGCAATTTGGAACACTGCCCAAAGGTCCATAAAATTGTGCATAACCTTTAACCCAATAATACCACTAGTAGGTCAGTATCTCAAGGAGATTTTAAAAAATGAAAAAGGATTATATGTACAAAATATTTATAACAGCTCTTTTTGTGGTAGCAAAGAATTGAAAATAGTGAGAATGCCCATCAATTGGAGAATAGCTGAGCAAGTTGTGGTATACCATTGTGATGGAATACTATTGTGCTATACAAAAAAAATGTTTTCAGAAAAATCTGGAAAGATTTACATGATGTGATGGAAAGTGAAGTGAACAGAACCAAGAGAATATTGTACACAGTAATGGCAATATTGTGTGATGATGAATTGTGTATGCCTTAGTTCTTCTCAATAATACAATGATCCAAGACAATTCCAAAGGACTTATGATGAAAAATGTTATAAACCTCCAGAGAAAACTGAAGAGGTCTGAATGCAGATGAAAACATACTTTTTTGACTTTATTTTTCTTAGGGTTGTTTTTTTTTGGCCTGTGTTTTCTTTTTTGACATGACTAATGTAGAAATATGTTTTTCATGACTCTAACCTAAATCAAATTGCTTGCCTTCTCATTTAGGGGGCAAGGGAAGGCAAGAGGGAGAGAATTTGGCACTCAAAATTTAAAAAAAACTTATATTAAAAATTGCTTTTATATGCAATTGGAAAAATAAAATATTTGAAAATAGAAAAAATAATAATAGTTAACATTTAAGGCCACTTTAAAGTTTGTGACTCATTTTCTTACAAGGACACTTAAGAGGCTAGAAGTATAAATTTCATTATCATTCCCATTTTACAGATGAGAAAACCATCTCGTCAGCCAGCTCTAAAAAGCATTTGCTTTGGAAGTCCTGGGTTTTGACCCTGGCTCTTCCACTTCCTCCCTTTTTGACCTTGGAAAAGGAGGGTGAGGAAAAGAGGAAGAAAAAGAAATAAGCATTTATTAAGCAATTACTACGTGCCAGTACTATGTTAAGCCCTTTACAAGTATTATTTTATTTGATCATTACAACAGCCTAGTAAAATAGGTGGTGTTATTATCCTCATTTTGCAATAAAAGAAACTGAGGCAAACATAGTTAATCAACTTGCCCAGTAAGTGTCTTAAGCCAGATTTAACCTCAGGTCTTCCTGAATCCAGGCCCAGCACTCAATCTATTGCACCTCCTAACTGCTTCACTTCCCACCTCTCTAAGCCTCAGCTTCCTCATCTGTAAAATAAGAGGGCTAGACCAGATGACCTCTGCAGCCCCTTCTAAATCTCTCGTTCTTGCATCCAATGACTTCTGTTCCAATGTTCTTTCCCCTGTGCCACACTGTTTTTTCCACGTATGCCTTTCTCCCAGGCAACCGCAAGGAGAGTTGTGGGCTTGTATAACTGGATGACACTCTTCAGCTTGATGATATAACTGAGGGCACAAATCCCAGGTAGAAGCAAGTACACAAAAGGAGGATGAGAGAGTATGGAGGAGATGATGCCCTATTGCCATCTGTGATTTTGTCTTTTAACCTTGCAATTGATCACTGACAGTAGTATGCCCCTTAATTATTTTTCCCCATGGTAATTCCCCGCTGTACGATGGCCCATGCATTCTCTGAGTTAAACTCAGTTTACTTTTTAAACAAACAGCATGTCAGTAAGAGGAATGGACTAACGTTCACTTCTATTACCATAGACAGGCCTGGGTATGAAGAGCATTTGATCTATTGTTTCTTCTTCAGGGCACTTTCCCCTCCAAGTAGGTCTTGTATCACTGTGTTCACGGCATCCTCTGCCTCCTTTCTATCAATGTTCCTTTTGCTTTAGAGTCTCTTCAGTTAAATTAATATAGTGATCAGAAACAGAGAACTGAGAGCAGGCTGGGTATGGATAATTAATCTCAGGTTGCTTTAGGTGAGAAATAACTGAACTAAAAGCCTAGCCTTTGAGGTGACATTTCACAACAGGTAGCAAGACCAGAAACATACTCTTTCAGCCATAACTGATGCTGTGTGAAAATGATTTTTAATATAAAGGAAGAAAATTGTGTCCTAAGAACAGATGATTAGCTAGTAATTGGTATTTAATTATCATGTTCTGGAACATCAAATGAATTCATGTTATGATATACTCTTTCAGGGTCATTCAGTCAGTCATGGTTTAAAAAAAGACAGATGTTACTCCTCTCAAATACCTTTTTGACCTATGTTAGGAAGGAAGCATTCTGCTTATCCCAAGTAAGGTACAAACTTGTAGTTTTAGGGGTTTTTTTATTTATGCTCTTTATCCCTAATGAGTTTTAAAATTCCTTGAAGACTAGAACTTTAACTTAATTGGACAATTATTTACTAACTAATTGCTATAGGGAACTCATTATTTGATGTTAGGTATATAAGATGTCTCCACCTCCAAAAAAGTTCCTTACCCTCAGAGAGATTTCATTTTACTTGGGGTACACAGACACGTAAATACAAGGTATACACAATATAACACAAAGTCATTTCAAGAGGGTGAACGTATCAGCAACCGAGGAGGTCCAAAGATCTCAGGTCAGACATGGTATGTGAGCCAGGAATTAAAAAAAGGTAAAATTTTGTTTTGCTTTGTTTTATTTTTAATCCCCAGCTGTTGGCAGCATCTTGAACATAGTAGGCATTCAATAAATGCTTGGTTGGCTGTTGTTGTCATGAAGGAGCCATCTTATTCAAATGATAAGGTCAACCACTGCCTATGTAATGCGACAGAAAGGGTGTTGAGAAAGCTCTCCACGTTAAAAAAAAAAACCCTGCCTCCAATAATACCCCATTGCCTCAGGCAGGAGATACTGCTTTCTATCAGGTAAATGAAATACTTCCATCTATAAAGCTCTCTTGTTAACTATAAGGAAGGTGACTTCAGACATATTGGGGGAGAAGGGGGAAAATCATCTGTGTAGAGATAGCGTTTAAAATGGCCAAATAAATCTCCCTTTTAGACTTTTCTAAAAGTCAACTTATCTTTGAGAACTGCCTCTCAAAGTCTTGCTGGAACAGGAGGCTTTCACTGCTTTATGGCCAAGTGGTAAACTCCTAAAGGCAGAAGCCCCTAAAGGAGATAGTAACACCCCATTTGCAGAAATTGCATCATGAAAATAATATGTGACAATGAAATGACTATAAATCCACAGATGGACACAATTCACATAGCCCCTTTTTACAGTTTTCTCTTTGAGAAGACCCATAAAAGCCCAGACACAATCCTCACTTCCTCCCCCTCTCAGCATACTCAGCAAATGTCCATCTGACAGAGGCACCCAAGCAGTCCAGGTGGTAGGTAAAGGAACACTTTCACTTCAGCATCGCTGGGCTATTTTCGAGATAACAGGAGAAGGGAGAATATTTCACCAGTGTCATTGCCTAACAATGTAATATGACAGCATCTACGGGACTGATTAGCATAAATCAACATAATACCCACTTTGCAGCATTAGTATTGAAAACTTCCATCTTGAAATAGTATGGAGAAAAAGACAATCTGTGATGAATTGTGATGATTTTGCTGGAAAGTTACCAGACGACTATATATAGTGCATACGTATACACACTAACATATATATGTCAACATAATAAGCTCAAGCAGGACTCCATTCCCACTCTCCATCATCTCATAAGAATACATGTATTTTTCTGTAAATTTAATAAATAGAAAAATAACAAGGATTGCATTTAAAGGTTAGGTAGCTTTTTTCCGTGCCTTTGTACGATGTATTTTCTGTCCCCTAAGGTCCAAAGAATTTTTATGTGACGTCCATAAACAATACCTGAAGTTCAAATTGTACTGATTATTGGCTCCCTGAGGAGTGAAACTATTATTTTTCATTGTATTTCTCCCAGTACATTGTATACTTTTTTGGGAACATATCTGTAATTTCATCAGTGTTGGGAGTTACATATAAGTGCTTAATAAATGTACATTGAACGAATGTTCCATAAATTCAGTTTTTCATCTCCTTTCTCTGTGCTTTTGTATTCCTAGAATGAATTCCTTCCTCTCCTCCACATTTTAGCACCTTTAGCTGACTTCCCAGCTCTTTTCTGGTATTATCTCTTCTGTTATACTTTTCCTAGTTTCCCAAGATTGAGTGTGCTCTCCTCAGTTATTTTTATTTACATATTTCCATACAATAATAAGATAATTTTATATAATAATTATTATTTTCCACATGATAATAATATAGAATTTGTATGGTTTTAAGTTTTGCAAAGCACTTTCCAAACATTATCTCATTTTATCCTCACAACAGCTCTGGGGGTAGGTGCTATTGCTCTTTCCATTTTAGAGATAAAAAGATACAAACCGTATGCTGCCAGTGGAATATAAGGTCCTTGAGGGTAGGAACTATGTTTTATTTATGTCTTTGTGTCCTAGCACTTAGCACAGTGCCTTAAACATAGTAGCTGCTTAATAAATGTTAGTTGAATTGAATTATTGTAAGTTTCAATTTTGGTGATACAAGAAGAGAGCAGCACCAAATCAGGGAGTGACATTTTCAGTGGTGAGAAATTCTAGAGATAAGACAAAAATCAGGTGCTCCTTTGTCAGTACTGAGCCCATTTACCTTCTGTTATTCCTCTTTCCTGTTTTTTCTTCCTATTCTCTTCTCTTCAATATTCTATTCTCTTCAATACAAGTTTACTTTGTATTAGCCCATCTCTTTTCTTAGATTCTCATTCCTTACGCTCATATAACCTATATCTATAGATTTTCCATAAAGTACAATGGCTAAAAGGTGGAAGATTAAACAATTTGGGAATTTACTAGACTGACATTCTTTAACAACCTATCAATGGGAACTGTGTAAACTCAAGATAAATTCTTAGGTAAAGAGTTGGGGTAATACACTGAAACCTTGTGAAAACATTAGTTACAATAAATTGGAACTGAGTATTTCGTTGTGTCTTCTTGATCCCCATCCAAAGGAGCTGAACTATCGAAACACCCAAAAAGCGTCCTTGTAAGAGAGTCCAATGACTTGCATCCTGAACAAATCATTTTAGTAAAGCTCTTATGGATTTAAATATAATTCCACCTGGCTTTAACATACTTGCAAGGGCTATGGATAAACATGTATGAACACTTTGAATTTTTTTTAGATTTATCCCTATGAAATAATCCCAAAGTATTATTGATGATAATATATGATAACATTTATTTACAAATCAAAATATGTAAATATGAATTAAATGTGTGTGGAGACAGCTGGGCAAGTTATTAGGAGCGATGTTTTGTTTGTTAAGTCACAACACCTGTCCTCAAGGAGGTTTCAGTTCATTATTGTAGAAGGACACCAACACTAATGATAGGATACACAATGCTACATTGTAAATGCATTAGAGATACTAAAAAGCACTGTGTGATGTCTAGGGAAGTGGAGAGGGGTAGAAAGGTCATTACCAAGGAATCAGTGAAAAAAGGAAAGTCATACTGGAGAGGACTGCATTTGAATTCAATCTTAAAAGCAGCATAGGAATTCAAAAGCATGATGGGGGTGGGGAACTTTCAGGCATTTCAAGCATGGGGAACAGCCTAAGAAAAGCCATTGGGACAGGAGAATGTTCAGAAGCTGCCCATTTTGGGTGGAACCTAGGGGAAGGGAAGGAGAGAAACATTAATATAATACCTACGATGGGCCAAACGGGCCACTAGGTGGTGCAGCGGATAGACCACCAGTGCTGGAATCAGGAAGACCTGAGTTCAAATTTGATCTCAGACACTTACTAGCTGTGTGACCCTGGGCAAGTCACTTAATCCTGTCTACCTCAGTTCCTGGTCTGTAAAACGAGCTGGAGAATGAAATGGCAAACTACCCCAGTACCTTTGTCAAGAAAACTCCAAATACGGTGGCATGAGTGTGAGACGCAACTGAAATGACCCAACAACAAAAATGAGCTGAGCACTTTATAAATATCTCATATGATCCTCACAACGACCCTTGGTAGGTGCTGCTGTTATACTCACTTTACGGTCGAGGAAACTAAGGCAGACAGAGTCTAAGTGACTAGCCCAGGTTCGCCCAGCTAGTAAGTGTCAAAGGACAGAGTTGAACCCGAGGTTTCCTGACTCCAGGTCCAGTGTTCTCTATCCATCCCCTCGCCTCACTGCCTCTAATCTAGAGCGGATGGAGTGAGATAATAGAAAAGCATCATTTCCAATCTGAGAAGCAATACGGCATATTGGATAAAAGCACAGAACTTGAGGCTAAGGAGATCTAGCTGCAAATCCCACCTCAGAAAATTGCTAATCGTGCGATCCTGTGCGAATCACTTAGCCTTTCTGGGCCTTGGACTCCTACTCTGTAAAATGAAGATGTTGGCCTCGGTGCCCTCTACAATCCCTTCTTGCTCTAAATCTATCATCCTCCGGCCTTAGAGATCATCCAAGGCTCTCCTTCTGCAGGTGAGGAAATCGGGGCCTTGAGAGAGAAACAGATGCCTGCTGTCATGTAGGTAATAAATAGCAGAATTGGAGTCTGGAGTTAGTTCCTCTACATCCAAATCCGGTTTTCCTTCAGGAAAAGTAGAGTGGTACCAGACTGCAGAGGGTCTTGAATTCTAGAATTTTTACTTAGGAGGCAAAATGTTTGAGAAAAGGAGTAACATGATCAGAACGAGGCATCACATCTACAGTCTGGAAGGAATGTCAAGGACAGAAGGGGTCAGGAGCGCTAGAAGAACAAAGATGGGAAGATCTGTAAGTAAGCTAAGACATTCCATATTATTATTGTTGTTTTTAGTTTGAGTGCAAGAGTTACTTCAAACCAGGCAATGAAAAATGCTGAAACATTGAAGAGAAGTTATCTAACAAGGAAAAGAGTCCTATAAATGAACCCGTCAATGAACAAACGTTTATGAAGTTCCTACTATGTGGTAGGCTCTTATGCTAAGCTCTGGGGTGAAAAGCAATCAAACTAAAACAGCCCCTGTCCTCAGGCATCTTAAAAAGTCCATCAGGAGAAGCAACTTAAATAGATATAAGTAAATGCTTTACACATCTATACACATGGTAAAAATAAAGTAACTTTGGGAGGACATTAGAAGCCTGTGCAGAGTGGAGGAAGGTATCAGGAAAGACCTAATGTAGGAAGTGTCACTTGAGCTGAAAGAAACTTTGGATTCCTAAAGGCAGATGTTATGAGAATTTGCGCTCAAGACATGTAGAGTAGTCAGTGCAAAGGCAAAAAAAAAATGGAACAGGATATAGGCCAATTTTACTAGCACATGGAGGGCATGAAGGGGAGATGTATAATGAGCCTGGAAAAATGGTTTAGAACCAGACTTAAAAGGCTTTGGTTGTCAGGCAAAGGACTTAGTATTTTATTCTAGATGTAATGCGAAGCCACTGAAGCTTTTTGAGTAGGGGTTATAGCAAGAACTGTGCTTTGGGAATATCACTTTGGCAACTTGGAATCAACTGGAAAGGGGAGAGATGAGGTTGGGAGACTAATTAGGAAGCTAACATGGTAATCTAGGTAAGAGGTGATGAGGGCCTGAACCAGGCTTATCACTGTATGAGTGAAAAGGGAACAGAGGCATTTTTGTTTTGTTTTTAGAGAAATAGAAAAGGTTATAAGAGTGATGCATTGTGGGAGAAAAGATAATGAACGAGTTCTGCTTTGAGCATGTTGAATTTGAGATGCCTCTTCAGTAGGAAGTGTCCAATAGAGCTAGAGCTCAGGAAAGAAGCTAGGAATGGTAATGTAGATCTGGGAGTCATCTGCATGGACATGATAGTTAAATCTATGGGAGATTATAGGGAGAGAGGGTGTGGAAAGAGAAGGCAAGGAAGCGTAAGATTAGGATAGAAACTTGGGATATACCCATAGTTAGGGAGCAAAACAGGAATATTGGGGCAGCAAAGAATACTGGAGAATCAGGACAGAATAGTATGACAAAAACTCCGAGATGATGTTCTTAATTTGTTGTGTCGTGAACTCCTTTAACAGTTTGGTGAAGGCTATGGACCTTTTCTCAGAATAAATGTTTTTTTTTTAATGCATAAAATAAAATAAACTGGATTACAAAAGAAACAAATTATGTTGAAATACTGTTATCAAGTTTTTTTTTTAATTCACCAACCCCAGGAAGCTCTGATCTAGGAAAACATGGTCAACATGCCAAATGCTACATTGAGGTCAAGAAAGATGAGGACAGAGAAAAGGTCACCAGGTTTGGCTATTTGGAGACCATCAGTAACTTAGCAGTGAGCAGTTTCAGTTGCACAATGAGGTTGGAAGCCATACTACAAAGAATCGATTGAGAAGCAAGTAAGAGGAGAGGAAGTGGAGGTAACTATTATGGGTGACATTTTCCAGAAATTTGGCTGTCAAAGGGAGGAAAGACACAAAACAGTAACTTCAAGGGGATTGTAGGGTCCATAAAGGATGTCTAAGGATCGGGAAAACCAAAGCATGCTTGTGAGTATCCTATATACTTGGTCAAATAGAAGTCTTACATAAAATATTAGTGTTTTATTCGAGCTAACTAAAATTGTGAGAGCTTTTCTCATGATCCAAATCGGCTTTAAACTGAACCATATTCATTGCTCAATGGTGTCAATTCTATTCATCACTCATTGACACCATTGATGTACGATACTTTTATACTAATTACCCATGCAGTTACTGAATTGCATTAGAAGAAAACTGCCCCTAATCTTGTCTGGGTCTGTATGACCTAAATACTACTATAGCACAGACAGACCAAGCAATTCAATCACCATTATGATCAATGTAGATGCCCATATGAAATCGCCATGGAAATTGGTATTGATTATAAAGATGAAATGATCAGATTAGCTGTGCCAGGGTCTGATCCAAGGGCTGTGTGTAGACACTACCATTCTCATGATTTGTTTACTAATTATGGGTTAAAGCACAGCAGTTTCAATCCCAGGGCCACAGCCAAAATTAATCACACTATGCTCGTAGGGTTATCATTTCAATCTTCTAAAAAAATTCCATTATGTTGACTTTCAGGATTTGCTAAGCCTGTGATGACTGTATTGATAATTTAAGTGTTATTGGCCATCAGGCAAGGATAATGAAAATAAATTCATTGATTTGAGAATACGTGTGCCAGTCCCATGCAAGTAAATACATTAAAAAATTCCTGGTGTGCTTTACGGCCCACATAAATATCAAAATAACCTCTTAACTTGGAAAGTAGCATATACATTCTCAATGCAACAATCATAGGATTTGAGTTTCTCTAGCTAAATCTTCCCATTAATGCCAATGCTTAGACTAATAAGGTTCACAAATACAAGTGATACAAGACATGAGTCATAGCCTCCACAGAAAGCATCCTTGGGAAAACATAGTTGAAGCAATTCATCATATGCAGGTGCCTCTTTTTCTGTTGCTAATTTAATTTTGAAATCCTAGCTCTGGGAGGACCCCTCCTACCCACAACCATGCACAAACCTCGTGACACCTGAATTATATTCACGTATGGATTTTTTTTTCAAATTTTAGATGAAAAGGCACTTTTTTGCATATCTTGCTGAGCAGACTGACACAATATCTGCATCACAGGATATTGGCTAACCTATTTTATGGAACATTCAGGAAAGGCTTTTTTTTTTAAATGTCTTCATCAGGTAAGAGTTGTTCTTGAATCAATACTCCTGACAATACTCTTTTCTAGAGGTAACAATATGTAAACTGTGGGGGGTTATTAGGAGTCCGGAGTGAATATGTTGAGCAACTGAGCAGAAAGAAGACTTATAGATGGTGAACAAATGCAAAGGTAGGACCATCCTCTTCTTGAAGTCTGTGTAATAACCTGATCATAACAGGACTAATAATAATAACTCATTTATATAGCATTTATTTTACACCAGGCACTATGCTAAGTGTTTTATAATTGTTATCTCATTTGATCCTTAAAACAATCTGGGCAGCTAGGTGTTATTATCCCCATTTTGCAGATGGGGAAACTGAGGCAAGCATGTGATTTGCCCAGGGTTACAAAGCTATCAAGTACCTAAGGCCAGATTTGAAGTCAGGTTTTCCTGAGTCCAGGCCCAGCACTCTATCCTTTGTACTACCTAGTTGTTTCTCTCTATATAAAAGATGATCTAGTAAACTCTGAAGGAAGAATTGTGAGACAAAACGGGAAGAATACGAGATTTAGAATAGGAAAACTGGTTTGAATTCCAGTCTTAATACTTAACACAATGGTTAATGTAGTGGTAGAGTGTTGCATGTGGAGTCACAGGACACCGGGTTTGAATCCTAGCTCAGTTATACCATTGTATGACTGTGAACTCATCCATATAAGGCTCCTTCAAGTTCTAAATCTTGGATGATTCTATTTATGTGACTTTGCCAGTCACTTCATTTCAATTTCCTCATCTCCAATTTCAATTTCAATTTCTGAAAACTCCCTTCCAGAGTTTATTCTAAAATATATACTGGGGCTGAAACATAATAAGCATTTCTCTTGAATCAGTGGCCCTGTATTATGCCAATCATTTAATAATCTGTGCATTTTCTACTTTGTGGTACCTTTACATACATTGCCCTGTTTAATCCTCAAGACAATCCTGTGAAACAGGTCATAAAAATATCACCATTCCCCTTTTACAGATTAAGAACCTGAGGCTTATAAAAGGTAGATGATTTGACCAGAATCAGTTGTTAGCACAGGACTCTAATTCCAGGTTAATTAACTAAAATTCCAGAGCTCTTTCCATTACTCCAAACAGCCCCTTCAGAGGTCAGCTCCATAGGCATTGGAGACAGAAGATTCCTCACAGACCACATAGATCAGGAGTGTCAACCTCAAACAGAAATAGAAGCCACCAATCTATAAATAAGGATCCCTGAGAGCAGTGTATTTATTGACTGAGTTTTAAAATATAATGTTATCTATGTTTTATTATAATTTATTTATTTTCTTAAATATTTCCTAATTACGTTCAAATCTGGTTCAGGCTGTACTCAACTTATACTTGGTGCAAATTTATTCTGATTGGGAGTTACTCGCATCTCATTTTCTCTATTATTTGTGCCTCACTACCTATAAATTTGCTGAAGTAAGTCTAAAAGGGTGACACACATATGTATGTACATATGTATATATGAACATAAAATTTTCACACATATGTAGACATAGTGAAGAGATAAACAGAATTGTCAGTGTCATTGTAGTCACAATATTTGCATAAATTTCAGCCAAGATCCAAAGGGTTAAAGAACATCATGCTAGATGTCCTTAATCTTGCCACAACAAAAGAAGGTGGAAAAGGTAGTGAAATGAGCTCTGAAATGGGAGTGGGGAGCCTGGGGTGCTAGGCCTAGGTTTGCCAATAATTCAGTATATGACCTCAGGCAAATCATTTAACTTCCCTGGGCCTTGATTTCCTTGTCCATAAAATAAGGAGATTGGACTAGAAATTTCAGGGGATATTAACCTGGGTTACATGAACTTATTTTAAAATATTTTGATAACTGTATTTCAATATGATTAGTTTCCTTTCCCCTATGTTGTATTTTATGCATTTAAAAGCACTATTCTGAGAAGGGGTATATGACATCGGACTACCAAAGGGTTCCATGACACAGAAAAGGTTAATAATCCCAGGACTACATGATCTCTGAGGTCCATTCTGGCTTGAAAAATTATATGAACCTATTATAAGAACAAACTTTTTTTTTCTTTTTCTAACCCTTCAAATAGGTTTTGTTATTTCTTTAATATTCTCAAATATATTTATTTCATAAAACTTTCATCTATGAAACTCCTTTTTCCTTTTTCCGTTTTCATCTTGAAGTGCACAGATACCAGGAAGGGCCAATTTTATTTCAGTATTGACTTTTATTTTGATGAATATGCTTCTCTTTCTTCCTTCTTTTATTTGTACAGAAGCCACATGGTATTTTTATATTGTTTCCCTTTCTTTTTGATTAAAATGTTTTATTTGATTTTCCAGGAATAAAGTAACTCAAAGACAAAAAGAAAAATAAAACTTCTGAATAACAAAACTGACCAAACTAGAGATATAAAAACCCCTAAATTAGCACAAGCAATAAATCACCAAATGTCACTCAAATCAACATTTATAATTGGATTTTTTTAGCGGAATAACAACTCTTCTATCTCTGTTCTTCTTTAATAGGTCAGAAAACATAGAAGGAGAAGGGAGATACTTATATGTAAAAATTCAGCTGGCTTATAACACCATATGCTCATTACTTTCATAGATAGGTTAATTAAAATGTACAAGCAGATTCCTTAAGTAGGTCCTGAACTGCACTCCAGTGGCCTGAAAGAGTTAAATTTGGGGGAGAGAGAGGCAAATTACCCCCAGAGTGTAATATCCACATTGGGGGCACCTGACATATTGCATAATGTTTCTCTGCTATAACCCTCCTAGAATTGTACTGGGAAGGCTAAAGTACTAGTCATTTTGATTCTCATTAGCAATTAGGTCATTTGTTCATTTATCTGGGAGCCACACCTCCAAAACAATTCTATTACCCTTTATCCCCCCAGGGTTGCCTGATGAGGTTTATCTAAGATGGAGACACGGTCCCAGAAAAGTCATGAAGTTTTCTCTTTCCTATCGATTTTTAACACCAGAATAGAAAAGCCTCAGCCTAGTGAATAAAGCCTGCCTAGAGGCAGAGGGATAGTCTAGATGACCTCCAGGGGTCCCCTTTGGCTGTTACTATAAACCTACTTTATATTTCCTATGATCTGCCTTATGCAAAGTACTATAGAAGAAATGGAGCCAAAGTCAAGCCTTATGGCACAGGAATACTTTGTTTTCTTTTCTAACAGAAGTAGCAGGACCACACTTTATTCTATCAATGACATGATAAAAGGATGTTTCCTGTGTTAAGGCACACACATTGATAGACAGGTAGTAGAAGTGATATCTCAAGCTCTCAGCTTTGTTGAAGGTTTAAATGTAATACTTTCTATGCAAATCACTCCAGGGCACAGTTCGTTATCAAACGGAGGATGGGGAGGGGGGAACTTCCCAATATTAAGAGAAAGAGGAAAAATATTGGAAGGATATAAGGATGTAGCAAGGATTACAGGCAGCAAATCAAGACAAGGTCCTATTTTAGGTCCCCAAATCTCTTAATGCTAAATCACATGTAATAGATTCATTGTCTGGGGGTCGGTGTGACTAATGTCATATAATGAATGCACAGCATGGACCAAATTCTTAGTTAGAATTAGAGGAGACAGCTAATGAAAATTCACTCTATGGGGAGACTAGCCAATCTACTGACCATTTCAAATTAGATCTACCTACTAAACAAGTGGGGTGATTCTCTTTTCATTTTTGCATAGTTTTACAAAAACAAAAGCAGGTTAAAATTGCAGTGATGGATGGTTGATGTGTTTGTTAGAAAGGATCTTTTCTCTAAATCATGGTGTGCTGATTTTTTTTTCAAAGCAAACATGTAACAGACCTGTAGCCAAGTGTTGCCAAGTAGCATGAACAAAAGTTGTCTACTTCTCTGCTCTGGAGCAAAGTTTTACGGTATAAAACTCTCTACTAAAGGCTTATAATCTCTTTAAGATTAATAGATTTCCTTAGGTTACTCTTAGTTTGAATGAATAAATGAAAGAATGAATTAAAAGGCATGTATTAATAGCTAATATTTATATAACACTTCAAGGTCTACAAAGCACTTCACAAATATTATACCATTTTGTCTTCACAGCAACCCGGCTGTAATTACACTCTCTTTACAGATGATAAAATTGAGGCAGAGAGTGGTTAAGTCACTTATCCAGGGTCACAAAGCTAGTAAGTATCTGAATTGGATTTGAACTCAGGACTTTCTGACTTCAAGTCTAATCCTCTATCCATTGTGCCACCTAGCTGCTTCTCACTATGTGTACTTACTATGTGTCAAGCTCTGTGCTAAGAACTGAGAATGCTAGTATCTCTGCTGTCAGGGAATTCACATTTTAACAGGGAGAGGCAATACATATGAGAGTGATTAATGTAATTATAACACAATATAATTATACTTGCAGGGCATGTGGAAATGTTGCATGGTTCTTAGTGTACAGTAATAGGGCTGATGGTAAGATCTGGTAGTCCGGAGGGCATTGCAGTGGGTGAGATAGCAATGCCTTTGGATCTGGGGTGGGGGGGGGAGAGTAGCCCTAAGTACCCCACCCTCTCCTTTTCATTCATTTGAAATGGCAAGTAAGAGGTTGTCCTGTGCATACATGGTGTGATCAACATAAACGCTGATGGAATTTTTACTACTATTAAATAGTTAGTCAGAGCTTGTAGATTTCAATATCCGCTCTGTGAATAGGCCCTCAGCTTCTTCCCACCCTTCCAGCCTACTAATCTTCTGCCTCACAAATTCACATCTGAGCTACTCTGGTTTTCATATCTCTCTCATACTCTCAACCGTAATATTTTAGCCCTAAATTCCTGCCACCATCTAATATTACTTATTTATCACCTGCCTCTCTTTCTCTTTCCCCCTTATCCACATCCTCAAGATGAATTCAGCCTTGCACAGAAGATGTTCTGGAATGTATTATTAAAGGAAACCTCTAGAAATGGAAGCAGGCATCATAAGCAGCCAGAGTGGCTTTCTCAAGTACAAGTCATGCAAGACTAATTTTATTGCCTTTTTTGACAGTTACTAGACTAACCGAAGAGAAGTTATGTTGTTGTATAGTTTGCGTAGATTGTAACAAATCATTTGACAAAGTATCTCATACACACCTACCTCCCAGAGTCATTGTGAGGTTCAAATGAGACAATATTTGTAAAGCGCTTAGCACAATACCTGATACATACTAGGCACTTAATAAATGCTTATTTCCTTCCTTTCTGTTTTTGTGAATGATATGCTTTCATTTTACAAAGCGTTTTACATATAATTTCATTATACCCCCATGGCATCTCTGTGCAGTAGTTGCTATGATTCCTCCTTTTTTATAGGTGAGGAAATTGAGGTGGACAGAAGTTGTGACTTGCCTGGGGTCACACAACTAGTAAGAGTCTGAGGCAAGATTTGAACTCAAGTCTTCCAGACTCCAGATCCAATCTTGCAGACACAAATCTGACTTTCTCTATCGGTCAACAACATGATATGACTGCCAAAATAGTGGGTAATGAAATCTTAAGATGCATTAAATAAGACATTGTTTATGCGACATGAGAGATGGTTGTTCCACTATACTTTCTGATAAAACGGCACTCGATGTATTGTATTCTGTCCTACTTGCTACATTTTACAAAAGATTCAGCGATCATCTAGGAGAAGGCAATTAGAATGGTGAAGGACCACAAGATATTAGGATCATAAGATTATAGGATCAATTAAAGGAATTGGAAATGTTAGCTTTAGAAGAGAAAATATGGGAAGAGCATAGCTGATTTGAATAGGGATCAGATGTATTTAGCTCAGCCCCAGAAGTCAGCAAGTTGCAGAGGAGTAGGTTGTAGAGGTTTCAGAGTTGTAGGGAAGGAAAGTCGGGTTGTAGAGAAAGAAAAAAATTCTAACAATTTAAGTTAGTCACAAGTACAATGAGCTGCCTCAGGATGCCATGGGTTCCCCATCATCAGAGGTCTTCAATCAAAGGCTTGTTAGATTTTATTGTAGAGTCCATTCCTACTCAAGCAAGAGTTAGTTCAGATGGCCTCTGAGGTCCTTCTAAATCATATATGCTGTTGTGTAAAGGCTTACTAGCAACCGAAAATCTAACCCACAAATAATAAAAATGGTGGAAAGATCCTTAGAGGGTTAAGAGAAATAATCTTCCTGGGATAATAATTGAATGGCTCAAAAGCTTATTTAATCTGCCCAGCTATCTGGCTTCCCTGGATCTTCACTCCAGGCTGCTATCACTATCATCTCTAAACTGAATTTTGGAGCTCTGGTTTCAAGTTTTCTACATTGAAAATCATGCCATTTCTTGCCCACACAATTCCATCTAGCTCATGAATTCCCAGATTTCAACCTTTTGTTCTTATTTGAAATCCATGTCACATTCAGAGTCAAATGAGAAGTCACCTAGATATGGGACTCATGTAGTTAGTTACTTCTCTCTCTCTCTCTCTCTCTCTCTCTCTCTCTTAATTTTTTCTTTCTTTTCATTTATTTATTTCTTCTACTGCTACCCACTTTTGATCTTTCTCATTTCCTGTCCAAATAGATAAGTGGTACAGGCTAGCTAGTTGGCATAGTGCATTGAGTGCTAGGACCGAAGTTAAGAAGACTCATTTTTTTGAGTTCAAATCTGGCCTCAGATGCTTATTAGTTGTGTGACCCCAGGCAAGTCACAACTCTGACTCAGTTTCCTCATATATAAAATAAGCTGGAGAAGGAAATGGCAAACTACTCCAGTATCTCTGCCAAGAAATTTCCAAATGGAATCACAAAGAGTCAGACATGACTGAAAAAATGAGTGAACAATAAATGTGGTTCAAAATCCTTTCTCCCCAATCTAAGAAACACTCTTTTGTGGCAATATTTGTTTTCTAAAAAGTTTTCTTTTACTTTGTCCTTTTCCTTATTTATCACCTCTTCTTGTATATTCTCAGTTCTGTACTCTAATTTATGGACTGTGCTTTGTTTTATTCCTTCTTTAGTCTTCCTTCTCCTCATTAGAAGAGAGCTTTTGAAGCATCAAATTTGACCACTCTCCTCCAACCCCACGATATGTCTATGAATGTGTAGATGTGATGCTATCCTCTATTATTTCTGCTGAGCCTTACTCTCTTTTGAACTATTTTGGAATATCTTGTTGTCATTCCATGATCTCTGACAGGTCTGCAAATTCTCTCTCTCTCTCTCTCTCTCTCTCTCTCTCTCTCTCTCTCTCTCTCTCTCTCTCTCTCTCTCTCTCTCTCTCTCCTTCTCCACAGCATACACACACCCAAGAAAGAGACACTTCTACTTATCCTACACCTCCCCAAGGATTAATATAGAAAATTTCCCAGCACCAAAAGTCTCTGAAGTATTTTAAGCCTTTATATTTGGTTTCACATCATGGCATGCACACAGGTTATTACCACTTACCAATTCTGAGTTATCATTGAAGTTGAGCATACCTCATTACCTTTTTTCCAGGATCTACAGTTTCCCAGAAAAATAAAAACAACTTCCAGCCATTGGTATCTACCATGAGCCTCCTACCTTTCATGGTATCATTAGACAATCTTGGGATTTCATTAAATAATTTGTAAAACATCGCTATATGATAAAATTTCAGAAATTTTCTGAATTACAGTACTATTTTACTGACCAATCATATTTAAGAAAGTGGACTGAGGAAGTATATAACTTGCAATTTTGTCACCTGGGGCAAAGTGCTAAATGAGCCCAGGACAAGCAGCACAAAATGGTTCCAGGCAAGTAGCCTAAATCTCGTACCTCAAATCAGCTTTGTGATTCATGGTGTGAAAATACTACAATTAATCAGGACAAAATCTACTGAGCAGAAGGGAGAATTAGCTACTGTAATGGTTTTTTTTTCATTGCCAAAAGAAGGTAAATTTTAAATTTTCATATATTCTACATTTCGGTGTCATGGAATGAAATTCTGCTAGCCCTGACTTAGTGACATCTCCGGTACAGTATTAACGTTTCTGCTTCTAGAATAAGAGATAATACTTGAACATTGAGCAAGTTGGTGATCCTTACTGAGTCTTTCCCTCAGACCTTCCATGGGTTGGGGGGAGGAGCCAGGAAGAATTCAGGAGGATGTGTCAATGTAAGCTCTCATCTTAATGTTTTGTTGCACGAAAAAAAATGTTACTTTAATCCCAGTTTTGTGTGTGCATGCTAGGAGGGAAAGTGACATGATCTAATGCAGAAATGGTCTATGTATTAATGTTTTAAAAAGAGTAATTATGCCAGTAATAATAGCATGAATACTATTATTTATTTGGCCACAATAACGCCACTTATGTTAGCTGGAAAATTCCTAGTTCTTTCAGCTAGTCATTCTGGACTTTGTTACGTTAGCATGATGAGAGGATTTTTTTTAAAGACTGCAAATAAAAAGTGTTGTGTTGTTGTCATTGTTTTCTGTCTTGAGATAACCATATTACCAAGAAGCACCTAAAATGTTTACAGATGTGATGGGTTTTTATCTGAGAAAGGGAAATTTTTACATCCTGCTTTCTACCTCTTACCATATTTTTAGTTAAAAATCAGCCATATTTCCTCCAACTATGGTCTTTTTCTCATGCTTTCCTCTACACCTTCTTTCCTTGCCTCTGTCCCCATGGTGAAGTCATCACTATTTGTAGGGTCAGTATTTGGAAAAGCAAGCATGAAAGGCAATGTCAAAGGGTAATTGGCTGAAAAGAGATTCCCGCATCTGTACAAGAGAAATTAAGCTTTTCCTTAGCACCTTGGGACCATCCTGGGCTTATTGCTGATGGACCTACAAGTACTAATCATGCGGTTCACATTAAGGGTCATGTTATGGAGAGAGACAACAGTTCTATAGGAGTGAAAACCAGGGCACAATTCCCCATGCGCTACTGATTGATCTTAAGAGTTCAACTAGAAAAAGATGGGGTGGGGTGTATGAAAACATGTTGTCTTTGTGGATCTTATTTACACTCTACTTGGGTATAATTGTAGAGGGGCTAAATTTCTTTCCCATTCAGCTAGTGTCCAATTACTCACTGAAATACTACTGAAGAAAATCCCGTGGAAGCACCTGAGAGGAAAGGAAGTAGAAAAGTCTAATTAAGAAACCCAAGTGTTTATCCTATAGAGAAAAGTGGCATTCATTGAATTAACTTAGTAGTAGCCCCAGCAGCAGCAGCAGCAGCAGCAGCAGCAGCTTTTGTACGGCACTTTAAGATTTGCCAAACACTTTATGTATGCTAACTGAAATGATACTCATAGCAACTTTGTGAGTTGTGCTAGTATCATCTCCATTTTACAGATGAGGAAACTGAGGCACAGAGAAGTTAAATGATTTGACCAGAATCACACAGCTAGTCAATGTCTGAGGCAGGATTCAGACCCACAAATCTTATGCTCCATCCACATTACCATCTAGCCTCCTATAAAGATATCTTAATAAAAATCTCTTATTGGAAGCATTCACCTGTCACTTTGTTTACTCCTAAAAAACCTCTTATGTGATCATTTTAATTGGGGACACATTAGCAGATATTCCGTCAGAATGAAAAAACAAAATGTTGCCAGTGGTGTGGTTATAAAAAAACTAAATTAAAGCTTCATATTGCAATTAAACATTCAATTTTAATTTTAAAGTAATTAAAATTAAATTATAAAATCATGCAAGCACATTTAAATTTTAAAATGATATTGATCTTCTGTGGTATTGCAGAACCATTCTGCTTTATTAATTGGTAGAGAAATGGCAAAATTCCTTACCCAACTTCAGTTAAAAGAGCCCTGGGTTTGGAATGAGAGGACCCACTTCACATCTTAGCTCTCCTAGATATTTCATATGTGACCTTTGGAGAACCCCTTCTGAAGCTCTCTGGACCTCAGCTTCCTCATCTCTAAGATGAAATGGATGGGCTAGATGACTCCAAAGGTCCCTGCTAGTTCTCAATCTATTAACCAAGGCCGAGGAATGTTTTATTTTTAATCAGAAATATGTCTGTGAAGTGACTGGAATGTAACAGAACAACATTATAAATACTTAGTTGAAGCTGTCTTGCTAAATGGAGCCTCTCTTTATGAGCCCTTCAAAAGGTAGTTGTTAGTTTACCAAACTAGGAAAATTCCTCTTGTTCGGTTTTGTTAATAATGTAGTTTTGCCACTCCCAAGGAGTATGGAACATCGAAGGTCAATGGAATAGAATTTAGGCCTAATCCTTCCATATGTCTTCCAAGTGTGGGAGAGAAAAAGAAAACCTTCTATTGACTTCCAAAAGAACTTTCCTTACAAAGGAGATGCATGGGGATATGTAGGGAAATTGAGTTTAGACCCAGAATTTCAAGCTGTAAGGTTTATGGGTAGTGCCTAAGCTTTTAGGTCCCAATGCTGCCTCCCGGGATTTGTGCTAGAACTGAAAAATATAAATACGTTAAGAGCAAGACATTTTTATTTCATTTTATTAAAAAAACATTCAGAATAATTTGAATCCTAAAAATGTTCCCAATGCTATATTTCAGTCCCATAGCCACTAAAAGGGTGTCACTTCTAGCAAAAGACCTGGCATTCAGTGCTGAATGGGCTTTTCGGTTTTTAGGCCTGGATACCTTCAAAAAAAAACCTTTTCTTCAACATGCTTTCTTCAATAGCTTAGATGAGTTGGGATACTCTCATGGAAAATTCCTTGACTTCCTCTCTGCAGGGTAGGATGGTCTTCCTTGAATTCTCAGGGCAGAGTCATTGTCTCCAGGATTCTATGCTCCAATTCCCCCCCACCCCTGTCCCCCATCATCTGACAACTTCTGTTCCCTTTGATTTTTGGAATGCATGGATTATCTGTTTCTTTCTTCCTCAGGGCTCCTTGCTTGAATTCTGAGGCTAAGGATCAAAATGAGTTAACTGCTCATTTTGGAAGGAATTTCTTCTACTGTCATTTATCAACCTCTTGCATTGTGCTTCTGACTCCTATATATATTCACACAACATTGTCTCATTCTTGTGAATTCAAAAAAAAAAGAAGTCCATTTACTAGGAAGTAAAAAGCTAACTCTTTACTGTGTGCATACTGGACTGTTGGCCTATGTCCCCAGAAGTGCCTAGGTACACTGAAAACTCATGCATGGCAGGTAGAAATGATTTGACAATTAAAAAAAAGTTGCATTCTGAACTTACCCTAATGTGATTTGCTACCTGTATGTCAAAGCCCGAAAGCTGGGTGCTAGCCAGAATGAAAGGAGCAGAAATAATGCAAGAGGAAATAATGTTTTTGTAGTGCTTGTGGCCTGCAGTCTTAAGTAAAAACAGGAGATACTAGAAATGTCCATGAAACAATCTGTTTCTAGGAGATTTCCAAACTCATTTTACATAGCTACCTCTCCTTATCCAAGAGACAGACAGTTTGAATTAAGCATTTGAACTTCCGGGGGCTCATTTGAACCAAAGCCAAACTCTGAACTTTTCAGGTTTCCCTGTCATTAATCAAAATTTTGAAGATCAATGGCATGTAATGTATCAAGAATAATAGCTGCCATCAATTGGGATTGCAAGTACTAGTGCCAGGAGGTTGCCTGAAAGTTCTATTGGATAAGAATCAGGCAGACTTAGATTACCACACAAATCAACAATGTTATGTTACCATTGAAAAGTTAATGCTGTACACAGAGAGACCATAGATGGGAGAGGGAAATGCTGTTCTCTCTCTAGTGATGAAAACCCAAATCCAAAATGTATAGTGCACCATTTTTAGAAAGTCTACAAATGGGAGAGAATTCAAAGAAAACTATGAGAAGTAATTTAAGAAGTAAGAAAGATGATTTAAAATTTGGCCTTTCCTGATCCCCCAACTTCTTGTGCCCTCCCTTCCTCCTGCCCCAAAAACTTTGTAAATATTTTGAGTTTGAGAGGCAGTATGACATAGTAGGTTATAGTAAACTGGCCTTGAAATCAAGAAGACCTGGGTTCAAATCCTCCTCTCGTATTACTAGCTGTGTGACCCTGGGAAAGGGATATAACTACTGAATGTTCTAAGTTACTCTTTAGATTGTCAATTGCAAAGAAGATGCTCACCTACATTGATAAAAAAAAAACTTTTTCACACTTGGAAGTTTCTTCAACTTCATTATCCCACAGTGGAGGTCCCTGCCCAGTACCACTATGGCAGTGAATCAGTTTGAACCTACTACCACCCCATGAAGATGGTAGACACTGATTTCTATCACAAACAGAAGCAGAAGTCAAAGCTCAAAGAAATGCAGAGCTATCTTGAGAGGATAGAGACAGAGAGATGGGGGTGGGGAGGGAGAGGGAGGGACCGAGGGTGGAACTGGGGGAGTGGGGAGAGAGAGAGAGAGAGAGAGAGAGAGAGAGAGAGAGAGAGAGAGAGAGAGAATTTGCAGACCTGTCAGAGATCATGGAATGACAACAAGATATTCCAAAATAGTTCAAAAGAGATACTTCTAATAGTGACGCTCAGCAGAAATAATAGAGGATAGCATCACATCTACACATTCATAGACATATCGTGGGGTTGGAGGAGAGTGGTCAAATATGATGCTTCAAAAGCTCTCTTCTAATAAGGAGAAGGAAGAATAAAGAAGGAATAAAACAAAGCACAGTTCATAAATTAGAGTACAGAACCGAGAATATACAAGAAGAGGCGATAAATAAGGAAAAAAGACAAAGTAAAAGAAAACTTTTTAGAAAACAAATATTGCCACAAAAGAGTGTTTCTTAGATTGGGGAGAAAGGATTTTGAACCACATTTATTGTTCACTCATTTTTTCAGTCATGTCTGACTCTTTGTGATTCCATTTGGAAATTTCTTGGCAGAGATACTGGAGTAGTTTGCCATTTCCTTCTCCAGCTTATTTTATATATGAGGAAACTGAGTCAGAGTTAAGTGACTTGCCTGGGGTCACACAGCTAATAAGTGTCTGAGGCCAGATTTGAACTCAAAAAAATGAGTCTTCTTAACTTCGCTCCTAGCACTCAATCCACTATGCCAACTAGCTAGCCTGTACCACTTAGCCATCTGGACAGGAAATGAGAAAGATCAAAAGTGGGTAGCAGTAGAAGAAATAAATAAATGAAAAGAAAGAAAAAAATAAATTTAACTATTTACATAAATTCATGCCCCTTCACTTTATGTTGTCAACATACCCTGTACTCTCAATCCCTACATCTCACTCAAAAAATTTTATTCTTCTTTTCAAAAATAGTTGTTCATTGATATTCAGTGATTTTACATTACCTATATTTCCCTTTTGTTTCTCAAGAAATTCAAATATTATATACAGTTTTCAATAAAAAGGAAAAATATATTTTTACACAGAACATTCTAATATAACTTTTCACCCAACACTACTGAGATTACATGGCACAGCAGAAAGAGTGCCAGGTATAGAGTCAGAGGAGCTGGATCCAAATCTTGACTCCACTACTTGCTAACTATATGACTTTGGCTAAATCATCTAACTTCTTTGGGTCTCAGTTTTCTTATCTGTCAAATACAAGACCAATTAGATGACCTCTAAGGTACCTTTCAGCTCTAAATCTTCAATCCATTTTTGTGTGACTACAGCTAATGTGGATAACACAAACAGCACAATCTAGACATCCGAAAATGCCTCTATATTATTGAGGAAGTCTCCTGGATAATTATTAAAACAATGAAATGACTGGCTTCTAAAATGTACTTTTTGTCAAACACAGCATGGGATCCCATAACAGTTATAAGCTTTTTCTTGTTGTGTGCTTCTAGAATAAGATGACTGTGATTTTTAACTCACATTTTCAGTAGAACTACCAGCATGCAACAGGCTTGGTGATAACCAAAGGACTTGGTCAAAACCTTGGAGCACAAGAAGATTGCCTCATCTTCAACAGAGACACCACGTGGACTGGTTACCTGAAAGCAGATTGTGGTGATGAGCCCAAAGAGAATAAAGTCATGTCTTGACCATGTCCAATTTCCCTGCAACTGGGCAAATCCTGTCTTTTACCTTTGGGCTTGAATGTAAGGAAAATTTTAATAATCTTAAGAGATATCCAAGAGTATGCTGGAACCAGCTTGAATGGCTAATGAAAGATGGTTTTTAAAACTTCATTGTGAGCATTTATACCTCGGAAATCAACAAAGGTAACAAATCAGGGCTTGATTGTCTAGATGCAAGAAAGCAATGGAGAAAATGTTAATAATGCAAATTAAACTTAAAAGTATGTGATAAATTCCTTTTTTCCGGGAGAGCCAGTTGTTTTTTTTTTTTAATTTAAATTTATTTATTTAACATATTTGGTTTTCAGCATTGATTTTCACAACAGTTTGAATTACAAATTTTCTCCCCATTTCTACCCTCCCCCCACTCCAAAATGGCATATATTCTGGTTGCCCTGTTCCCCAGTCAGCCCTCCCCTCTATCACCCCCCTCCCCTCTCATCCCCTTTTCCCTTCCTTTCTTGTAGGGCAAGACAGATTTCTACGCCCCATTGCCTGTGTATCTTATTTTTTAGTTGCATGCAAAAAGTTTTTTTTTTGTTTTTGAACATCTGTTTTTAAAACTTTGAGTTCCAAATTCTCTCCCCTCTTCCCTTCCCACCCACCCTCCCTAAGAAGTCGAGCACTTCAACCTAGGCCACGCATGTATCATTATGTATAACCCTTCCACAATACTCATGTTGTGAAAGGCTAACTACATTTTGCTCCTTCCTAACCCATCCCGCTTTATTGAATTTTCTCCCTTGACCCTGTCCCCTTTCCAAAGTGTTTGTTTTGATTACCTCCACCCCCATCTGCCCTTCCCTCCATCATCACCCCCTTTTATTTTTTTTTATCTTCCTCCCTCTTCTTTCCTGTGGGGTAAGATAGCCAACTGAGTATGTATGGTATTCCCTCCTCAGGCCAAATCTGATGAGAGCAAGGTTCACTCATTCCCCCCTCACCTGCCCTCTCCCCTCCTCCCACAGAACTGCTTCCTCTTGCCACCTTTATGCGAGATAATCCACCCCATTCTATCTCTCCCTATCTCCCTCTCTCAGTATGTTGCTCTCTCATCCCTTAATTTAATTTTATTTCTTTTAGATATCTTCCCTTCATCTTCAACTCACCCTGTGTCTGCTCTCTCTCTTTTACATATATATATATATATATATGTATATATATGTATATATACATACATATAAAAACACACATATATATACATACATACATACACATGCATACATATACACATAGATACATACATACACATTCACTTATATATATACATAAACATATATATATGCATATTCTCTTCAACTACCCTAATACTGAGGTCTCATGAATCATACACATCATCTTTCCCTGTAGGAATGTAAACAAAACAGTTCAACTTTAGTAAGTCCCTTGCAATTTCCGTTACTTGATTACCTTTTCATGCTTCTCTTGATTCTTGTGTTTGAAAGTCAAATTTTCTATTCAGTTCTGGTCTTTTCACTGAGAAAGCTTGAAAGTACTCTATTTTATTGAAAATCCATATTTTGCCTTGGAACATGATACTCAGTTTTGCTGGGTAGGTGATTCTAGGTTTTAATCCTAGCTCCATTGACCTCTGGAATATCACATTCCAAGCCCTTCAATCTCTTAATGTAGAAGCTGCCAGATCTTGGGTTATTCTAATTGGGTTTCCAATTCCAATTCCAAATTGTTTCTTTCTGGCTGCTTGCAGTATTTTCTCCTTGATCTGGGAGCTCTGCAATTTGGCAACAATATTCCTAGGAGATTTCTTTTTGGGATCTATTTGAGGAGGTGCTCGATGGATTCTTTCAATTTCTATTTTGCCCTGTGGCTCTAGAATATCAGGGCAGTTCTCCTTGATAATGTCTTGAAAGATGGTATCTAGGCTCTTTTTTTGATCATGGCTTTCAGGTAGTCCAATAATTTTTAAATTATCTCTCCTGGATCTATTTTCCAGGTCAGTGGTTTTTCCAAGGAGATATTTCACATTGTCTTCCATTTTTTCATTTCTTTGGTTCTGTTTTATAATATCCTGATTTCTCATAAAGTCACTAGCTTCCACTTGCTCCAATCTAATTTTTAAAGTAGTATTTTCTTCAGTCTTTTGGACCTCCTTTTCCATTTGGCTAATTCTGCCTTTCAAGGCATTCTTCTCCTCATTGGCTTTTTGGAGCACTTTTGCCATTTGAGTTAGTCTGTTTTTTAAGGTGTTGTTTTCTTCAGTGTATTTTTCAGTATTTTTTGGGTCTCCTTTAGCAAGTCATTGACTTGTTTTTCATGGTTTTCTCGCATCCTTCTCATTTCTCCCACCTCCGCTGCCCCCGGGGCTGGAAGCCGAACCGCAAACTCCTTCCACTCCCGCAGCTTTTCCCACTAACCTTCTCCGCAGTCTTTGGTGTTTGTGGGTTGGGAAGTCTCCTAACTGCCGCAGCTCACTGAATCAGGGCGCTAGGGCCCCCTCCGCCCAACTTCTGGTCTGGATGGTCCACGCCGCTCAGGCTGGGCTCTGCTCCACTCCGTTCCCAGCTCCCAGCTCCCAGCTCCAAGCTCCGTGTGGGATATACCTCACCCAGAGACCATCCATGCTGTCCTGGGCTGGAGCCCTGCTTCCCTCTGCTGTTTTGTGGGTTCTGCCGTTCTAGAATTGGTTCAGAGCCATTTTTTATAAGTTTTTGGAGGGTCTCGGTACAGAGCTCACACTATTCCCTGCTTACGAGCCAGTTGTTAAACATTTACTAGCATACTCCTGGATCTGTCTCAAAGAATAGGCTAATTCAACATAATGCATTAATAATAATAATAATAATTAGTAGTAGTAGTCACAGTATTTATATAGCACTTTTGCCAGGCACTGAGCTAAGCACTTTACAAATTTTATCTCCTTTAATTCCCACAACAACTCTGGGTGATAGATGCTATTATTATCCTCATTTTACAGTTGAGAAAACTGAGGCAAGTACTAGAAGAGTCCTAATAACAGACAGCTTGTTCAGTATATTGTAAAAGGGATATTATAAAAGGGTTAACATAAGGGTTAGACTAAATGACCTTCAGATTCCATCCAACCCTGACGTTCTCTTATTCTGCAATATCTCTGACAAATAATCATCCAGTTTTTGTTTAAAGACTTCCAATGAAGGAAAATCTAGTAGTTCCAGAGGCAACCTCTTCCATTTCAGGATTGCTCTGAATATTAGCAAAATGTTACTAAGCCAAAATCTGCCTCTCTGCCACTTCTACCCATTGCTTAATGACAGCTCTTCGGGGAAGGAAATGGGAGGGAAGGGAAGAGGTGACAATGATGAGTCTGTCAGATCTGGGTGAGAGAGAAGCACAGGGCCTGTGGCAGTGGCAGCAGCTAATCCTAGGGCTATTCAGCCCATAGATTAAATATTTGAAAGTCACCTACTTGAACTTCTGGGAGCCAAGATGGCAGAGTAAACCATAAGTACTTTCATCCTCACTTGCTGACCTTGAAAAGCCCAGAGAATACTGCCCCAGGAAAAATCATGGAATGCTGGAGCCAGCCAAAGAGGTACAGCAGTCTTTTAGCTCAGGATACTAGGGAGATTGACAGGAAGGGTCCCTCTTGCTGTGGCTGAAGGGGATCAGTGCAGGACAGGAGGCATCCCAGCAAGCCCCACCTCAGCAGACCAGCAGGAGATCCTGAGCCCCAGTGGGGTGGTGCTAGCAAGCACCAACACCAGGAACCCAAATGTGCCTTTGTACAGCCAGGGGAATTGGCAGACACCAGGGCAGGCCCACGTCCACCAGTAGCTGAGTCTGCCTGTGCAGTAGAACAGCCCTAGGGGAGGAGGAGACATCCAGTGACCAGAAAACCCCTTCCCCACACATCACACTGGGAGCTTCAGTGTAGCCCCTGGGGAAACACAGAAAGACCTCACCTGGCATTGGCCTTTGCACACACCAGCCAGCTCCAGCTCAGCACCAGGTAAGCTACAGCATTATATAGCTTCTAGCTGACAGAACCAGAGGCCACAGCACACAAAGCCAGTAGCCAGGCCAACATGCTCCCAGAACAAGAAGCATGGGAGAGAGCCCCCTGTGCCCCAGAAGCAAAGTTCCACTTTAGAAGCCAGGAAAAAGTTAATCACAATGAACAAGAAGGAAATTAGAAAAGCAAAGACCATAGATTCTTACTATGGGGACAGGGAAGATGAAAACACAAATTCAGAAGAAGATAGCATTGACACTATACCCACATCTGAAACCTCAAAAGGGAAAATGAACTGGTCACAAACCCAAAAAGCATTCTTGGAAGAGCTCAAGAAGGATTTTACAAGCTAAATTAGAAAGGCAGAAGAAAAATTGACCAATTCTTTTTAAAATACAATTGGCAAAATGGAAAAAAATCAGTGAAGAGAACAACTCATAAAAAAAGTAAAATTGGCCAGATGGATAAGGAGGTACAAAAGCTAACTGAAGAAAATAATTTCCTAAAAATTAGAATTGGACAAATAGAAGCTAATGACTCTATCAGGCATCAAGAATCAGTCAAACAAAATCTAAAGAATGAAAAAATAGAAGAAAATGTAAAATATCTCATTGGAAAAACAACTGACCTGGAAAATGGATCTAGGACAGATAATCTAGGAATTATGGGTCTACCAGAAAGCCATGATGAAAAAAAAGAGTCTGGACAGTATCTTCCAAGAAATCATTAAGGAAAATTGTTCTGAGGTCCTAGAACCAAAGGGTAAAATAGTCATTGAAAGAATCCACCAATCACCTCATGAAAGAGATAGCAAATTAAAAACTCCAAGGAATATTGTAGTCAAATTCAAGAATTGTCAGGTAAAAGAGAAAATAACACAAGAAGCCAGAAGGAAACAATTCAAATATCACAGAACTACAGTCAGGATCACATGGGACCTTGCAGCTTCAACATTAAAAGATTGGAGGGATTAGAATATGATATTCCATAAGGCAAAGGAGCTTGTACTACAACCAAGGATCAACTACCAAGCAAAATTGAGCATAATCTTTCAGGAAAGGAGATGGATATTCAATGAAATAAGGAACTTCCAGACCTTCCTGATGAAAAGGCCAGAAATCAATGGAAATTTTGGTCTTTAAATACAAGACTCAAGAGAGACATAAAAAGGTAAACAAAGGAGAAAAATAAAAGAAAAAGAAACATTGTTATTCAATAATGGCAAACTGCTTACATCCCCGTATGGGAGGATGATACTTGTTAATCTTGAAACCTGTATATTTATTACAACATTTAAAAGGGATATACATGGACAAAGGGTGTGGGTATAAATTAACCGATGTGGTGATTAAAAAAAATCTAATTAAGGGGTGCAAAGGGATTGTAAGGATTGTAGAGGAAAAATGGAGGCAGAAAAGTGTAAATTACATAACAGGAAGAAGCACAAAAACATATTATAGTAGAGGGAAAGAAGGGAGAGAGGTGAGCATTGTTTGAGCTTTACTCTCATTGGATTTGGTTCAAGGAAGGAATAATATACTCATTTAAGTATAGAAATCTAACTTGCCCTACAGGCAGTAGGAGGGGAAAGGGTAAAGAAAGGGGAGGGGTAATTAGAAAGGAGGGAAGAAGTAGTAAGGGAAAAGGGAAAGAAAAGGGAGGTGGGGCTGACAGAAGGGAGGGAAGATTGAGAGAGATGGTGGTCAAAAGCAAAACTCTTTAGAGGAGGGGAAAAGAGAAGGGAGAGATTAAAGCTTAAGAGGGGGAATAGGATGGAAAGAAAGACACAGATAATAATAACTGTGAATGGGAATGGGATGGATTCTCCCATAAAATGCAGGCAGATAGCAAAATGGATTAAAAAAACAATCTTACAATATATTGTTTGCAAGAAACACATTTGAAACACAGGGATACACACAGGGTAAAGATAAAAGGATGGAGTAGAATATATTATGCTTCAGCTGAAGTAAAAAAGGCAGGGGTAGCAATCCTAATCTCAGACAAAGCAAAAGCAAAAATAGATCTAATCAAAAGAGATAAGGAAGGACATTATATCCTACTAAAAGGCACCATAGATAATGAAGTAATATCATTACTAAAAATATGTGCACCAAGTGGTATAGCATCCAGATTGTTAGAGGAGAAGTTAATGGAGTCACTGGAAGAAATAGATGGCAAAACTAAACTAGTGGGAGACCTCAAACTCCCCCTTTCTGATCTTGATAAATCTAACCTCAAAATAAACAAGAAAGAAGTTAAAGAGGTGAATAGAATCTTAGAAAAGGCAGATATGATAAAACTCTGGAGAAAATTGAATGGCAATAAAGAGGAATATACCTTCTTCTTAGTGGTACCTGGCACATACTCAAAAATTGACCATTTAAAAGTGCATAAAAACCTCACAATCCAGTTCAAAAAGGCAGAGATACTAAATGCATCCTTTTCAGGTCATGATGCAATAAAAATTATATGTAATAAAGGGCCATGGAAAGAGAGACTAAAAATTAATTGGAAACTAAATAATCTAATCCTAAAGAATGAGTGGGTCAAACAAATCATAGAAACAATCAATAACTTCATTCAGGAGAATAGCAATAATGAGACAACATACCAAAACTTATGGCATGCAGCAAAAACGGTTCTTAGGGGAAGTTTTAAGTCTCTGCATGCTTAAATGAATAAAATAGAGAAAGAGGAAATTAATGAAATTGGCATGCAACTGAAAAAGCTAGAAAAAGAACAAATTGAAAATCCACAATTAAATACCAAATTAGAGAGATTAATAAAATTGAAATTAAGAAAACTACTGAACTAATAAATAAAACTAAGAGCTTTCTTTATGAAAAAAAAACAATAAAATTGATCAACCTTAGGTTAATTTGATTTAAAAAAAAAGAAGGAAAGGGGGCAGAGCCAAGATGACAACTGGAAAGCAGGTACTAGCATGAGCTCCCTGCCGAGTCCCTCCAAAAACCTACAAAATAATGGCTCTGAACCAATTCTAGAACTGCAGAACCCACAAAACAGCAGAGGGAAGCAGGGCTCCAGCCCAGGACAGCCTGGATGGTCTCTTGGTGAGGTCTACCCCACACGGAGCGGGGAGCTGGGAGCTGGGAGCAGAGCGGAGCAGAGCCCAGCATGAGTGGTGCGGACCAACCAGACCAGGAGCCGGGCGGAGCGGGACCTAGCACCCTGAATCAGTGAGCTGTGGCAGTTACCAGACTTCTCAACCCACAAACACCAAAGACAGCGGAGAAGGTTAGTGGGGAAAGCTGCGGGAGTGGAAGAAGTTCTCGGTTCCACCACCACCCAGGGCAGCGGAAGTGGGGCAGCTATAGCTGCAGTTGCTTCCGGCCCCAGGCCCACCTGGTGGGAGGAATTAAGTGGCGGATCAGAGCAGGAGTGCACAACCTGCTGAACATCTAAACCCAGTCCGGGTTGGGCATTCTTGGGGAAGGAGGAGTGCTGGTGTGGTAGAGTTGGCACATTCCCCCCAAACGTGGAACATAGAACTCTTTAATCTACAAGCAGTCATAACCCATTGAAAAACTCAAGGGTCAAGTTAGTTGGTTGGGAATATGGCCAGGCAGCGAAAACTCAGCCAGATTCAGTCTCAAACTTTGGATTCTTTCTTTGGTGACAAAGAAGACCAAAATATACAGCCTAAAGAAGTCAACAAAGTACAAGAGTCTACAACAAAAGCCTCCAAGAAAAACATGAACTGGTCCCAGGCCATGGAAGAGCTCAAAAAGGATTTGGAAAAGCAAGTTAGAGAAGTAGAGGAAAAATTGGGAAGAGAAATGAGAAGGATGTGAGAAAACCATGAAAAACAAGTCAATGACTTGCTAAAGGAGGCCCAAAAAAATACTGAAAAAATATACTGAAGAAAACATCACCTTAAAAAATAGGCTAACTCAAATGGCAAAAGAGCTCCAAAAAGCCAATGAGGAGAAGAATGCCTTGAAAGGCAGAATTAGCCAAATGGAAAAGGAGGTCCAAAAGACCACTGAAGAAAATACTACCTTAAAAATTAGATTGGAGTAAGTGGAAGCTAGTGACTTGATGAGAAATCAAGATATTATAAAACAGAACCAAAGAAATGAAAAAATGGAAGATAATGTGAAATATCTCCTTGGAAAAACCACTGACCTGGAAAATAGATCCAGGAGAGATAATTTAAAAATTATTGGACTACCTGAAAGCCATGATCAAAAAAAGAGCCTAGATACCATCTTTCAAGAAATTATCAAGGAGAACTGCCCTGATATTCTAGAGCCACAGGGCAAAATAGAAATTGAAAGAATCCATCGAGCACCTCCTCAAATAGATCCCAAAAAGAAATCTCCCAGGAATATTGTCGCCAAATTCCAGAGCTCCCAGATCAAGGAGAAAATACTGCAAGCAGCCAGAAAGAAACAATTTGAGTATTGTGGAAACCCAATCAGAGTAACCCAAAATCTGGCAGCTTCTACATTAAGAGAGTGAAGTGCTTGGAATACGATATTCTGGAGGTCAATGGAGCTAGGATTAAAACCTAGAATCACCTACCCAGCAAAACTGAGTATCATGCTCCAAGGCAAAATATGGATTTTCAATAAAATAGAGGACTTTCAAGCTTTCTCAGTGAAAAGACCAGAACTGAATAGAAAATTTGACTTTCAAACACAAGAATCAAGAGAAGCATGAAAAGGTAAACAAGAAAAAGAACAAGAAAAAGAAACTGCAAGGGACTTACTAAAGTGGAACTGTTTTGTTTACATTCCTACATGGAAAGATGATGTGTATGATTCATGAGACCTCAGTATTAGGGTAGTTGAAGGGAATATGCATATATATGTTTATGTGTATATATATATACATATATATATGTGAATGTGTATGTATGTATATATGTATGTGTATATATATATATAAAGAGACAGAGAGCAGACACAGGGTGAGTTGAAGATGAAGGGAAGATATCTAAAAGAAATAAAATCAAATTAAGAGATGAGAGAGGAATATATTGAGAGAGGGAGATAAGGAGCGATAGAATGCGGTGGATTATCTCGCATAAAGGTGGCAAGAGGAAGCAGTTCTGTGGGAGAAGGGGAGAGGGCAGGTGAGGGTGGAATGAGTGAATCTTGCTCTCATCAAATTTGGCCTGAGGAGGGAATACCATATATATTCAATTGGGTATTTTACCCCACAGGAAAGAAGAGGGAAGAAGATTAAAAAAAGGGGAGGGGAGGGCAGATGGGGGTGGAGGTAATCAAAAACAAACACTTTGGAAAGGGGACAGGGTCAAGGGAGAAAATTCAGTAAAGGGGGATGGGTTGGGAAGGAGCAAAATATAGTTAGTCTTACACAACATGGGTATTGTGGAAGGGCTTTGCATAATGATACACATGTGGCCTATGTTGAATTGCTTGACTTCTTAGGGAGAGTGGGTGGGAAGGGAAGAAGGGAGAGAATTTGGAACGCAAAGTTTTAAAAACAGATGTTCAAAAACAAAAAAAAAAAAAGTTTTTGCATGCAACTAGAAAATAAGATACACAGGCAATGGGGCATAGAAATTTATCTTGCCCTACAAGAAAGGAAGGGAAAGGGGGATGGGAGGGGAGTGGGATGACAGAAGGGAGGGCTGACTGGGGAACAGGGCAACCAGAATATATGCCATCTAGGAGTGGGTAGAAGGGTAGAAATGGGGAGAAAATTTGTAATTCAAACTCTTGTGAAAATCAATGCTGAAAACTAAATATGTTAAATAAATAAATTTAAAATAAAATAAAAAAATTAATAAATAAAAAAGAAGGAAGAAAACCAGATTACCAGTGTCAAAAATAAAAAGGGTGAATTCACCTCCAATGAAGAGGAAATTAAAACAATTATAAGGAATTATTTTGCCCAATTGTAAGCCCATAAATTTGACAATCTTAGTGAAATGGATGATGGATATTTACAAAATATATAAACTGCCCAGATTAACAGAAGAGGAAGTAAAATACTTGAATAACCCCATCTCAGAAAATGAAATTGAACAAGCTGTCAATGAACTCCCTAGGATAAAAATTTCCAGGGCCAGATAGATTTACAAGAGAATTCTATCAAACATTTAAAGAACAATTAATTCCAATACTGTATAGACTATTTGGGATAATTGGTGAAGAAGGAGTCCCACCAAATTCTTTTTATGATACAAATATGGTACTGATACCTAAACTGGGAAGAGCCAATATAGAGAAAGAAAATTATAGATCAATTTCCCTAATGAATATAGATGTAAAATTTTAAATAAAATATTAGCGAAAAGATTACAGCAACTTATCATGAGAATAATACCCTTTGATTAGGTAAGATTTATATCAGGAATGCAGGGTTGGTTCAATGTTGGGAAAACTATCAGCCTAATTTATCATATCAATAACAAAACTAAAAAAAACCATAAGATTATCTCAATAGATGCAGGAAAAGCTTTTGACAAGATACAACACCCATTCCTATTGAAAACACGGTAGAGCATAGGAATAAATGGAGGCTTCCTTAAAATGATAAGTAGCATCTACCTAAAACCATCAGCAAGCATTCTATGAATGGGGATAAGCTTGATGCATTTTCAATAAGATCAGGGGTGAAATAAGGATATCCATTACCCACCACTGTTATTGAATATGGTGATAGAAATATTAGCGTTAGCAATAAGAGAAGAAAAAGAAATTGAGGGAATCAGAATAGGCAAAGAAGAAACTAAGTTATCATTCTTTGCAGACCATATGATGATATACTTAGAGAATCCTAGAGAATCAAATAAAAAAACTACTTGAAATAATAAACAACTTTAGCAAAGTTGCAGGATATAAAATAAACCCACATAAATCTTCAGCATCCCTATGTATTACTAACAAAGTCCAACAGCAAGAGACAGAAAGAGAAATTCCATTTAAAATTACTCTAGACATTTTAAAATATTTGAGGATCTACTTGCCAAAACAAACCCAGGAACTATATGACCACAATTACAAAACACTTTTCACACAAATAAAGTCGGATCTAAATAATTGGTAGCTCATGGGTAGGCCAAGCTAATACAATAAAAATGACAATTCTACCTAAATTAATTTACTTATTCAGTGCCATACCAATGAAACTACCAAAAATTATTTCATCGAGCTAGAAAAATGATATATGCTGCCTAAACTTCAAGCTCTATGACATTTCCACTATATCTGATGCTCCATTTAGTTCCCCAAATCTTTATCTTTAACTGGATCATTGATGTGCCTGGATCTCATCCATTCTAGTCATTACAATCCTTCCCCTCCCAATTTCTATTTATTGAACCAATCTTTTGACAGCATTTTGATCACACTCCTAGTTTTCCTCTCCAAGTCAATCAGCTAGGTTCCTCTCTCCAATGATGGTGGTTTCAGTAGTGGTGGTAGAGACATTCTGCTATAGAATAGAACAAACCTAGTAATTAGAAACCTGTTGGCACAAAATCAAGCTAGTCCTCACATCCCTATGATAATTATTGATAAGAATCATCCTAATTTTCAGATCATAGAAAATAATTGGTTGGTTGTTGTCTTTCATTCTTGAAGAGGACCAAAATGACATCACCATGTTAGAGTCAAGTTACAATGCATCTGACTGGCTGATCAGACCAATTCAAGCTCAGAATGCTCTACCATAGGTTGGGCACAAATAGTCCATACGGAATGGATTTGGAGCAGATTCTCTAAATTTGTGCATCTTGAATTTCTTTTGAGCTACTTCAGTTCTGCTTTGCTCATAGAGCACAGCACCTTCTCTAATGAGGGCACACTGTGCTGAGAGGTCCTGTGTCAGTGTCTGCCATATCACACAATCAATTCCAAAGTTCTCAAGAGAAACCTTGAGAGTGTCCTTGTACTGCTTCTTCTGACCACCATGTGAGCATTTGCCCTGTGTGAGTTCTCCATAAAATAGTTGTTTTGGCAAGCGTTCATCTAGCATTTGAACAATGTGGCCAACCCATAGTATTTGAGCTCTCAGCAGTTTAGTTCAAGTAAGGACCTTGGTGTCTGGTATCTTATTCTGCCAAGTGATCTTCAGAAACTTCCTAAGACAATTCAAATGGAAGTGATTCAGTTTCCTGGCACAGTACTAGTGTACTGTCCAGGTTTCATAGGCATATATCAATGAGACACACAGAGATTGATAACATATATAAAATATGAATGCACATTAGTATTAGAGATAGGATAAAAATAAAGATATAACTTTCAGATTGTTAGCTAACATGAACTTTGTGAACACTACACAAGCAGATTCTGAAACAATATCCTTGTTGATATCAATTAACCTCTTATCATTTATCATCCCAAATGAGGAGCTAATAATTTTAATATCCCAAGATAGAAAAGGAAAAAAAACACAATAAAACCCCTGAAAATGATAGTTCACTCAAATAGCTAAAATATATTGTCATTAATTCTGATAGAAATGATTTCCAGGGGACTGAATCCAGTGAAATGGTTGATTAAGTAGAAGAGATAAAAGGAAAAAAAAATTATACCACAAGAAAAGATGTGAAAAGAAAAAAAAATTGCAAGAAATATGAGCTCCTGGGACTGCTAAGTGGCACAGTAGATAGAGCATCTGCCCTACAGTCAGAAGGACCTGAGTTCAAATATGGCTTCAGCCAATTGACAGTTAGTAGCTGTGTGACCCTGGTCAAGTCACTGAACTCCGATTGCCTTATAAATGAAAAAAGAAAAGAAAAAATATGAAGCCTTTGGCTACAAATGTTAACACATATAGGAGCATTCTATAGGGGCATTCTCTTCTTCAGCTCAACATGTGTCTTTACCTTGTTTCTTCATATTACTATACAGTTTACAAAGCATTTTCACATACATTGTTTCACTTGGACTTCCCAACCTTTTGAAATAAGCAGGACAGGAATTGTTACCAATTTACAACTAAAGAAACTGGAACTCTGAGAAGCTAAGGGACATGACAAGTGGCAACGAAAAGAGAATTCCCTCTCCTCCTTGTTTTGTGTATACAGGCCCTGCACAGTGAGTAAACCCTACTCTCAACCTCACCAGAGTCCTGAGGTAGAACCTCAAATAAAAGGTCACTAGGAGGGTTGTAGGGAATATCCTGTACATTAAGCCAAAGCCTAAAAGAAAATCTGAGTTTAGTTTTTAAAAACCATCCTGAAAAAGGATGATCATTGATACTTGCCCTTCTTTGCAAGAATTGGTCACTCTCCTATTAAGAATCCTGTGTAGAAAGCTCCACTCAGTATTCAGCCCAGTTTTTCTACTTAGCATAATTCTAAAAAGACACTAGGGATTCCTCTCTATCTCCTGTTTTATCTGTCCCCTCCTTTCTCTTTTTATTTATGCAGCTTATATATAAAAGTGAGAAAGAAAGATGATGTAATGGAATTTTTCCATATTCCCCCATCCCAACTGAACCCCCAGTAAGATGGTCATGATGTCTGCAGGTTATTTAGGAGATTATATCTTTCTTATGACACTGTTAAAATTTTGATTGCTCCTGCAAAAGCCTTTGTGAAGCAACAGGATTTCATTAGTTACCTCATTTGTTTTATCCCTTTAGGAAAATAACTTTTAGTTATGGAAACTTCCTGGGTTCCTCCCCCTTTCAAAAATGCACAATTAAAAACAATTGTACGAAATGTATTTGAAATGAATCTTTTTTACTATGTTGGGAGTTTCAGTGATTTAATAAAAATAGATTCCAGCATTTTACAACTTGAACAAGCCTTCAAGTGCCACATTACTAAGCTCCATTCTTTCCATCATGGAATCATTTGACAGTTCAGCGTGAGACAGACTCACCTCCTACGTAATTCTGAAGGAATTGTGTGGGATGTGATTTTGGCCCTATAACCTGGTAAAGTCATGAAGAATTAATTAATTTTCAGAAAACAAAATGAATTCAGTTAACTAATTGACCTAAATCTGGTAAATAAGCCCTAAACCATGAGGTGTTATCAATTGGGTACAAACAAACAGCAACACCTAATCACTCCCCACATGTAGACACCACCATCATTAAAGTTTCTCTTTCTCTTTTAACTCTCCATTGCTTTGAATAATAATAACCTGTTAGAACATTGAAATGAAAATCTTTCCACCTGACAAATGCTGATTTTTAAAAAGTATTTCAAAAACCAATGTCAAACATGTCTCTTTTGGGTTTTTTCCTTGTTCTGTGCCCAAGCATTCATGAAATGAGCAAATCTCTGAGATTAGTAGCACCTACTCAAGAAAATTCTTATAGGTTCATAGGATATTAGAACTGGAAAAGACTTTGGAAATTATGTAGTGCAACCTCCTTCATTTTACAGAAGAGAAATTAAAAGGGTGAAAGGCTAAATCTCTTATCTAATTGTGATATAGGTTTCCAGTAGATTTGAACCCAGATCTTTTGACTCAAGATCCAGAAAGCTTTCCTCTATACCCCACTAGCAATCAGTAGAGGGAGCTCTCCTATTATTTTAGGGAGCAGATACAAAACACATAATCACTTTTATTTGCCCCTTTAGGAGCAATGGTGAGCTGGTTTTCCCCCCAAAGGTCTTAATCATCTAATGGGCACTTACACATTGGTTACAGATAGTTTATACATCATTTGAAGAAGAACTTATTCAGGGTTGATCTAGTGTTCCCTAAAACAAGCGTGCTTTGTTATAGGTCTATAAAACATAAGTCTATGAGAAATTATACTACACTGAAAAGAAATCAAATTCCTGGCAAATTTAGAGCTGCCTCACCCTGTCTGGCCCACTCCCACCCCCAAAAATGGACTGAGCTGTGTCAGAAGGATTAATTCCCTGGCAGTGTAGATGTTCAAGCAAAGTCAGGATAACTACTTGTCAGGGATCTTGCAGATGCAGTTCATGCTTTAGATAGATGACCTCAGGGATGCTTTCTAGTCCCTGAGATCAAAAGATTCTATAACTAAGAATTGACCATATAGTTCAAATTAATACTGAACTTCATCAAACTCATAGGGCTTACTTATACCAGTGGTTTATCTCCACAGCTGTGATTATTGTTGAAAAACTGGGAAGAGAATTTTTGCAGGCTGATAGATTCACTTACCTAACTATAAGGTTGTTTAAAACCATAAATTGTAATGTGAGATGTATGAAATGAAAAGAACTTCAAACAGTAGCTACACTTCCTTTAGATATTTTGAAAATTTATAGTAACGAAGTCACAGTTAAGTGAAATGTCACTGTAGGGAAATGAATTTTATCTCTGGTAAGTTTTTGTGTAATTTACCAAAATAATACCCTAACTGTTGAAGACAGATTTATGTGTTGCCTAATTGAAGTTTGTGATTCGAAGCAACAATGCAGTTCTCCTGAGGGCATGGCAGTGCCATAAACTGATGGCTGCCACATGCACAAAGCAATGACCAAGGAGGAAGGCAAGCATTGTGTCAATGGAGGAGTTCCAATATTAACAAGCCTTTTGAGTGACTTGTTCATTACTATGCCCCATTCTTTCCATCCTGGAATCACCTAAATAGCTCAACGCTACTCTCAGACTGGAATCTATAACACAAGAATCTAGTGGCTACTATACTATAGTATTACCCATTAGATCCATCACATGATAACTCCATTCAACAAACAGTTTAAAGTTTAAGATTCTAAATGGAATCTTGAGAATTGTTTCAGTAAGTTCCCCAAGAGGAAACATGGCAATGCTGGCTCTGAGTAAGGAAGACCAGGGTTCAAGTTCTGCATCTGAAACCTATTAGTTGCATGGCCACTGTCATATCACTTAACTTCTTATCACTTCGCCTTAACCACGTCCCAGGAAACCCAGAGGACTGACAGATCTTCATCAATAGGAGACATTTTCGTACTATGAGTTCCACACGTTAATGAGATTACAGGTCTAGAAACCTAAGGACAGGGAGGTTACCAGGTTAAATATGTGTCTATGTGTGTATAAAATACACACAGATACACATATAAATATATGTGTACATGTATATATACACATATATGTGTACATATGCCTACGTGTGGATTTGTGTATATTGTAGCAGAAGTATATATGTACACATATATGCAGAAGATTGTGTGCATGTGATGAAGTACATATACATATATATGTGTGCTTAAAGAAAGAATATTGAACCAACATCCAAAACACTTATAATGTGAATATTGAACAAAAGGCCAGAGTGTAAACTTAAATATATCCACCTGGCCAAAGGAGTTTTAAGACAAATTCATTCCTTTTTTAAAAATCAGCTTAGTTTCTAAATGATTATAGATGACCCATTGAGGGGAGGAAGAAAGAAAGAAAGAAAGAGTGGAAGGAAGGAGGAGGGAGAGAAGGGAGTGAAGAAAAAAGAAAAAGAGAGAGAGAGAGAAAGAAAGAAAAAGAAAGAAAGAAAGAAGGAAGGGAAGGAGGGAGGGAGGGAAGAAGGAAGGAGGGAGGGAGGAAGGAAGAAAGGAAGGAGGGAGGGAGGGAAGAAGGAAGGAGGGAGGGAGGAAGGAAGGAAGGAGGGAGGGAGGAAAGAAGAAAGGAGGGAGGGAGGAAAGAAGGAAAGAAGGAAGTGAGTTCCACATGAGCGAAAGAAGGAAGGAAGGAAGGAAGGAAGGAAGGAAGGAAGGAAGGAAGGAAGGGAGGGAGTGAGGAAGGGAGGAAGGGAGGGAGGAAAGAAGGAAGTGAGTTCCACAAGAAGCAAAGGAAGGAAAGAAGGATGGAAGGAAGGAAGGAAGGAAGAAAGAAAGGAAGGAAGAAAGAAAGAAAGAAAGAAAGAAAGAAAGAAAGAAAGAAAGAAGAAAGAAAGAAAGAAAAAAGAAAGAAGGAAGGAAGGAAGGGAAGGAGGGAGGGAGGAAAGAAGGAAGGAGGGAGGGAGGAAAGAAGGAAGGAGGGAGGGAGAAAGAAGAAAAGGGGAGGAGGAAAGAAGGAGTGAGTTACACATGATTGAAAAAGAAGGGAAGAAGGAAGGAGAAGGAAGGAAGGATGGAAGGAAGGAAGGATAAGGAAGGAGGGAAGGAGGAAGGAGAGGAAGGAGGAAGGAAGGAAGGAAGGAAGGAAGGAAGGAAGAAGTCTTTGGATTAATTTTCCAATTTCTACCCTGCCCTATTCTTTAGCAAATGTTGACCAAATGATGTATGTCAAAGACTTTATAAAGTTTCTTTTTATAATCTATATCACCTTTATTTTTTCACTTAGCCAATAAAATCCTCCATTCAGTTCCTTCTCTGATTGTGGGATAGAAGTGACTCTAGATTCCTGAAGCTTAGTCAGGAAGTGCTAATGGGTCATATCAAACTGAAAAGGCATTAGGCAGGGATCTGGTGATTAACTGTGGGTCTGTCATGAGGATCAGCTTGGCTTAGTCATAGAGTTGACCTCCAGATTGGCTTTCGGGGCTTGAATTCTATTCAACCCAGCAGCAACACTTGAAGACTATAGTAAACTGTAGGTCTGTGGGGGGAATATGCTTCCCATCCAAATCACATATCCTTGAAGTACTGAAATAATGTGGGTGCCACTCATCTCCTCCTGTTAGTGTAGGGAAGGGCAGTCAAAGGTCATAAAGTAGTTAGGTGGTGCAGTGGACTTGAAGTTAGGGATATTGCAGTTCAAATATTTCCTCAGAAATTTCCTTGTTTAATCTCTCTGGACCTCAGTTTTCTCATCTGTAAAATGGAGAGAAAATACCTGTTTCCCAGGGATATTGTGAAGCTAAAATAAGATAACATATGAAAAGTGCTTTGCAAACATCAAAGTGCCATATAAATGCTAACTATTATTATGTAAAGAAACTCAGGGGGAAAAAATGACCAAATTAAGTAAAGAATATGATGATAGATAGAAGTGGAGACAAGAAAAGAAGCATGAGCAAGTATGTCAGGATATCTAGATAGAACTTTTAAAAAAAGAAAAGAAAGAAGAAAACTACAAATAAATTTTTTTAAAAAAATAATAAAGCCTGGTCAAAATCAATGATGGGGGGTGGGGGAAAGGGAAGAATGCATGGCAGAGGTGTTTTGAATAGGCTTGAGGACAAGAGAAGAGTCAGTAGAGGAGAAAAACTGCTAGAGGATAGGGTTATACTAGTCAAAAGGAGGAATTACTGAGGCCCATACCAGTGTTTTGGCAGCATGAATAGATTGGCGCAATCTTTCACACAAACTGTTCACTTCTATATTATCAGAAGAATTTTCCCTATGTAACCTACAGTAAATCATACACGGAGAGAAGCTTACACTGCCAGTACCACCACTATCCACAATTCTATTATAACATTCAAAAATTTTAACCTAATATAAAACAATTGAGGAGCATTAGAAGAACATAAAACAGATAAAGGATAGCTTTTTACAGACATTCATCAACAGCCTTTTTTTGAAGAGAGCAGATACCTCCTCAGGCTAAGCATACATCTCTCTATTTCACATAAATACACAGAATGACAGGGCTTCCAGTCAAAATAAACATTGACAGAGTGTCTGTGGGATTAACCTGCTTCATCAGACCCATAATAGACCAAGGTTAATAGACACTGGTTAATCTCACAGTTACCCAGTCTATATTCTCAACCGCTTTAATAATCTATGGTTATATCTACAGGACAGTGATTCAAAAGTATCAGAAAACAAAGACAAAGCGAAACGTGTTGTGAACATTAGGATAGGTCTTGGAATTTTCAACAGAAATAGGATATCATTCAAATATTTCTTAGTTTGACAGACTACGCACTTTTTAGGGGAGGTTTGGACTTTGCTCCAATAAATCCATAAATTTCAGGAGTTTTTTCTATTTAAATATTATTTCTTAAAAGTTTACAGGGAATTTACATTATGATTACTATCGCTACTACTTCTACTAATATCTACTACTGCTACTACTACTGCTGCTAATAATAATAATAATGGTAATATTAATAATAATATATGGTTTTTAAAAGACCTAACTCTTGGCGCTGCTAGTTAAATAAGTTATTGATGCAATGTACCACAACTGTTTTTTTTTGTTTGGCTGGTTTTCTCCGGGGACATTTTGATGACATATAGCACTAGGTACTGGCTGAATCCAAATCTTCTCATCTTGAAAACAAGAACTTCATAATAGGAACCTTGTAAATTAATAGCACAGATATTGAAGGATACTTTTTCTATATTGAGCTCCCTGTCCTCCCCAAACCAGGGCCAGTTCTGTGGGTGTAATAGGACTAAGGAAACACAACCGTCCTTAGAATTAATAACTCCCGTTTACGTAGTTCTTTCAAATCTGTGTAGCATTTTCCTCCTACCAACCCTGTGAGGTAGGTGGTGAAACCATTATTATCTCCATTTTTAGATGAGAAAACCCAAGCTCTGAAAGGTTATTTGACTCTCCCAAATCACACATCCTAGCTTGAAGCAGTAAGTCATCTTGAGGAGGGATAGGAGGCAGCATTTGCCTGGAAAGTCAAACCACTACCTAGACCACTACTACCCAATGGATATAGCCTAGCACCCTGAACTCAAGAACTTTAGGTAGCAGTACCCCCAGACTACAGCTTGGTCCTGTTTCCAGTCCACCCCCAGAAACCATCATTCCAAGAAGCCCTGTGGAGATGGAAGCCTTGTGGAGATGTGACCTGCCAAATGTTTCTAGAATTGCTGCAGCAAGTTGGTTGGTTGTTGTCCTTCATCCTCAAAGAGGACCACAATGACATCATTATGTTGGAATCAAGGTACAGTGTGTTGGACTGTGTCTGATCAGACCAACATGAGCTCAGAAGGCTCTACCCCAAGTTGGGCACAAATAGTCCACGTGGACATTTGGAGTGGAGATGTCTAATTTGCATGTCCTTTGAGCTGTTGCAATTCTGCTTTGCTCTTAGATTACAGCTCCTTCTATGATTCAGGCATGCCATGCTGGGCAGTCCTATGCCAGTGTCTCCCATGTCTCACAATCTATTCCAAAAGCCTCCAGGGAGACCTTGAGAGTGCCCTTGTATTTCTTCCTCTGACTGCTATGTAAACATTTACATCGTGTGACTTGCTGCAAACGCAGAAGAGAAAATTCCAGACACTGAAACTCTTGACACTGTCAAATGGTTCAATATCAGAAATATTGTGATTTTATCAATGGAAATTCCATTCAAGAAGAGGTCTTAATATCTGCTTTGCTCCTGCACCCTATGAACCATGAGACCTTTCCATCTGACTTGCTGTTAAAACCTCCTATATGTGTTGCCTGCACCAATAGAATGTGAGCTCCTGGATATCAGAGAGTGTCTTACTTTTTTATTGGCACCCCCAGACTTAGCACAGTGCTTTGCATATAGTAAGTGCTTAATACAAACTTTTTCGTTTATTCATCCATCCAAGTGTCTGACACAGGATTTGAACCCATATCTCTTGACTCCAAATTTTTTATCCACTACTAGGTGGCACAGTAGATAAAGCACTGGGCCTGTAGTCAGGAAGACCTGAGATCAAATTTAGCCTCAGACATTTATTAGGTGTGTGACCCTGGGCAAGTCCTATTTGCCTCAGTTTCTTCATCTATAAAATGAACTGGAAAAGGAAATGGCAAACCACTCCAGTATCTTTGCCAAGAAAACCCCAAATGGGGTCACAAAGTGCCGGACATGACTGAACAACAAGAAGTCTTAACTTTAAGAAAATAAAAGATAATTTCCTTTTTTCCTAAAGTTTTGACAGTGAATATGAAAATTCTCCCCCTTTGTTAGGGGTTTAGGACAACAGACTACAAGTTTGTCTAGGAAAGGCTATGTATTTCTATACCAAGGAAGGAAAGGAGCCTATAAGAATTCAATTCAATTCCATTCAACTAAACAAGAATCTATTAAATGCCCTCTCCCTCTCCCCCGAGGAACTGGATAGCACTTTATTTTGCACCTTTCTAACACACTTATGGATTATTGTATGTTATAGTTATATATGTATCTTATGTCCCTTCAAAGTTCTATTAGAGCAGAGACTTTGTCGTATTTCTATCTAATATATTCCCTAGAGCCTATCGGAATGCAAAAGTCTAATACATTTTGTGTTTTGTATTTTGGAGTTGTTATTGTTTAATGAAGGTTTTTTTGGAGGAAGTCATGATAGGGTGTTTACTTTGGAGTCCTGTGGCACTGTCCAAATTCAACTGGATACAAATCTCCAGACTTTGAAGTAATGTTCAGCAGATATTGAACTTTTTTTTTATAAATGTGCAAAATGGATTTCTATTGACTTTCTTGAAATTTAATAAAATCTGCTTTTAAAATCTTGTCTACTTTTACTTATTCCCAAATACTAAGCTAAATGCTTTGGGGTTTTTACTTGTTTTTTGTTTGTTTTCCATTTTTTATGTATATCCTCATTACCTATCCTGGTACTTGGAAGTCTTTTACCAACAAGGGAGATCAGAGAAGGCTTAATGGGGGAGGCAGCATTTGAAATGAACTTTAAAGGATGGATTGGATTTTAACACATGAAGAGATAGAGGAAGTATTTTCCAAGTAGCAAAAAAAGCAGATTAAAATGTGTTGTTACTGAAATACAAAGCTTTTTTGGAAGCCAAAGTGTTGCTCAGTTTGTCTGCTTTAGCTTCTAGCTAGCTGTGTGACCATGGGCAAGTCACAACTTCTTTGATCTTTGAATTTTATATCAGTAAAATGGATATAGCAATTCTTCTAGCACCTTCCTTGCAGAGTTATGAGATTAAAATCAACTAACATATAGAAAGCACTTTGTAAAACCTTAAGGGGCTATGTAGGCACCAATTATTTAACTAACATATTTTATTTGATTTATACTTTCTTGCAATACTTCCCTCAAATTTATGGAAAAGTTTAAGAGTGGTTTTAATCTTTCTATAAGCATCCCCAAGTCTGGCCCATTTCTTGGCCAATTATTCATGTAGATGTACCTTTGCTTCAAGTGTGTCAAACTTTCCTTAGGATTGACCATAGATGAATTGAAAATCTCTAGTACCGACTAATATTCCACAGGCACCAGGGGTAAGTTAATATTACAATATGAATAGAAGCATAATGCTGACTGAGTACAGTATTTTAATTGAATTTGTTTTGTTTGCTTTGGTAAAATATAAATAAAAGGAGCAAAGGGAAGGGAAGCCAATTTCCTTTCAGCCACTGATTGAACAAACAGCGCCAGGACTCAGCAACCTACGTCTCCAGCAGTGATGGTGTGTGTTTATGGCCCTCCAAAGAGGGAGAAACATCTATGCAATTCCCAGAGGACTCAAAATTCCCACTGTGCAAATGCAATTTTTCTTCTCTTATAACTTCATTATTTTTTCTTTCTATTTTTTTTACAAATTACTCAGGAGACTCTTTCTCATTAAAGACTAAACACAGAAAAAGCTTCAATAGTTAATTTTTCAAGTTAGGCAGAAAATATTTTAATTGCTTTTAAAGTTTGAAAAGTTTAAGGTCTTTATGCATATTCAGAATGAAAGAATATATCTCTAACTTTACCCCAAATCAAGATTTGGGGCAGAAGGACAGGACAGAATACATTCTCCTAAAAAGAAAGGGCTCATTTTTTAAAAGAAAATTATGGAAAAGAAATCAGTTTCTTGCTGCATCTACTAAATTATAGAGGGTGGGGAATATGAACCAGGGCAAAGCTGTCATCAGCCTTCCTGTCCTCACCATAAGATTCTTGGGGTACATTTAATGTGGTTCTCTTGAATAGACCAGATACAACAAAATTCTGCAGGGAATCTCTTAATCCTCTAGAGGTTTTTGGTGAGTGCAGATTTGACTTTAAAAAGTGGCTGAAATGAATGAAGATGATTTATTCCCTGAAACAAGGCTACACTAAGACTAAATCAATTGCCAACCTCAAAACTACAGACAGATAAGAAGGAATCCCTTACCTCTAATCCACACCCATTATTTCTAGTGGAAATCCTCAGGCGGTCATATAACTATATCAAGCCTCCTGTGCTTCACTGTGCCTAAGTATTCCTTCTCTTCAACCATCTTTTAAACACACTACTCATGGGAACATAGCAGGAGCTGGGCAACTCCAAAGGGCATTGCACCATATTCAAAACCAAAACATAATAGAGACCCACATCCGGCAGGTAGGACAAAGTATTGCTACATGAGACAGAAAAGAGCAAAAACAATTAGGCAAAACTTTAAAAATTTGCAACGTCAGGGACAGAGGGTAGGCCTTGGAGTGAGCAAAACCTGAGATGAAGCTCTACCACCATCACCTACTAGCTATATGACCATAGTAAAAATCACTTAACCTTGATTCATTCCATTGCTCATAATTCATCTTTACAATTTGACTATCATGTAAGTAAGTTTAATGCGAAGGTATATGTAGAACATATATCGGATTCCACGCCATCTTGGCAGGGGCGGGGGGGGGGTGTGGAGAGGAGAAGGAGGGGAAGAAAATTTGGAACTCAAAAACTTGTGGAACTGAGTGTTGTAAACTAAAAATAAAAAATGTAAATTTTTTTAATCACTTAACCTTTTAGAAGCCCAAGGCAATTTTCCAAGTTACAGAAGAGTCATTAAGCTACTTCCACAGAGAATTTCTACCCTGGAAGTTTCCTATTCCTAATGAAATCTCAGTCCCAGACCACCTCTCCCCTCAAAATATTCAGGAGGAATAATCCTTCAAGAGATAGAATATGGACCAAACTCTTTTAGTCCACCTTCCCATATGCTGTTTTACCAAAATGTCATGTAGTCTGTATTTGCCTTATTTTATGTGGCATCTAGGAAACTAGAGCACATCTTAAATAGGGGTAGGAATGCAGCATCACTT